>NC_058519.1:271056567-271364555 GCF_904849725.1 Hordeum vulgare subsp. vulgare | reverse complement strand
TACATCACATACATGCGGCCACTGCCTTCATCGAACTCCCAGTGAAGCTGCATAGCATCAAACGCCTCTCGATCTGTGGTACTTGGACATATGCTATTGTAGTAATCTATGACCCAGAGGGACTCAACAATCCTTGCCCTCATGATACCAGAACTAATCAAGTTATTGGGCATGGAAGGTTTAGTGTTTAGTTTGCCGTAGCACTACGCATGTATGGTGGATAACTTACGAGAACATAATTTATGGTGAGTGGTATACGCATGACGGTCAGAACTACATAATGATCACTAAGTGATCGTGAACACCTACCTACGTCGGTCATAGCCCCGCCGTGTCGTTAGTCGGAGAAGGAGCTCGCAAAAGAGACAATCACGGTCATGCACACAGTTGGCATATTTTAATTAAGTTTACTTCAAGTTATCGAGAACCGGATGTTAAACAAAGTATCCAAGTTGCCACATAACCGTGGGCACGACTTTCCAAAAGATATTAACCAAGCAGGAGTGCTCCAACTAATCCATCAAAAATTACCACAAGTTGCATATGAAGCCTCGACCACAAAAGACCCGTGATCTCCTCAGATTCCTTAGTAGAAAACCTCAACCTTGATATAGACCAAAGTATCCTCGGAATACCGATGCACAAGACACCTCGAAGAGGTGAAGACAAATCCAACAAGACTGCCCGACGTGTCGACGAACCCGGTAGGAGCCACGTATCTAATTGTTAGGACAAGACGGTTGAGCTATGGTTACCACGCCAAAATACTGAGTTGCCCTGGGGAGCGTTAATAAGCTGCTTTGGGTTGGACCAACACTCATGAGGAGCACTCGCCCGGTGGTTGATTAGTTATCCTCGGGGTATCTATTCCCTATGCTTTTATAATTAAGTTGTTAGCAAATTGAGTACCAAAGTTGGGTCTTGCCAGAAAAGTCTTAACCAAAATGAGTTATCAAGGGGGTCCCCATACTGATACGTCTCCAACGTATCTATAATTTTTGATGGTTTCATGCTATTATCTTGTCAAACTTTGGATGTTTTGCATGCCTTTTAAATACTTTTTGGGACAAACTTATTAACTGAGTGCCAAGTGCCAATTCCTATTTTTTCCATGTTTTTTACCCCTTTCAGAGGAGATTTTGAAACGGAGTCCAAACGGAAGAAAATCCCTGAAAAGATTTTTTCCGAACGGAAGAAGATCGGGAAGCTTGGAGCCAACGCAGGGGAGCCTCAGGGGCCCCACAAGCCCCCACCCCGTGGCAAGGGGGTAGGCTGTGCCACCCAGGCTTGTGGGCCCCCTGAGCGCCCCCTGACCTAGGGGTTGCGCCTATAAATTCCCTAAAAAACCCAAAACAATTAGGAGATCATCGAAATCACTTTTCCGCCAATGCAAGCTTCTGTCTCCGCAAGATCCCATCTGGGGCACGTTCTGCTGCCCTGCCGGAGGGGGGATTCGGACACGGAGGGCTTCTCCATCAACACCATGACCTCTCTGATGATGCGTGAGTAGTTCACCATAGACCTACGGGTCCATAGCTAGTAACTAGATTGCTTCTTCTCTCTCTTGGATCTTCAATACAAAGTTCTCCATGATCTTCATGGAGATCTATCCGATGTAATCTTCTTTTGCGGTGTGTTTGTTGAGATACAATGAATTGTGGATTTATGATAAGATTATCTATGAATCTTATTTGAGTTTCTTCTCATCTCTCTTATGCATGATTTCATATCCTTGTAATTCTCTTCGAGTTGTGGGTTTTGTTTGGCCAACTAGATCTACGATTCTTGAAATGGGAGAAGTGCTTGGTTTTGGGTTCATACCATGCGGTGACCTCACCCAGTGACAGAAGGGGTAGCGAGGCATGCATCGTGTTATTGCCATCAAGGGTAAAAAGATGGGGTTTTCATCATTGGTTTGAGATTATCCCTCTAAATCATGTCATGTTGCTTAAGGCGTTACTCTGTTCGTCATGAACTCAATACACTAGATGCATGCTGGATAGCGGTCGATCTGTGGAGTAATAGTAGTAGATGCAGAAAGTATCGGTCTACTTGTCTCGGACGTGATGCCTATATGTATGATCATTGCCTTAGATACCGTCATGACTTTGCGTGGTTCTATCAATTGCTCGACAGTAATTTGTTCACCCACCATGATATTTGTTATTATGAGAGAAGCCTCTAGTGAACACTATGGCCCCAGGGTCTACTCCACACCATATTTTCAGCCTTACACTTTTTACTTCGTTGCACTTTCTGCCTTCAGATCTCACTTTGCAAACAATCTTGAAGGGATTGACAACCCCTTTGAAGCGTTGGGTGCAAGCTTGTTTGTGTTTGCGCAGGTACTCTGGACTTGACGAGGCCCTCCTAAGGGAAATAATTACTGCTGCTGTGCTGCATCACCCTTTCCTCTGCAAGGGAAAACCGACGCAAAACACAGAAGTAACAAGAAGAATTCCTAGCGCCAAGGAAGGACTTTTGTTGCCGCAGCACATACCAACCCCAATCGTGATAGGAGTGCTCAATATGTAACATCACACCGGTAGACGAAAGTAAGGCTGCAAAAGAGGAACAAAACACCCAGCAAAAGGCCAAGCCTTCCATCTTTTACGAAGTATATATGTGTACTAAATTAAATAGCGGTAATAAGATGATATTCCGAACCCCATGTTAACACATGGATCAGCCTACATTACAACTAGCAATGCTACAAGAGAGTTCAGCAAGCACTATCTTAGAAAAAAATATTTGCTAGGTAGTGGAGGAGTTAGAGGCTTTTCATGGCAATGTTTCGAGGCTATTTAATTTGGTGGTAGGCAGCGATAAAATAGTGATGCAAACGAGTCATCTAAGCACAACAAAATTCTGGACGGTATCAAGGTCACAATCATGTTGCCTGTTGGTTCTTCTAATTGGTACATCTCTTGCTCTTCAGGAACATACTCAACGTGATGCTCGCACTCGTTCTCAGCTCTATATGCTACCCAAAGAAAAATACACATCAAATGAACACAAAGCAAGGTGAAATGCTTCAAACAACATGATGCATGAGTGTGGGAAAGTTTCTAGACTTCTGGACAGAACATCAAGTTTACTTACTTGGACATGCATTAACATGGCATGAATGGATGCATAATGAGAAAATGGTGCAAAAGCATATAAAGAACATCATAAACCGAACTATAGACCTCTCGGAATTCACAAAAAAATACGGAAGTCAACAAGGACTAAATGACATTTGAGGGGGAGCTATGGCCATTTTATTGGCACTCCAAGTATGCCACTAGATTGGGAACGAAATTCCAGGTGGAATAGACCTAAAATACATGCAAAACAACTAAGAACAACCCACATAAAGCACAAAACAAAACAACAACCAATCTATCCATAAACAACAACATATCACTTTGCTCATGTGAAACTAGTAGGTACAGCCACTCAACAAGTTCAACCAATACATGAATATGAAGCTAACAAAGAGAAAAATAATCTCTACCCAATAGCAACACTGGTCGGTCCATGAAACAATGGGAATCAACTTCTCCACATGGTAAAAACATTACACATTAGGACTCAGTGTAAATCTCAGTTTGCACTTGCAGTTTTTAATCTGGTGACGTGTCGACATCAATAGAAGACTATTCTGCAGCAAGTTTCAGGGCATGAAATTTAACAGGGTTGTAGAGGGCAACAACTACTACAAAACAACTAAGCACTACCCACACAAAGGACAAAATAAAGCAACAACCAATTTGTCCACAAACAATAACATATCACTTTGTTCATGTGAAACTAGTAGCTACAACCACTCAACAAGTTCAACCAAGACTTCAATATGAATTTAACAAAGATCACAATAACATCTAACCAACAACAACACTGGTACGTCCATGAAACAATGGCAATCAAGCTCTCAACATGGCAAGAAATATTATAGATTAGGACTTAGTGAAAATCTCAGTTTGTACTTGCAGTTTTTATTCTGGTGACATGTTGACAACAAAAAAACACTATTCTACAGCATGTTTCGTGGCATGAAATTTAGCAGGGTTGTAGAGGGGAACAACTTGTACAAAAGACAAGCAATAAGTATGAGCTCAAACTATACAGATCACTTGGTAGCACCCCTAAACATGGCATCAAAATAACTACAGATTCTTAGACTTAGTCAAATTTCACAAAGGGGAATTTGCAACAATTTATAATATCATAGCATTTTGACAGAAAATAAATGTAAGATGCAAACCCTATTTGGCAAGGTGAAGGAACCACTTGACAAAGGACAAAAAACACAAAAATTGATGGCATTGGACCAAGCACAAATGACCAATATATTCATGGGAATCATCAACACAACATGGCAAGAAAATAACAGGTTCTAACACTCAAATTCTTTAGCTTGTGAATCAACAACATTTTCTTATCATGTTTACACCAAGAAACCCACTAAAATACAAGCTTCAGATGACAAATAAAAATACCAGGGCCTAGTACCCTCAAGACACTACCACAACCATGTTGACAACATCACTATATAGTTCAAGGATTAAATCATGCAAAAATGAAAAGATCGCATCTCATAAAAAAATAACATTTTTGCAAATTTGCTCAAATGTGCAAACTAATGGCACCCCTCGATTCCTAGGATTTTTGTACCCCAAAGACATATGTCATACTACTATGTTCCTATGAGAAAAACCACACAAATCAAATTTTCAAAATTCTACATATGACATATAAGTCAAATATTTCCCAATTTTGCAGCTGCCAAATCTGGCCATACCCTTATTTGGATAAATTCACTGAAAGTAAAGAATCTAAAAGAAAATAAAACACAAAAAACACAAGCAATAAAAGAATAAATGCCCAGGATGGTCCCACTGGTCATAGACACTAGGGCCCTAGGGGGATGACATGTGGGCTCATTGCCCACTCTCAGTGCATGGAGAAATAGGGAGAGAAGGGGGGTTTATATGCGCACGGGGGTATCAAACCTAGGTATTACCGGATAGAGGGTACGGGTGCTACCACTGGTTTACGGCTCGATAACTTAATAGAGGAGGCGATTCTCACTAGGTGAACTCAAAAAGGTGTTGTCTTGCCTCTTCCCTGCGGCATAGAGGCAACGACAGCGACGACGCGATCTCTGGTGAGCCGGGGCATGGGGTGCTGCACCGGGAGGTGTGTGCACACGTGGGGCGAGGCATGTACGTGCGTGCGGGGCTGCTCGAGGCGATGTGCGTGGGGTCTCGAGCACCTACAACTACCACCTGCAACCACGACCAAGGCAACAAGCAGAGAATGGAGCTAGCAATGGTGATCGATGATCGGCAGATAGCGGTCAAGAGGGAGGCAACAGGCTCATAGAGGGGGGCTCGAGATTGCAATCTACACTGGGCGGGGACACTGTTGATGATGATGCAGGCACCTGCAGCTACCATTGCCCGAGCCGGTCGGGACGAAGGAGACGGAGAGGACGACGGTTTCTGTCGGCGTTCTGGAATGGGGGCACCCAGACCTTCCTGCTTGTGGCCCAGGGCTGGCCCACTTCATCAAGCAAGCATAATCGAGCGCGGTACCACTGAAGACAAGGACCTCGCGACGGCCCAAGCCTCGCGAGGAGGAGCAGCACCTAGAACCGTAGGGGGCCTCCTGAGGACCCCTCCGGAGCGGCGGAGATTCCGAGGGAAGACCCGACCACAGGAGTCAAGGGTGATGTGGGGAAAGGATAGGGAAGCAGCGGATGGTAGGATGGTGCAGTTTCTCCTTTGTGCAAAGGAGGGAAGGACTTATGCGGGTTGCCAAGGCATCTTCCAAAGATTTCCATTCTGGTGCAACTAGGCCACCATCGCCCGCTAGCAGGAGGGACATCATCCCTGGACCCGTCCCTGCTGCATTGACACCTACTTTGCAGGCGAAGACCACCTTTGGGAAGGGGAGCATGTTCCCCAGTTCCCCTTCAAAATTGGCTATTGTGGGATCCCTTCCCTCCCTCGCGATAAAGGAAGAAGACCCGGGCCGCCGCTATATATAGATGATAGGTTACTTCGTAGATGGGAGACCCGATTCATTCATTCATCCACTAGAACCACACAAAGGCCACCCAACCTCCAGAGGCCCAAGAACACTGTACTAGTTCATCCACCAATCTCCGCGAGAGGAAATCCACCAAAGCAGGAGTAGGGTATTACGCTTCTCAGCGGCCCGAACCAGGGTAAACTGTTCTGTTTTGTGTCTTCCTCACCATCGAGTGAGTTCTCTACCATCCCCTGCGAGTAGCGAGTTAGATGAGGCGAGCACGAGAGATATCTTCGTACATGCCCATGAGTTCGAATCATAAGGGTTTTGCGGAGCCCGAAATACGTCATTTGGCGCGCAAGGTAGGGCACGTGTCAAGCTTTCCTCCAAGCTCCGCCTTCACCAAGCTTCGCCGCTCCGACGGTTGATGCTCGTCGGGCTCGCGCCGAGCGCCGCGCCACCCACGTTGCTGAAATGGCGCCCGTTGGCCGCGCCGGAGCGCGCCGGTCACCATTGCCCATGGAGAACGCCGCCACGGGCCTCGGCGCACAAGAACAACAAGGTTCCTCCAAGCCAGCTATCAAGCAGCCCGATGGCCGCACCGCTACTCTGTCGCTCGTCCGGACATCTAGGTCGGCCTCACGCGCCCGGCCGGAGATGTCTCTTGGCCGGCATGCGCTTGCCTTGGCCACCGAGCTGCCCTGCTACCGGCCAGCCCCTGACCGCCACAACGACTGGCTCTAGCGCATCGAGGAGCACGTTACCGCCACCGGTGATCCTGCAGCGTTCACCTCCTCGTTTCGAACCCAACCGTCCCTCGCGAACGACGAGGAGCAAGACGCGCCACCTCCACCTTCGCAATGTGGCGCGCGCCCCGAGCCCAGGCAGGAGGCTCATCCCCACAACTGGCCTCGCAAACCCAAGGTGGGGCCAGGAGATGAAGCAAGTTGTCAGTTGGTTCCCTCGGGCGAGCGCCGACGCGCTCGCGCTCCTTGCGCTGCAAATCCCGCGTCGCCAGCGTGTCCCGCTCAAAGGAGGCCCAGTGGACCATTAGGACCAGGTCGCCCCCGCCCGCGCTGGACCTGTTGGGCCGGTGGGGTTCCTCACCATTGCCCCTCAACTCTACCCAACCGCATGGCCCTGCAAGTTCAAGCACGACCTACCCCCGGGCTACGACGGTACCCTGGACCCGGCCGAATTCCTGCAACTCTACACATCGAGTATTAGGGCAGCAGGAGGGAGCGACAAGGTCATGGCGTGCTGGTTCCCCATGGCGCTCAAGGGCGGCGCACTCTCTTGGCTCCTCAACCTCCCAAGGGTGTCCATGAGCTCCATGGATGATCTACACGAACGCTTCATCGACAATTTCCAGGGCACCCGCGACCGTGCTCCCACGATGAACGACCTAGAACGCATCAAGCAGCAGGAGGGGGAGACCCTGCACAAGCTCATGCAGCGCTTCAACGCCATGCGCCTCAAGATCCCCAAGGAGTCGGATGAGGCGTCATCTCGGCCTTCTTAAATGGAGTAAGTGACCTCAAGATGAAGGAAGAGCTCGCCATGATTGATGAAATGAGCACTGCACTAGAAATGTTCAACCTAGCAACCAACTGCACCAGGGCAGACCAGGGTAGAACCATAAGAGAAGAAGACCAAGGCTAAGGAGGCAAAGCGCAAGGCTTCAGTGGTGCTCGCAGCCGAGCTTGAGGCGAAGCACGGCCGAGGTGGAGAGCGTCTGTCAGGAGGGGGCCAACCTGCATCTTCCATGGCACCAGCGGCCATGATACCTCTGAGTGCCACGAGCTCCGACTGGCCAGTGACGAGCACTTTAGTAGCCGCCCCGGACAGGGAGACAGAGGACCTGCACGCGGCGGTGGTCACGGTGGAGGCCGCTCGGAAGACCGGGAGCCGCGTCAGGGGTGGCATGAACAGCTTCATGAAGACTGCTCGCGCAGCCAGCCTCAGGAGGACCGCTGGCGCAACGACCCTATGAAGGGGCAATGCTGTGGCAACAAAAGTCCTTCCTTGGCGCTAGGAATTCTTCTTGTTACTTCTCTGATTTGCGTCGGTTTTTCCCTTGAAGAGGAAAGGGTGATGCAGCACAGGAGCAGTAAGTATTTCCCTCAATTTGAGAACCAAGGTATCGATCCAGAAGGTGGGCCTCGTCAAGTCCAACGTACCTGCGCAAACACAAACAAGCTCGCACCTAATGCTTCAAAGGGGTTGTCAAACCCTTCAAGATTGCTTGCAAAGTGAGATCTGAAGGTGGAAAGTGCAACGAAGTAAAAAGTGTAAGGCTGAAAATATGGTGTGGAGTAGACCCTGGGGGGCATAGTGTTCACTAGAGGCTTCTCTCATAATAGCAAATATCATGGTGGATGAACAAATTACTGTCAAGCAATTGATAGAACCGTGCAAAGTCATGACGATATCTAAGGCAATGATCATACATATAGGCATCACGTCCGAGACAAGTAGACCGATACAGGAAGGCGCGCTCGTCGCCCCCTTGTGTCAGGACTGGGGCTCCCACGAGCGAGGTTCCCGACCTGACCAGTGAGGCGAGGGTGGCACTCGAGCACAAACTGAGGACGCACTCCGGCGCGCGTCCGTCCAGCTCCCGTGAGTCCGTCATCAGAGCAATCCAAGAACTTCGAGAGGCCCAGGCCATGCGAGGCAGGGACTTCCCAGCACCACTAATTGCAGCCGTCCTCATCGGCACGGTCGATCGGCACCGCATCTGCATCAACGCTCTCGCAATCGACAAAGCCGTGGCTCAAGGCCCCTTCTACCCCGCGCGGGCTGACCATCGGTGGGTTTGCCCGAGCGCCGACACCCCCATGCCCTTCAGGCTGAAAAACTTGACTGCCACCTACCAATGGCTCCAGCATGCCATGCTCATGCCTTGCCTAATGTGTCGTGGTGAGGAAGAGGAGGAGATGCTCGGGGCAAGCGAAGGTCCCGAGCCTCAGGAGATGGAGGACCCGTGAGGGTCGCAATCGTGGAACCAGGAGATCGGGAGACGACGGCACCCTCGGCACTTCAGCGGCATGGCCGCCATGTGACCTTTTGTTGGCTGCTGCCACGTAAATTTTAGGCCCACTCCGTCCGAGGGTACCCATAGGGCCATGAGGCCTCCAGGAGTTCAGGGCACTCCCCAGCTGCTACTTTCATTTACACATCCTTCGGTTGTTTATGTCGCACTCACTTCAAACACAAATGTTCTACCTTGCTTGCATCTTTGGGCGGTCGACCCACCGCTCGGGGGCTCTGGCCAAAGCTTATCCTCGTAGGCCTCCTCAGGAAGCAGACAACCATCCTCAGTTCCGAAGAAGAAGAAGTCAGCAGGGTTTACTAATGATCCAAAAGGAATCAGGCGCCTATGCCTCAGTGGTAGGGACACTTGCGAGGCCAAAGCATCCTCGCGACCTTCGAGATACACCCCCACTATGACACTCTCACGTAATAACAAGCCGAGGCTATATACGCCCGTGAGCCCCCGAGGACGCGGAGGGGTCCCTAGCACGCCGAGTTGATGACCTATGCTCCGCGCTGGGTGAAGACCCAAAAGGAATCAGGCGCCTATGCCTCGGGGGTAGGGACACTCCCGAGGCCAAAGCATCCTCGCGACCTCCCATATACACCCCCACCATGACACTCTCTCGTAATAACAAGCCAAGGCTGTATACGCCCCCCCCCCCCCCCCCCGCCCCCGAGGACGCGGAGGGGTCTCTCCCATGCCTAGTGGCAGCCCTACACTCCGCGCTGGGGAGAAGAAGAAGGCAATCAACACAGTCCACTAATGACTATGCCAACAGCTGGCCAGGAAATCAACACAGTCCACCAATGACTATGCCTACACCTGGCCAAGAAATCAACATAGTTCACCAATGACTATGCCCATAGCTGGCAGGGAAGTCAATCCAGTCCACCTGCGACTACGCCCATGCCTAGTGTGGGGGCAGATAACTGGAGGTATGGAGCCGCTCGTACGTCAAGGGGGACTCCTGAGCATCGCGACTCAGGGGCCTAACTACGCTCGTAGCCCCTTCCCTCTTGGGCCGTCCTGGAATCCGGTCGGTTCAAGGTAGTGGAGGTACGCATTGCGCGGGCCGTGCCGACACAGAGCCCGGTGCGCTCAACAAGCCACTTAAAATATCTTAGGGAGAACGCTGGAGTCACTCGTACGTCAAGGGGGACTAAGGTATGCACGAGCCGGGCCCTGCCGACGTAGAGTATCACAAAAAACATGAAATAAAGAAGGCGAAGAAAACATTCAAGCAGTCAGCCTGTGATTACAAGCCTTGACAAGTTCTTGAAAACGCAAATGAGTTTAACGCCTCCAAGAGGCACGATGTGCATTGCACGGAAACAACAGGGGGAGGAAATCAGGAGGAACTGCCGCCGCCGGTGGCTCCATCTACAGGGGGCTTCTCGTCGGTGTCAGTGTCGTCGTCCTTGCTGCCTTCGGCTTCAGCGGCATCTGGAGATGGGGGAACGGTGACTCGGGCGAACCTCTTCACCAATGCCTCCACGGGGCCCTTCAACGCCTCCGCGGCACCGTTGCGGGTCTTAGCAGGGACCGGCAGGATCACGGAGCCGAAGGCAAACCCCGACACACGAAGATAAAGGTGAGTGAAGAGGCATGTCGCGGCTGCAAAAAAGAGGTCGCGGCACTCACTGTCCCAAGACCTTGTCCACCTGGACGACGGTGTCCTGCAGCGCCACTGCAATGTCCGCTACGAGCACGGTGAAGCCGTCCTGTGGGGTGGCCCGAGGCTTGTCGAACCTTTCCCGACAGAGGGTGTGGAGCGCCGTGCGAAGCCTGCGCTCAACGTCAGGGAAGCCGACCAGCTCCGCGGACTTCTTCTTCTGGCCGCGGCGAGGGCTCTCGCCTTGGCATCGACAATGGCCTTCTTTGCAGCGATCTCCTCCTCCTGCTTGTTCAAGCATGCCTACTTAGAGCCCAGGCAAGTTTCCTCCTGGGAGAACTTTTTTCCTGGGTGGCAAGCTTGGTCTATCGGGCCTCGAATTCTTCCTCCCGTAGGCGAAGTTGCTCGGCTAGCTTGTCTTATTCTTCTTGGAAGGCCTTCAGGCGAGCCTCCGCCTCTTCGCAGCGTTTGGCAGCCGCCACGGCCTCCTTCATCGAGTCCTCGCGCACGGCGCATGCGGCACCGGCTTCCTCCATCGCCTTCTCGCGCGTAGCACGAGCGGCCTTGGCCTCCTTCTCGCCCTCCGCCATCACGACCACGACCTTTTCCAGGGCAGCGAAGGCCTTGTTCAAGACGTCCCAGACATGTACCGAAGTCCTCTGGATCTCCTCCAAAGGAGCCTCTAGTGCTGTCGCAGGTGGTGTCGTCGGGGAGGCAGCGTCACGAGGGATAGGGGACTTCGAAGGCTGCTCGGAGATTGCGAGCATTGGCGCATTAGTGGACCGAGGGGCCTCAAGAGCCTGCCCCTCGGGGGCTCAGGGGGTTCAGCGACCAAGGCCTGAGAGGTCACCTCGCGAGCCTCCCCTTCTTCACCGACAGGCGACGTCGCGTTGGGGAGGGCAGGCAATACGTCAGGAGTTGCCTTCGGCTTGACGCCCGACTTCTTCTTTGCACCTAGCAAGGCAACGCCCCTGGACATCAGGCAAAAAGGGATTCAACCATGCGCGGACGATGGATGCGTTGGGCGTGCCAAGACGACTCACTTAGTCTTCGATGTCGACCCATCTCCTCTTCCTCTCCGCCTCGGAAATGGCACGGGTGTTAGGCCCCCCACGGACGGGGGTGAGCCCGGTGCCTTGGACTTCCCTCCGGCGGAGGCAGGATGCGCCAAGGGCGACTCAGCCCCGTTGTTCCGAGAGCCAGGCACGCTCGCAGACCGCATGGTGTGCGGGGCCTACACGGATCCCCTGGAGATCCTAGTGAGGTGCGAGGAAATCACAGCGGAGACTTCACCGACAACATCACCATCTTGAAGCTCGCGCAAAAGGACGGTCTCTGACGGGAGAGGTGCGCTCGCCACGCAGTCGTCGGCGGTCTTGTTTGGGTCCTGCCCAACGGAGGTGTCGTCCGACGACACCTCTACCAGACCAGAGCCCTCGGCCGAGATGAGCCCCCGATCATCGAAGATAGGCAGCGCGGAGATTGGGTCAGCCCGGTCGTCAAGATTGGGTCAGCCCGGTCGTCAGGATGGTACAATGGAACAAGAGCCTCGCTCAGTAGGAAGGTCCTGGCACCGGAGCCTGAGCTTGTCATCACCGATTTGGTAGTCCCACAGGTCCTGGAATTTGCCTAGCGGGGCGACAGGCGTTGTGCCAAGTATTCCTTCACTATCATCACGTCTGTCAGCCTCTTGGCGCTGATGTCGTGGGAGAAGCGCTCCAGGATGGGCACGGCCCGAGGGTCGGAGAGCTCGCTGAGCTCCACGCAGAAGTCTTCACCGACAGGCCCTTCTCCTCCTCCGGCCGAGGGTTAGGGTCCTTGAGGCGCATGAGAACCCAACGGTGCGTGAAGTTTTCCACCTTCTTCCCAGCCTCCATGAGCAAATTGTCTCTTTAGGCCGCTACGAACGAGACGCACGCCGACATATGGGAGCCCTCGTGCAGGCGCAGACTGAAGAAATGCCAGAACAGGGCTACTGAAGGTCGCACACCCACAAAGGGCTCGAAGTAGAAATCAAAGAGGGATAGAAGCAAGATAGAGTTGGGTTGGAGGTGAAGGGCCTGGATCACGTAGTGTTTCTGGATGGCGGTGAAGAACAAGGAGAAAGGGGGCACCTGCTCGGCGAAGACGCTATGGAGTAAGAAGGGGTATACCGCCTTCGGCGCGGGCCACTTCGCTATGGCGTCGGGCCATATCTGGGTCTGCCCGTGCTCACTGGACTCGACCGCTGTCCATGGAGAGGGTGCACTCCAGGAGCACTCCAGGAGCACAAGAGCTGGGGCAGGACCTTGCGTCTCTGACTTTTGCTTGCCGGCCGGTGCCATCGCTGAACCGATAAGGGAGCAGCGCGGTGCTGGATCTGGGAGACATAGGTTGGAGTTGGAGACCGAGGAGGAAGAGAGAGGGCGGGAGAAAGGAAAGCAATAATGGACCAACACAATGGGTCAGGTTCCTAATGGCTCGGGTGGAGACAAAAGGCAAGGGAGACTCGACATCAGCCGCAGGATGCATGCCAGACTTGGCCCACAGGCATTTAGGGCTCGCGGCACCTCAGGCTATTCCCGTGGCTTTTCCTAGAAGCCAACCCGAGCGTGCCATGGGCCCGGAGGCTACTCTCAGTGTTCTAGGAAGGGGGTTATCCCGATCTGCCTGCCTGTGGCCCAGGGCTGGCCCACTTCATCAAGCAAGCATAATCGAGCGTGGCACCACTCAAGACAAGGCCCTCGCGACGGCCCGAGCCTCGTGAGGAGGAGCAGCACGTAGACCCGCAGGGGGCCTCCTCAGGACCCCTCTAGAGCGGCGGAGATTCCGAGGTAAGACCCACGCTCGGAGTCAAGGGTGACGCGGGGAAAGGACAGGTGAGCAGCGGATTGCGGGATGGTGTAGTTTCCTCTTTCGTGCAAAGGATGGAAGCACGTACGCGGGTTCCCAAGGCATCTTCCAATGGTTTCCATTCTAGTGCAACAAGGCCACCAACGCCCGCCAGCAGGACGGACGTCATCCCTCGACCCTTCCCTGCTGCATTGACAGTCACATTGCACGCTAAGACCACCTTTGGGCAGGGGAGCATGTTCCCCTGTTCACCTTCAAAATTGGCCATTCTTAGATCCCTTCCCGCCCTTGCAATAAGGGAAGATGACCCAAGCCGCCGCTATATATAGAGGATAGGTTACTTCGTAGAGGAGACACTCGATTCATTCGTTCTTCCACTGGCACCACACAAAGGCCACCCAGCCTTCGGAGGCCCAAGAACATTGTACTAGTTCATCCACCAACCTCCACGAGAGGCAATCAACCAAAGCAGCAGTAGGGTATTACGCTTCTCAGCGGCCAGAACCTAGGTAAACTACTGTGTTCTGTGTCTTACTCACCATCGAGTGAGTTCTCTGCCATCCCCTGCGAGTAGCTATTTCGGTAAGGCGAGCCCGAGAGACATCTTTGTACACGCCCCTGAGTTCGAATCTTTAGGGTTTTGCGGAGCCAGAATCTGACTATCTCAGCTTCGCTTCTCCGTGAAATTGGAGCGGACGAGATGCGTCGAAGCTCTTGGACTCGCAAGCGGAGGACGGGAGCACCGCTAGACAGCAATCGAGCTCATGGACGACCCGGCCATGGCGACAGCGAGGCACAAGCAGTTTGACCTGACATCGTGAGAGGGAGGAGGGGCGAATATGGATAGGGTAGTTTTAGGGGTCGCTAGGGCGGATAAATAGAGATCGAGGCGATGCTCCGGTTGTGAAATCACCTGTCCCGTGACATGGCACTGGTGGATGAGTGTCGTACCGAAGGAGGAACACGTCCTGCTCTTGTTGAGCTGCGTAGCGCTGCTCGGCTGCGGGGTTGTACTCTACTGGGCCTGCGGGAGGCAAAGCAAGTCGAGGAGGCCGGCTCTCTCTCTCCCGAAAAAATGACTGCTTTTCTTTAAAATTAACAGGAGACAAAATAAATTTCCACGAAAGAAGAAAAGAAAAACTTTGAGAAAGAAAATATGTTTTGAAGTCACAAACATTCCCTATATAATAATAATGGCTTTGGCATTTTTAGAGCAAGCAAAATAAATCACGTATATTAATATTGGACATCGTTTTAGCAAAAGTCCCAAAAGAAATATCCACACTTTTGCCAAGTGTTGCTCTTAAAATTCCTGACAGAGTATTAATTGAATGTGCAAATTTTTTATTAACGGAATAGAGCAAGTTAGAACAAGACCTATCTATTATTGGATTTAAGAGGGGTTTTGGCAAGTTTTGCAACAAGTGGTTTTTGTATAGTTTACAAGTGATTTGGAATAGGACCCGCTAACACCACTTGCAAGCACACTTCACACACAAACTCTCACATAGCACTTCAACAAGCATGATGCAACAATATGAAATGATGATATGATGCCATGATGCAAAAGATGTGAAGCAAATAATTACTATTCAAGCCCCATGATGGCATCCATAGAAGGTTCCAAAATGGAATACATTAAAAATAAGGCAAGGGATGCACTCGGGCTATTACAAGCAGCTAGACCCCAAGTTTAGAGCATGTTTCACTAAGTTGTGAGCCTCGAAATTTGAGCTCTAAATTCGTGAACTAAATTGGAAGAAGTAAAAGTAGGTAGTTCCTTGATCTCCCGGATGATAGCTCCATAGGTGGATCCACTCCCTTTCTCAATTTCTTCAACAACTCCTCTGTAATCAGAAGCCAGGTTTATATGTCTCAAATTTAGGTCTGGAGACAGAGCTAGCCCTCACGAATTGCTAGGGCATCCAGAGTCATGGGATCATTAATGTTGAACACTATAGTGGACGCGCCAAGAAAATTGTCACAATAGCTTTCTCATACCACTCCAATTGCACCAAAATGCCTCCTAGGTCGGACTACAGCATCCACATTGAGTTTTGAATGATTCTCAATTGGTGCTTACCAGCGAGATTACCGAACCACATCCTGACTTCGAACCGGTCTAAAGTGGTCGATTGCTTGTATCTCCTGTGAGTAACTATTGACGAAGCTATGAACAACCTACGGGGTCTTATGGATGTCCTGATAAATTGCTTTCCTGTGAGCATCCCATAAGGCCCAAAGAGATACTAAAAATTTCACAAACTCATCAGTAGGCAATGTTGCAAGTAAAGCAAAATTATTAGCTTAATCCTGTTGGTGAGAGCTTAGTTGATCAAGGATCTCATCAGAGGACAGGGCACAAATGTTGCGCGCCATGGGGCAGTCCAGGAGAGCATGCCTCCAAGTATCCTGCAGTCCACAAAGATGGCAAGTTGAAGATATTGCCATGTTCCTCTAGTGCAGAAGTTTGCCCGACGGAAATGAATGCCTCGCCAGCCGCCATAGGAAGACTTTGATTTTCGATGGTATATGCAGATTCCATAGAGATTTCCACAGCCGTCCTTCTGCTTCACGGTTTTACTGTTCCTCCCGACCTTCTAGCCAGTTCTCCCAGTTCAGTTTCATGTGAACCAACATGCGATATGCAAAACTCACAATGACTAATCCATGTCGATCCACAACACAAGCCCAAAATCGCCAATCCTTCTGGTTCTTAAAAGGATTCTAAAAATAGCTTCGACATCAAAGGGGGTGAACACCGATTGAACTAGTTCTACTCTCCAAGAAGCACTCATTGTATCGATGAGGTCAGAAACTTTCAGTGGCAGTGACTAAATCAAGGATGTAATAGGTCTCTTATAGTTGTCTATGGGTAGCCAATTATGTTCCCAAACATGTGTAGTCCATCCATCACCAATGTGAAAAATGTTTCCTTGGGTCATTATGTCTCTACCAACAAGTATAGCTTGCCAAATTTGTGATGGATGAGACTCGAACTCTGCTTCCAAAATTGAACATTTCAGATGAAAGATGGACTTCAAAATCCTAGTGCTCAAACATTTCGCCTCATTCATTAACTGCCAAGCTTGCCTAGGGAAGAGAGCTAAGTTGAATAAGTCAAGATCACGGAACCCAAGCCCTCCAAGATGTTTTAGCGTTGTCCTAACATCCCAAGCTACCCAAGCCAGTTTGTTTTTTCCTATTTTGCTACCCCACGAGAGCTGTCTTACGATTGAAATGACATTATCACATAATCCTCTAGGAAGTCTAAAGAAAGACAGGGAATACACTTGGTTGACCAACACACTTTATCAAGACCTCCTTGCTAGCGGCAGACAAAAATTTCTCCATCCATCCTTTCACCTTCTCCCGCACCATGTCTCACAAATATTTAAACGTGCCATTTTTTGAATGTCCCGCATGTGTAATCATGCCCAAATACCGCTCACTCAGGGATTCATTCTGAAACATGGAGATGATTTTTAACTCCCTCCTGAATAGTTTGAGGAGAACCTTTGATGAAGAAGATGGATTATTTTGCATGATTTATTTTTTCCCGGATGCACTGCAATATGTATCAAGTAGGTTCGATACTCTGCATGCTCCCTTCACACTTGCCCTGAAAAACAGTAGGCTGTCGTGTGCAAACAGAAGATGGTTAACAGTAGGAGCCGTTGACTAAGAACTAGATTTTAGTAGGCACGAAAGGCCCTCGGCTACAACCTAGAAAAGGTAAAGGGGGATAAGATCTCCCTGCCGAATTCCTCGTGTTAGTTTGAAACTTTGAAGCTTTTCCCCATTGAACATAACTGAAAATGAAACGGAAGACACGATAGCCATCACTGTATCAATCCATGATTGTGTGAATCCAAAATTCCCCAGGATGGCCCTCAAGTAAGGCCACTCCAACCTATCGTAGGCCTTCATCGTATCAAGTTTTAATGTGCAATAACTGTTACTCTTGGACTATTCCATTTGACGAAGTTTAGGCACTCATTTTCACAAATTATATTATCCATTATCAACCTACCACGGACGGAAGTAGATGGCACCTCAGAGATAATATCTAATAAAACCGGCTAAAGTCTATCTGCCACCACCTTCGATGCAATCTCGTATAAAACATTACAAATACCGATAGGCCTGAACTGTGTGAGGAGAGCAGGGGACGTCAGCTTCAGGATTAGAACAAGTATGGTATCATTGATGCATTCCCGGCTCTCCGCCCCTCTTACAATCCTCAAAACAATATTAGTGACGTTGTCCCAACACACATCCAAGTGTTTATGATAAAACTGGGCACAAAAACCATCAAGACCTGGCACTTTTGTTGGACTCATCTAAAATAGAGTCATCTTGACCTCCTCTTGTGTATATAGAGCACATAGATTAGCGTTCATGACTGAAGTGGCCCTACATGGGACATGGTCCAGGACCCTATCCACTCCTTGAAACCCCTCACAAGAGTAATGTTCATTCTAAAAAGAATTAGACATAGCCCTCATCTCACCCGCGTCCTGTGTCCAAACACCGATAGTATTATGCAAGGCGCCAATAAATTGTTTTTCCTTCAAATGTTGGCTTGTAGAAGGAAAAATTTAGTGTTTTTATCTCAAGAGGAATGCCATTCATTCCTTGCCCTTTGCCTCCACATAATCTCCTCTCGGTGCTATAGTTCTACCAACCTCTCTTTTATTTTGAACTCCGCATGGGTGAGGGTTGTACGAAGAGGATCACCTTGTAGCTCATCCAGTTTCAGCTTCATGTCCGAGATATCACGCCTAAAACTAACAAGACTCTTTGTTCCACTTCATGAAACCCTTTCAGACCCTAAAAAATTTGTTATTCAACTCCTCGATGCTGGTACATGGGCCCCCAATAGTCCACTCTAAGATTACCGTCATGTTTCTCCCAAATCACCTCATAATGGAAGGACCGCCTTCCATTGCTAACTTTATTATGCCCAGATCTAGCAGAATAATACCATGGTGAGATGTAGCCGCTGAGTGGTGTTGCAGAGAAGCTGATGGGAAGAGATTAATCCAATCGGCATTATCCAGAGCACGTTCCAGCCTACACCTTTTGTATGTTCCTCTAGCAACATTTCTCTCCCATGTCCAGAATCGTCCCATGTAACCAATGTCAAGCAACATGCAGACATCAATGGCCTCTCAGAAACCTTGGATTTGGGCATTTCTATACGTACCAATCCCCTCATTTTCGTTCGGACATAGAACTTCGCTATGATCGCCCATGCACGGCCATGGTAAAGCACTCAAAGTTCTAATGTTCTTCAAAATGCTCCATGTTTGATGCCTTAGGTGGGTCTGGGCCTCACTGTAGACACATGTCATTCTCCACTTATCCTCGGTGGACACATCCAGATGATAGCAAGAATAATCCAAAATCTCAACTTTTATTTCATTATTCCAGAAGATCCCTAGACCAGCACTTCTACCTTGACTATCCACAGCGAAAGAATTATCATGACCCAAAGTATTAGCTAAAGCTTCTACCCTAGAACATTATATTTGTATTAGAACTATGCACAAAAGGATAGGGCAAGCTTCATCATGAATTCACGAAGTTCTCCGATTGTCGCGACATTGCCCACTCCGCGACAGTTCCAACATAAGGAACTCATTGGGATGGGCAGCGCTCCTCGAAGGAGCCCGCTAATTTTTTCACTATATTGTTTTTCCCCAGCATCTAATCTTCCCCAATTCTAGTTCGCTTTGAATCTCTGTTAGATGGTGGGCTAACAAAGCCATTTCCTCCCTGAATTACATCGAGTTAATTGCCCGTGGGCTGTGTCAATTGATTGCCACACGCAGTTTCATAGATAGCCCCTAGATCAGCCCTCTCTGTCCTCTTCCTACTTCTGTCCTCCATGTTCATGTCCTTTGGCCCTGCATCCTCATATTCTTTGTAAGTATCATGCTCGTAACCATGTTCTTTCCTGTCGGGCCCCTCGGATGGGGTACCTAGGCCCGTCAGCCTGCAGCCCCAGGTGCAACGCGCTGCGCTAGCCCAATTCGGCCAGGCAGCGGCCCAAGCAAGCAAGAAACTCATGAGGCGGGCGTCGAGGAGTCGACACTGTACCAAGGACTGCAATGAGCAACTCGTCACCAAGGTGTGTTCCGAGGCCACCCATGAGGCCCTCGCGGGGAGGACTTGTCAAGCGCAACTAGGTGGGGTCGCACGACCCTTCCCCCTCACAAGGGAGATGCAAGCTGCATAGGCGGCGCACGGGTAGTGTCAGCAAGCACGGACAGAGAGGCTTTCCTCTTTGGTGCTCCGGGAACAAATCCAGCCCACGGGTTCCCTAATCAGCCCGCAATAGTTTCCTACTTGGTACAAGTGGACTGAGGCTGGCGGCTCGGTAGGACGGAGGTCACCCTTGAGCCCACCGGCACGTCTTGGCGAAGAGCTTTAGCAGGAGAAGACCACCTTTGTCCGGGTAGGCTACGATGCTATCCCCTTTCAAAATGGCCATTCTGGCATCCCTTCATGCCAAGTATGTGTTTTTTGGGGGGCAGAGGACCAAGGCATGTATAAGAGGGAGGTCCAGCCTCCGAAGAAAAGGGGATCCAGCTACTCCGTTAGGGAAAGAACCCCCCCTTGTACTACAGAAATATACTTCTTTGTCGCGTGCCACTCCATGCATGACAAGGACCTTTGTCGTCCGCTCGCCGACGGCAAAATATTGGGCACTGAAAGTCTCAGCGAGGGATTTTATTTTCGTCTCCCAGCTGACAGCATACGACAAAGATCTTTGCTGTCGTTTGGTAGGCCCGCAGACGGCAAAAGTGTTAGACGGCACCGGTCAACTGTCAGCTCTATTAGGTGGCTAACAGAGCCTTTGTCGTCTTCCAGCTAGAGGTAGCCTTTGCCATCTGCCAGCTGGCCTCACCACTAGCTCCACGAGCCGGCAACTGCAGTGTCCTTTGTCGCGTGCCTGGGTGCACCTTTCTCGTCTTGGTGGGTGCACTTTTCTTGTCTGTCTGGGTGTACCTTTGTCGTCTGCCTAGCCCTAGATGACGGCAAACTAACCATATGCGTCAGACCTGCTGCTCCCAGGTTGCACAGGTAGCTGCCAAATGGAACCTTCGCCATCAGCTGGCAGACGCTAAAAGCCTTTACCGTCGGCTGGCACACGGCAAAATGCGTGCATTGCCACTTTTTCTGTGTTTTCAGTAATTTCCATATATTTTCAGAATACTTCTATGATATATATAATTTCAAACATCATTTGTAGTTTCAAACATCATAGAAGAAGCATAAGCCATGTATCCAAGATCATCGTGAAAATATTGAGCAAGACAACAAATAGGCTAGCTTCACATTGTTCATCCATATATACACATAGTTTCAAACATCAAACTTTTCATCCATACAAATTGAAACAAAAATAAAATAGTAGCAGCCCATCAATGCCAACTTCCATGAAGTGAACTAAATCTGCAAAGTGAGAATAATAAAGTTAGAAGAAGAAGAAGAAGCAGGAGATAAATACTAGAAGAAGAGGAAGAAGAAAGAGAAGGGAAATAATAAAAAGAAAGAAAGGATAAGCTCATTCTTCTTCTTGTATTCTTTCTTTTTCTCCGGTTTCCTCTTATGTTCTTTCTTTTTCTTTTCATCTCACTTTTCAGCTTATTATGTCATTCTGGAGGAGAATAATCAAACAAAGTTTATTAGGCCATATTTGACCTAACTAAGCTAATTATGTCATTTTAGAGGAAAACAAGCTAAGTATATGACATTTATGAGCGAACCAAGGTTATTATGCTATTTCTGACCTAACTAAGCTAACTTTGTCATTTTGGAGGAAGATAAGTTAAGTATATATGACATTTATGAGCTAACCAAGGTTCTTGTGCCATTTCAGACCTAACTAAACTAATTATGTCGTAAATGAATTACATAAGCTAATTATGTCATCTTGGATTGTAATTAGCTAAGGAGAAGAAGAAGAAGAAGAAGAAGAAGAAGAAGGAGAAGAAGGAGAAGAAGGAGAAGAAGAAGAAGGAGGAGAAGAAGAAGAAGAAGAAGAAGAAGGAGAAGCAGAAGAAGAATAAAAAGAAGGAGAAGAAGATGAAGATGAATATGAAGAAGGATAAGAAGAAGAAGAAGCATAAGAAGAAGAAGAAGCATAAGAAGAAGAAGAAGAAGAAGAAGAAGAAGAAGATTATGAAAACGAAGGAAAATGAGAAGAAGAAGGAGGAGAAGGAGGACGAGGAGGAGGAGGAGAAGAAGAAGAAGAAGAAGAAGAAGAAGAAGAAGAAGAAGGCGAAGAAGAAGAAGAAGAAGAAGAAGAAGAAGATGATGATGATGATGATGATGTTGATGATGATGATGATGATGACGATGATGATGATGATGATGATGATGAAGATGAAGATGATGATGATGATGATGAACAAGATGAAGAAGTATAAGTAGTAGAAGAAGAGGAAGAAGAATAGAAGAAGAAGAAGAAAAAGAATACTAGAAGAAGAAGAAGAAGAAAGAGAAGGAAAATAATAGTAAGAAAGAAAGAAGAAGCCCATTATTCTTTTTATATTCTTTGTTTTTCTCCACTTTCCTGTTATATTCTTTCCTTTTATTTTAATGCCATTGTTCGGCTTATTTTGTCATTTTGGAGGAAAATAAGCTAAGTATATGACATTTTATGAGCTAACCAAGGTTATTATGCCATTTTTGACCCAACTAAGCTAATTATGTCATTTTATAGGAAAACAAGCTAAGTATATGACATTTATGAGCTGACCAAGGTTATTATGCCATTTGTGACCTAACTAAGCTAACTATGTCATAAATGAACTACATAAGCTAATTATATCATTTTGGAGGATAATTAGCTAAGAAGAAAAGAAGAAGTAGAAGGAGGAGGAGGAGAAGAATAAGAAGGAAAACGAAAAGGAGAAGAACAAGAAGAACAAGAAGAAAAAGAAGAAGAAGAAGAAGAAAAGAAGAAGAAAAAGAAGAAGAAGAACAAGAAGAAGAAGAACAAGAAGGAGAAGAAGAACAAGAAGAAGGAGAAGGAGAAGAAGAAGGAGAAGGAGAAGAAGAAGATGAAGGAGAAGAACAAGAAGGAGAAGAAGAACAACAACAAGAAGGCAACTAAGAAGAAGAATAAGAAGAAGATGATGATGATGTTAATGATGATGATGAAGAAGAAGTACATAGTGATGATGAGGAGGAGGAAGAGGAAAAAAAGATAAGTATATGACATTTATGAGCTAACCAAAGTTATTATGCCATTTTGACCTAACTAAGCTAATTATATCATTTTAGAGGAAAACAAGCTAAGTATATGACATTTATAAGCTAGCCAAGGTTATTATGCCATTTCTGACTTAACTAAAGTAATTATGCCATAAATGAATTACATAAGCTAATTATGTCATCTTGGATTATAATTAGCTAAGAAGAAGAAGAAGAAGAAGAAGAAGGAGAAGAATAAGAAGGAGAAGGAGAAGAAGAAGAAGAAGAAGAAGAAGAAGAAGAAGAAGAAGAAGAACAACAACAACAACAACAAAAACAAGAAGAACAAGAAGAACAAGAAGAAGAAGAAAAAGAAGAAGAAGAAGAAGGAGAAGGAGAAGAAGAAGAAGAAGAAGAAGAAGAAGAAGAAGAAGAAGATGATGATGATGATGATAATGATGATGATGATGATGATGATGGTGAAGATAAAGATGATGATGATGATGATGATGTACAAGATGAAGATGTTTAAGTAGTAGAACAAGAAGAACAAGAAGACTAGATGAAGAAGAAGAAAAATAAGAAAAAGAAGACTAGAAGATGAAGAAGAAGAAAGAGAAGGAAAATAATAAGAAGAAAGAAAGAAGAAGCTCATTATTCTTCTTATATTCTTTGTTTTTCTCCTGTTTCCTCTTCTATTCTTTATTTTTTATTTTAATGCCATTGTTCATCTTATTATGTCATTTTGGAGGAAAATAAGCTAAGTATATGACATTTATGAGGTAACCAGGGTTATTATGCCATTTTTCACCTAAGTAAGCTAATTATGTCATTTTACAGGAAAATAAGCTAAGTATATGACATTTATGAGCTAACCAAGGTTATTATGCCATTTCTGACCTAACTAAGCTAATTATGTCCTTTTGGAGGAAGATAAGCTAAGTATATGACATTTATGAGCTAACCAAGGTTCTTATGTCATTTCTGACTTAACTAAGATAATTGTGTCATAAATGAACTACATAGGCTAATTATGTCATTTTGGAGGATAATTAGCTAAGAAGAAAAGTACAAGAAGGAGGAGGAGGAGGAGAAGAAGAAGAAGGAATAGAAGAAGGAGAAGAACAAGAATAACAAGAAGAAGAGAAACAAAAACAAGAAGAAGAAGTAGTAGAAGAAGAAGAAAAAGAAGATGAAGAAGGAGAAGAAGAAGAAGGAGGAGAAGAAGATCAAGAAGAAGGAGAAGGAGAAGAAGAAGAAGAAGATGAAGAGGAAGGAGAAGAAGAAGGAGGAGAAAACAAAAAAAAACAACAACAACAACAACAACAACAACAACAACAAGAAGAAGAATAAGATGATGATGTTAATGATGATGAAGAAGAACAAGAAGATAATGATGATGAGTAGGAGGAGGAGGAAAATAAGCTAAGTATATGACATTTATGAGCTAACCAGGGCTATTATGCCATTTTGACCTAACTAAGCTAATTATGTCATAAATGAACTAAATAAGCTAGTTATGTCATTGTGGAGGATAACTGGCTAAGTATCTCTTTCTTGGGGAAAATAAGATTGTTATGTGTCATAATAGGGCTAACTAACATGTACGAAGGTAAGTATGCATTTGTTAAGGAGAACACTAGAGAAAGCTTACCGTCGTCCTCATCACGGATATGAATCACCCGGGTTGCTCGGGGCGTTTTCACATGGAGAAGGTTGCCCTGGAGAAGGGTTGTGCGATGCGGCTCGGGAGTTATTCTGCAACAATGATCATTTGCAATGTCTTGTTAGCATGATGACATGAAATGTTGAAACTAGTAACTAATGACCATTCAAATGTTGAAACAAAAATGCCTCGCATCGACGGAGAGGTCTGACCGTTCTTCTTGCACATAGACTGCACATTTGGTTTTGAAGAGTTTCTCATATTAGTTAGTAATGAAATGGACATTACATGCATGAATTGGCTAATATGAAAAAGAAACTTACCACAAGGAGCTCGTACATGGCCCGGTGAGGCGCATCATTCCGTGCCCTCTCTTCCTCCAACAACCGAGCCGTCTTCTCCTCCACGGCTTGAGAAGTGTCCGCCGCCACCTGGTCCAGCTCCTGTAGAAGCTCCTGAATAGCAGCCTGGGTTGCCACTCTATCTCTCTCTCTCTCTGAAGAGCGACCTGCAACACCACTCCTTGTTATCACTGTAATCATCAATGGCCACACACAGAATGTAATGGAGAAACGTTTTTCGAGTCCGTATAACTAACCTCGATGGCAAGATCGACTGGCCATGGATGAGGCCTTATCTCTAGACAAGATCTTGTTTGGTGCGCCTTGATCTTCGGGAGAGTGAGAGGACAACGTATCAGACCATCTCCAATGGCTAGCGAACCATGGGGCCTCCCTCCAGGAGATATCATCATTAGCTCTGGATCCAAATTCCTCGCTCAGGTTAAAGTCCTCTCCTTTCCTCGCCTTCCCCATCTCCCTGTAACTCATGAGCTTGTGGTGGGAGGAGATGTTTGTGAACTTCTCTGGATGATCGAGGTCATACTCAGAGAATGCCATGGCCTTCTTGTAGGAGGCAGTACGGGGCATGGCATAGAGGTCATACACTAGCACCTCCATGTTATTGTTATGCGCCTAAAAGAGAGGAACGAAGTATTAGTAAAGGGATCAAGCTTGCATGAAGAATGAACTGCATGAATCATAAAGCAAACCACATAGCCAGTTCCGCCCGGACTAAAATAAGTTGATGTTGCCTTCATGATGTGGCACACCAATCATTTGGGAACGTCGGACATTCGCATTGTCATGGACGGATTGCCATTAGCCTGTGCACCACTCATCCACCAATGCCTCCCATATGAATACAACATAAAAAAATTGAATACCTGACATGAATAATAATATGTACATGTATAATTTAAGTCGGGATGCATACAAAGTAATAATAGTCTGGATCATCTATATATGCTCTGAGATCAATAAATGCATCATTATCATCACTATCACGCGTATCGTCATGAATGACGTGCTCATCGGGTTCAGCAACATCAACATGTGGAAAGCCTTTTTGTAATCGGTCTAGCATTGACAGGTCATCCACAGAAGTAACCTCTTCTAGTTCCGGCTCTACTGGTTCTGGCTCAGGGGTGAAGTCAGATTCACTTTCGCTATCTACTTCCATGTTCAGGAAGTACATAAGCTGCAAGAGATCACGGTCATCCGCGAGGTGCGCCACCCAGCATGGCTTTCCATCCCGGTCACCGTCCCCAAGAAGGGCGGCAAGGATCGAACGTGCGTCAACTTCACCAACCTCAAGACAGCCTGCCAATTGGATCCCTTCCCACTCCCACACATCCACCAGATCATGGAATCTACCACCTGATGCGATTTGTTGTGCTTATTAGGCGCCTTCTTGGGCTACCATCAGATCAAGATGGAAGTGGGGGATCCGAAAAAAACGGCCTTCGTTTGGCCTTGCGGAGTGTTCTTGTCGGGACCCCGATCCTGAATCATAAGAACCCAACCTCTAACACATGACATCACTTTGCGTCCTCATGCACGGTAAACTCCACGGCTGCCACCTTACCTTGGCCGGGAACGTTTGCGTCTTTTGGGTCACGTATATGAATGTGTCGCTAGCATTCAAACGACAAAGAACCCGGGTCGACATGACTAGTTGTAAACCCAAGTGGTACATCCGTACAAGGACATGCATACATAACCCAGCAAAGCAGGTGTCGGTCATCAGCGTGTGTAGACGAGTCGAAGCAAGCTATAAGAACTCCATTACACCGCGTGACATTTCCCCGAAGGGACAAACACAGCAGCAAAGAAGGATACATGCGGGTCATTCAATGCGTCCGGAGCAGTAGCAAGCTACCAAATCTAGGTGGAAGCTTAAAGAGGAATTTCCTCGTAAAGAGTACTACTACAGGCACACAACTAGGTGTCGAATCCCACACATATAATGCATTTCATAACATACACAAAATATGCAAGATATGTGTAGATACAACATGGCATCACAACATAACTCTATGACTCAAGCTTTTATTAAGGACTCATAAGAGTCAACATAGTATGATATTACAAACACAGGTCTCGTGACCCGACACTCAAGTCATACAAACATCAAGCGTAAGCATAACATGTATGGGTACAGACATCTACTAAAAGAGGCTGAAAGAGCCTGAAAAGCTACAATGACCCTACCAAAGGAACTAGACCTTTGTCTAGGATTCCCAAGCTATTCCGATCAACATCGAACACATCGCGTAGAAACCTTTAATGAGATTAAGGTCTCCTCTACAAAAACATAAATTAAGCAAACCTGAATACAAAGGTACCCAGCAAGACTTACATGAGAACAATCTACATATGCATCAGTATCAATGAAGGGGTTGTGGAGTTTAATTGCAGCAAGCCAGCTATTACTCTTAGCTAACGTGAACTACGACTAAAAGTAATTTCTTTGAGGTGGGATAGCGCACACAAATCCACATATTCACCAATTCAATACACCACTATGGATGCAGTTTTGTCTCCCTACGAGAAGGCCATCCATAGCACTCACACTTACCTTGCATGTTTTATAGTATCCATTTAAATTGTCTATGTACCACATAATATTTCCAAGTAGTCCATATCTGAGGATGCGGATATTCGAACAGACTAATTCACCCTGTAGGGGTATACTTCTTCACACATGCTCTCAGCACTTAGCACCATATGCACGTCATTCATCTCGTCAACCTTCAAGAGGAAGCACTGGAGTGGGTGTCGGCCACGACCGTTAACCACACAAGACCCTAGTCCAGGTTTATCGCCTATTTGAGACTGAACCCGCAAGGAAGTCTGGCCGAGGTTTCCTCTACGGCCCCAAAAGATGTGCGCAGGGTTTCGAAGCCCACCACCCGGGTGCCTCTTGGTACACCATGCCACTGTGTATCTACCGCAGTGAAGCCTACCCCGTCGGGCAAACTAAACATGGCTGCCAACACTTTACCTACAAACACCAGAAACTAGTTGTAACTCCTGGACAGAGATCTAGGCGATTAATAAGCCGAGCGGGGTCATATTTCAGTGCCAGTGCATGGTAGTATCTTGTCTTGGATAACATACACAGAACTCAGTTATTAAGGGCGGTCCCAAAGAGACAACCCACCATGTACTCCTACATGGCCTCTCATTGCTACCTTTACCAAATCGGATTCACACCTTTACTCTCACACTGTAGTACATGAGCACAACCATTCTGATTCATCGTCGAGATGGATCAGACCCGACGGAACTCTAAGCATAGCAGGCACAATAAGCAATCATGGATAAGTAGCACATCAACGCTCAAGCAGTTGCTACTCATGCTAAGTGGTTTCAACTATTTACTGTGGCAAAATCAGGTCATGCAAAGAAATGGATTCAATTACCAAGAATAAATAGAAAAATTTACATGCATGCAAATGGTACCATTAGATTCCTTGTATTTTTATGATCATTTTTCATATATTATTTGTTTCATTTCGAGTTATATTTTATTTTCTATGATTTTTCAAAGTTTTCAATATTTTTTGGAATTTCCTGAGTTTTTATTAATCCAAAAAAGCATTATCACGTCATCCTGACGTCTGGGTGAGGTCAGCAGGTCAACTGACCTGGTCAAAGTCAAACCTGACGTGTGGGGTCCACACGTCAGTGACACAGTTTAATTAAGAGTGTTAGATTAACCCTAAATCCTAAATTAGAGCCAAAGGGGCCCACTGTCAGTGGGTCATTAGGTTAATTATCCTAGTTAATTTATTTTTGTGATTAAATAAAATTGACCATGGGCTAGGCCCCACCTGTAGGTGACCCAAGGGGGTCAACCCATGGTCAAAAGGGGTCGGCCTCAACAGCGTTGAGCTGCCGGCGCTACCAGGCACGGTGGGGCTCGCCGGAAAATCGCTACGGGCATCCGTTTTGGGCGCGGTTTGGCTCTACGGAAAGCACGTGCTCGTGTGCATCCGGTGAAGCAAGCGGCATCAGCTAGGGTGCACTACATCGATGGCGGCGACGATGTCTGTTGTGGCCGGAGCACGGCCTTGAGCTGACGGTGGCTGCAGAGCACTAGCGGCCTAGTTCAAGGGCCCTACAGGCTCTACACAGTTCCACGAGCTCATTCCCGAGCTCGGGCACTTGGGTGGAAGACCACAACGACGACGACGACATGGCCGGCATCGAGGAGCTCTCGGCTCCGGTGGCCTTGCTAGCTAGGGGCGCGGGTAAACACGGGGAGAGGGGGGAAATGACGGCGATCTCACACTGGTTCCGATGGAGGCAAGAACGGCGATCTCAGAGCGGTTCCGATGGAGAAGCTCGGGGCAGGGCGAATCGCTGTCAACGGGCTCCGGTTGCTGGAGTTGAAAACGGCGGCAACAAGGGCGATCCAGGGCTGCGTGCTCGATTCCTTCGACGAGGGGGACGATATCTTCGATGCGGAGAGGATGAGCAGGTTGGGGAAGGCTAGCAGGGGCCAAAGAGGGCACCTGTGAGCTCGAGCCGAGAGGAAAGATAGATAGGAGAAGGGAAACGATGCAAGGGATGGGGGAATCGGTCCAATGGCTCATCCACATCATCTCAGATGCGAGATAAGGATCACTACAAGAAATATGCTCATACATGACGTTTTTTAAGATGTCGTTGATGAATTCGTCATAAATCTATGACGATTTCATCCGAGATCGTCGTAAACCATTTGAGGGGATCAAATCTACATATAAATTACGAGATGTGAGTGAAAAACGGCGTAACCGCATAAGATGAGATCGTCATAGCTTTTACGACGATTGTAAAAATGTCGTAACATGTTCTAACTATGTTGACATGTCACTCGTGGGTCCATTCTATCCCACCTCATGCTAGTTTGTGAAGCAACCTACTATTCTGTCATTCCAAAAATTATCAAAAAATTCTCATAAATAATTTGGATCATATATTTCTCAAATATGTGAAAATCCTTCCTTCCATAGTTGAAAAATAATTCAGCAATATTCATTTTCCTATTCTGTTTAGAATAGCACTTTGTGAAGAAAGTGCTATTTCTATTTCTTTGATTACCCTCAAATTTTGTGGGCACTCTTTCCTATCCAAATCATTGTCTCATGAAAACTTTCGTAAGAATTTGCCTAGTTAATCTTTCTCATCAAATTTCCAAAGTTTGTGTTCAGCTAATAGCTTTGTGAAGGAAGTACTAGATAGGAATATCCCGATGAGTTGAATTTTTTCCACATCATCTATGTGCCCAAAACATAGCTCTCCACAAAATTTTACCCACATCTAACAATCCATGTGAGCTTATCATCCAATATTTGTTTCTGGTAATATTTTCATTTTTTGAAGCAACTACATTTTAGATTGCTTTCTAGTTGATTAAAATTTACCATGGGATGACAATGACCATATAACCTCACTCCACCAAATTTTGGCTCATTGAATTCAGCCAGTTTCCCTCAATGTTGTTCCCAATATTCTGTTCAGTAGAGAGCATTGTGAAGGAAATACAACTTTTGTTTATCCAAATTTTATGAAATTTTTACAGTACCTTAATTTGCCCAAATTACCATCCTCCTCAAAATTTCAGCTCAATCCAATCATCTATGTGAGCCCAGTTTCAATTACCATTTTCTGTCCAGATTGGCACATTGTGAAGGAAGTGTCACTTTGGCATGTCCAAATGGAATAATTTTCATACAGTTCCTTTATATTCCCAAATTAACATCATACACCAAATTTCATCTCAATCCATTCATTCATTTGATCCCAGCATCAACATCCATATTTCTACACAATGTGTTACTTTGCAAAGCAAGTGCCACCTAGATTCATCCATTTTCGCTAAAATTTCGCAAGAGAATCTCCTTAGTAGATGATCATCCTCAGCCAAAGTCTAGGCCCATTGTCTATGTGAATGACCCGCACCGCTAATCAAACACTTGACTGCTAATTCATGTCCGAGCTCAGTTCAGTCTCCTCGTGAGATTTTTCTATTGTATTCTTCTTGCTAACACCTACTGAGGGATTATCCAACCCATCAGACATGCCTATTCCCCTAGAACGCATGGCAACGCAATGGTCACCGGTGACCATGCGGCTGGCATGCAAATTCACGCGCTCTGGAGTTGGGGCCCTGGACTACCATCCAAACCTCGACCTCAAGGCACCACACCATGTATTTCGGATTAAATAGATACATATATAACTATAATTGATTTTTGGGAAAAATAAAGATCAAACTATAATGCAACTGCACTTCAAATTTAACCCGCTTCCACGTGAATCGACATAAATTTCTGAGATCACTTATTTAAAATAATTGTCGTATTACAAGTTTATTATTTTTCCTGGTCACCTTGTCACATATAATGACACAATGCAAAGGTTTTCCATTTTTTTGAATTTGCTTTGAATTTTTCATGGCCATTTTAAAATGCGGTCAAAACAGCGGGTATGACCGTTCCTACCTACTAGTTGAATCTTTGAAATATTTTGGTGTTTCTATAATTAAATAGATATTTGTGTAACTAAAAATGTTTTTTGGTAAAAATAAAGAGCAAACTATAATGTAGCTGCAGTTCAAATTTGACCCGCTTTCAACTGATTCAACGAAAATTTGTCTTTTTCACGAGAGGTCGATAAAAGCCTTTAACAGAGAATGATTTGGTCAATTCTACGTTAAATATGTCCTAGTATGTTAGAAAAATGATTAGCTCCAATTTTCCCACAAATATATGGTACGTCCTTTACAAAAAAAGTCATTTTGGGTACTTGAAATACGGAAAATGAATTTTCCGTCCAAAGAAAATGAAAACTCTCTTAGGCAACATTGTTTGTCATTCCAATACGCACCCTTGGGCATAATATGAGATAATTTCAACAAACTATGCCATGAATTTGGCCATAAGTTAAATTCTTTGTTGCAAATATTTTGAAGTATCAATGAAGAAATAGATACTTTTGTATCTAGAAATTATTTTGGAAAAAAATAAATAGCAAACTATGAGGCAGCTGCAATGTAAATTTGACCTGTTTTCACCTGAATCGGCAGAAATTTTTCTTTTTCATGAGAGGTGGATAAAAGCTTTTGACACCCAACCATTTGGTCAATTGTACTAGTATTTAAAAAATCGATGGAGTTCCATTTTGTAACAAATATTTGGTAGGTTCTTCACAAAAAACAAAATATTGCCACTCAAAAAATAATTAAAAAAAGTTAGAAATATCAGAAATTCATACAAATTGGTCCTCATCTTTAAAATGTGGTCTTACTTTAGTGAAAATTTATGTGGTGTCCTTTTGAAAAACATTTTTGATAGATGTTTCACAAAATTCCTATATTTTTAGTATTTGCAAACTATTTTAAATCACTAATTTTCCAAACCAATTAGAACCCTTCCCACGGATCGATGACATGGCGCCCATCCATCCATCCATCCATCTCTTCATCCCACGTCCATTCATCCATCTATCTATAGAAAAAAAACTAAAAAAGCTGCCCAAACCCTAGCTCAGATCCCCCCAATCCCACCCTTCCTCCCACGTCCCCATCTCCTCCCCGCCGCCGCCACCTCCTCCCCATCCCCGCCCCTTCCCGATCCCCACTGCCTCGTTGGAGGACAGGGACCGCGGGCTGTCCTCGTCGGAGGCGGCGGCGTGGCTACGCGCGCACGGGCCCAACGAGCTTCTCGACCACCCGGGGCCCTCGATGCTGCAGCTCGTGGCGCATCAGTTCGAGGACACGCTGGTGTGAATTCTTCTCGCCGCCGGCGCCGTCTCGTTCGTGCTCACAGTCTCCTCATCGTCCGGTGCACTCACGCTCTCGGCCTTCGTTGAGCCGCTTGTCATCTTCCTCATCCTCGTCGCCAACGCCGCCGTCGGGGTCTGGCAGGAGACCAACAATGAGAAGGCGCTCGAGGCACTACGCGAGATCCAGTCCGACCACGCCGCCGTGCTTCGCGACGCCGAGTAGGCGCCCGCCCTCCCCACGCGCGACCTCGTCCTGGGGGACGTCGTCATGGTCCGCTTCGGGGACAAGGTCCCCGCCGACATGCATGTCCTCAGGCTCGTCTCGTCGACCCTCCGGGTCGAGCAGCGGCCGCTCACCGGCGAGACCAACTCCGTCAACAACACGGCCCATGCCGTGCCGGCCGACGATGCCGACATCCAGGCCAAGGACTACATGGTGTTCGCGGGCACCACCGTCGTCAATGGCAGCGCCGTCTGCCTAGTCGTGCAAACCGGGATGGCCACCGAGACCAGTAAGATCCACTCGCACATCCACGTGGCCTTGCAGGAGGACGACGACACGCCGCTCAAAAAGAAGCTCAACGAGTTCGACGAGGCTCTCACCGAGATCATCGGCCTCATATGCATCCTCGTGTGGCTCATCAAGGTCAAGTACTTCTTGACCTTCTAGCTTGACGGATGGGTGCCCAGGAACATCCATCCATCTATCTACATCCATCCATCCATCCATCTACATCTAAGCAATCGTTTTTGTTTGCTAATGTCATAGGTAATAATTGGTGTGGACCGGCTAGACATGATTAAAGGATTCCTGCAAAAGGTGTTGGCCTTTGAGAAATTTCTTGAGGAAAACGAGGAATTGGATTCTGAATACAAAGTAGTTCTACTACAGATTGCAGTGCTAACCAAAAGTGATGTACCTGAATGTAAGATTCATTTCTATGGTTTATAATTTGTTCGTGCCTTCTATGCAAATAACTTGTATAATGGACATGCAGAATATTTACTTACTTGCATGGGTTTATAATTTAGTACAATGTGATATCATGCTTCAGAAATAATATACCTTCTAGGCTTCTACTATCTGTAGTAATGGAACTCCCAAGTTTGTTGCTGACACTTCTTGTGAATGAACGCATATTACTATTGGTAATTCTCTACTTTCAATTGGGTTAATATTTCAGAGTACTGTTTTTAGTAATCATTGAACGCATATTACTATTGGTAATTCTCTACTTTTAATTTGCAAAATAAAAATGCCTCAGTAAGATTTAAGGGTCCATGTCGCAAGAGTCTAATACCACACACACAGTCGGCCATTCTTAAATTTAGCATCCGCAAGTGGAGTTTGCACTCATTGACTATTGATTAGTAGAATCCTACCAGTTCAAAATTACCAAAATCATGTGATTTAACATTTAGGTATATGATGTTATATATAGGTAGTTTCTATTAATAAGATTTAACTTTTGCTAGCATGTACTAACCATTAGGTGATTACAAGAAATCGTTTCTGCCGAGAACATTCATGGAGTCATGGTATCCAATCCTTAATGAGATTACATATTTTATTAACAATAATTCATATGTTAACATTTAAAAAAAATTATAGTCGACTAGCTATGCTTAAGCTAATGATATTTTCAGGTTTCTTAATGTTTTATGTACTCACATGAGAAGATCGGAAGCTAGGAAGTCATGTGCATGAACTGGTTGCACGCGTAAATGGTCGATTCGGAACACTGAAAGCAACTCCTATTCTACACTTGGTTCGTGCCCCTCCCCTATGCACCCACATTTTCTATTTGGGTTATATAGGACTAGTGTTCATATATTTTTTGTAGTGGGCTAGTACTAATGAATAAGTCCTCTGTGTTTATCACTTCTACTATTATGGTCTACTTTTCAATTGCGAATCCTTTCTGTGTTTCTCACATGTTCCTCCGATAACATCGCTGAGAGATGGAATGAATCTTTTAAGCTATGAATATGTTGCCTGTCAGGAATCAAAAAAAGGTGTTCTGATACTGGGTGAGGTAGGCTGATTTTGACCTGGCCGATATTTGTAGGTATCTTTTGGTGCTGACTTGGTTACTATACATTTGGATCTTACACATTTCCCTTTTTTTCTTAAATATGGGGTCAACGTTACATGTGATTATTCTTATTTCCAGTTTGCCGGGGCAGCGCAATCTCTTGGGGTTGGTGCTATTACTTTAAACCCATGGGACATTGCGGAAGTAGCAGGCGCAATAAAACATGCTTTGGATATGCCATCTGAAGCGAGGGAGAAGCACCACAGTCATAATTATGAACTTGTGTCAAGACACACCGCACAAGACTGGGTAGAAAACTATGTTTGGTGAGCAGCTGATGCTTTACAATCTGGTGTGGAGTTTGGGAGACTAGTATTTATCAGATGATTGGGTTTATTTTTGGCCATACACATAGTATTCATACAATTGGGATTTTAACAATTATCGTATTTTTTTTCCTGCAGCGACCTAAATGATGCAGCTAGTAAAGCTCCGCTACAAGCAATACACACTGATGTTCTCCCTATTGAAGAAGCAGCTACACAATATGTACAATCCAACAATCGTTTGCTCATATTGGTAATGGTGCACCGTTTTTCTTTAATGTCCTTACTATAAATTTACTTGCTTGCACTATTATTTGATTGAAAACTTTCTTATACCGACATATCTTTTTCAGTTCAAAGGAACCTCTAAATAAACATGTTTAATGTTGTCATATGTGTTGCATCCATCATCTTCTATCAATAGTAATTGAAGGCTTACACTGCACCTTATTTATTTAGCGTACATGTGCGTGTCTGTCTGCGTGGGTCAATGTATGCCCATGCTACATGATGCCTTGGGCTCCACACGCAATTCCTGGTGCTTGTCTAATTAGTTATGTTGCAAGAAATGGCTGCCAAGTTGAATCTGAATAATCAAATTCTACCTTCCTGGTTGAATTGTTTCCTCCACACTGTTGATCATGCTGAAGGGCATTGCTATGGATCTATTTTCAGGAGAAGTACGCTGGTGCGACATGGGTGAATGGCAAGCTGGAGGAAATGTATTTGCTATATTCTGTTCGTTTTTGTTATATTCCTGTGAAAGGAAATGTATCCATGACATGAGTTATTGTGTTATGTAAACCTGGAAGATGTATTATGTGATGTTATATGATGGATGATTTTAATTTGACTTGGAGTTTTCTTGATTTGAATATGAAATAGTGTTAGATTTAATATTGGACAAATAATTGGATTGAAAAGACCCAATAAATACAAATGAAACCAAGTTCTGGAACAAAAAGTTGCTGAATTCAAAAATGGAAAAGGCCAAAATTGTAACTGGACCAAATGTATTTGGGGACTAAAAGGCCAGGGCCCAAATTATAAAGATACAAAAATATTCGAAAAAAAATACTATAAGTAGCTATAAATAGGCTAAGGCCCAAAAAGAAGCCCAATAAGGAAAATCCCAATAGAATAAAACTAGCCCATGTGATCAATTGATATGGGTTGGGCTGTTTCAACCATAACGTTTTGATTTCGTCGTAATTTTGCCACGTAGGACTGGGATTGATTGCCAACAACGATTTAGGATCGTCGTAAAGGTTACAACGATCCAGGAATCGTCATAAAAGTTACGACGATTTCGATCAAAACATCGTTGTTGTTCGTTTGTGACGCTCCGTTTTCGACGCTTGGTTTTTCGTCATGAGATCGTCGTAAATTAAAAACCGTGACGATGTAGCGACGAAATAATAGCGTCGTGTATTAACATATTCCTTGTACTGGATGGAGGAGGCGCCTCCAGCGCGAAGCAGGAGGTGGAGGCTTCGGCGCACCCCATGCCTCTCCTTCTCGCGAGAGATTGAGGATGACTCGCACTTGGAGCCCATCCACGTAAGTCTTTTCTTACTTGTTTATTTCTTTTGTTTCTTTTATTTCCTTTTTCTGACATTTGTTTTGAATTTAATAAAATATGTAGGCATTTTTAAATATCCTGAAAATAATCAAGTGATATGAATGGAATTATCCAGTGCCACACAATTATTTTCATAATTATAATAAAACTATATTTGATATATAGCAAATATAATTCAACTTAAAATAATTGCTTTATTGATTCAAAAGTCCAAAATATAATGTTCCTGTATTTTCAAATATTGGTTGGCAAATTTACCTCGTCCCAATATTGTCACAGAATATTTTAGAGCATTTTCTTGAATCGTTTTAAAGCAGTTTTAATATTGCCTTTCTGACAAAAAATGATTGCTGAAGCTTGATCACTTCCCCATTTCAACTTCAATGCAATTTGAATGCATGCATGAATATGCAATGGAAGCAAGGTAAACTTGGGCTGTGACAGTTCTACTATGTAAGCATGCCTTTCGGGCTGAAAAACGCTGGTGCCACCTTTGAGCAGCTAATGCAGACCGTGTTGGGGCCCCAGATGTGATGGAACGCCAATGCCTATGTCGATGACATCATGGTCAAGACACGTGTCGGTGTTCTGGAAATGGGGGTACCCAGACCTACCTGCTTGTGGCCCAGGGCTGGCCCACTTCATCAAGCAAGCACAATCGGGCGCGGCACCACTCAAGGCAAGGTCCTCCCGAGGGCCCAAGCCTAGCGAGAAGGAACGACATCAAGACCCGCAAGGGGGCTTATCAGGATCCCACCGGAGTGGTGGGTATTCTGAGGCGACACCCGGCCTCAGGAGTCAAGGATGACACGGAGGCACGACAGGCGAGGAGCAGACAACAGGACGGATCAGTTTCCCATTTAGTGCAACGGGGGCAAGGACGAATCGAGGTTCCCAAGGCATCTTCCAAAGGTTTCCTTTCTGGTGTAACAAGGCCATCACCACCCGCCAGCAAGAAAAACGTCATCTCTGGACCCGTCCCTACAGCGCTGGCACCCACTTTGCAGGTGATGACTACTTTCGGACAGGGGAAGCATGATCCCGTGTCCCCCTTGAAAATTGGTCGTTGTGGGATCCCTTCCCACCGAAACGATAAGGGAAGAGGACCGGGGCCGCCACTATATATAGAGAGAGTAGGTTACTTCATAGGGGATCCATTCATTCATCCACTGGCACCACACAAAGGCCACGCATCCTCCGGAGGCCCTCGAACATTGTACAAGTTCATCAACCAACCTCCATGAGAGGCAATCCACCAAAGCAGGAGTAGGGTATTACGTTTCTCAGCGGCCTGAACCTGGGTAAAGTGTCGTGTTCTGTGTCTTCCTCACCATCAAGTGAGTTCTCTGCCATCCCCAACAAGTAGCGAGTCAGGTGAGGAGGGCCCGCGAGAGATCTTCGTACACGCCCCTGAGTTTGAATCTTTAGGGTTTTGCAGAGCCCAAAATCCGACATTTGGCTTGCCATGTAGGGGGTGTGTCAAGGTCTCTCCCAAGGCTCAGCCCACTGAAGCTGGTCACACTCAAGGTAGGGGGACGGCGAATCCGCGCCGATAGGCGGGATACCCTGTGACGCTCCGCCACCTCGTCGGCCAATGTTCACCCCGGACGGGCTTCCAACGAGTGTCGGGGGTTGCCGCTTTCACCAACCACATGGCATCCCGCCGTCGCCCCGACCCTTTTCACGTGTACAAGCTATTCCTCCTCCCCCTCCGAGTCTGTCAGCAACCGACACACAGACATGTCGCGCTCCTGGTGGTGCTTGAGCTCGGGCGCCGACATGTCGCCTGCCACGGCCGCGTCGGCGGGCACATGCGTGCTCTTGCGGGAGACGTTGCTGGCAAGACCCAAGCGCGCCATCGTGGGAACCGCTCTCGTCAAATCGCATTGCCAGGGGCTACAATGGGGGAACCACGTGGGCGCGTCACAAACATCCACTCAGGCCTAACCCCACTGGGGATTTGGCGGGAGCTGTTGGAGGCATGGGATTTGGCCGCGCTGGGGAGAAGTAGTCCAGCGTCCCCCTGCGTGCTTCAAGGAACGAGGAGGGAGTGCTGGAGGCGCAACTACATCAACCCCTAGAGGCGCGCGCAGTTCGAAGACGACCGCGTCGGCACGTGTCCGGGTTATAGAGGAAGGAGCGCAGACCATCACTGCGGCAGGAGGCACGCACACGACCCCACTGACAGCCCCCGCGCAAACAGGTATGAACAGCACCGCGGGGGTGGCCCATGGGGGTGGCTTCACGGGCACGCCCTGCACTGGTGTCCTCGCGGGGAACACCTGCTGGCCGGGAGCTGCTTCGAGCAGACGTCTGGGTCTGGGGACCGGGGACCTCTCTCCTGGGATAGGGTAAACGCACCCTTGTATCCAGGCCGAGAGGTCCAGGCCTCGGAACGGAGGGTGGAGCACACACCCATGTTCCCGGGCCAGACGATCCTAACCTGGAGGCCGGGGGTAGTATATCCTCCCTACCTCCGGGGAGCGCGATGCTCGCGTGGGGATGGAGGGTGGATAACATACCCATGTCGCTAGTGCGGGCTTCATTCGATCGCCAGTGGGTGTCCGGGTACCCGATGTTGCCGTCAGGTTGGGCTAGGCCGGCCTGGGTGCATGGCCTAGGGTACCAACGAGGGAACCTGGGGGGCCCCAGCCAGGCGCGTTGGGGCAACGCCCCGGGGACTCACGACCTACCGTCTGGGCGAGTTCTCCGGCCAGTGAGCACTGGGGGCTCCTCCCACGCTCGAGGGCTCGCTCAAGGTTAACAACTCCACACTGCTATGAGCCTGGGGACCACGAGCGGGGCACAAGCCTGTGATGCATGGGGCTCCAGAAGCGTCCCGAGGACCTACATCGACCAGTGACGTCTCTGCATCGTCCTTCAATCCTTCCGGAACCTACTTCATCCCGTGACTCTCACAAGTAATAACGAGCTGCGGCTCTATACGCACGGGGCCGCCGAGGACATGGAGAGGTCCCTCCCATGCCCAGTGAATGACCTATGATCCGTGCTGGGTGAAGACCGTGACAGTCTGCCTCACTCCCGAAGAAGAAGAGGTCAACTGGGTTTACCAATGACCCAAAAGGAATCGGGCGCCTATCCCTCAGGGATTGGGACACTCTCGAGGCCAAAGCGTCCTCACGACCTCCCAAATACACCTCGATGACACTCTCACATAATAACGAGCTGCGGCTGTATACGCCCACCCACCCCCCCCCCCCCCCGAGGACGCAGAGGGGTCCCTTCCACGCCGAGTGGAAGCCCTATGCTCCGCGCTGGGGGAGATTGAGGCGGAGAATAGCTTAGGTGCCGGATGCGACCGTTTTCTCGTTACTTTCTTGTGTTTCAAGTTGTGACCCTTAAGGGCCTCCCCTTTTGTATTTTAAGCTATCAAAGGCTCGAAGATGTTTTTTGCATAATGTGTTGAAAAGAAAAGAAGGGCGGGGATTTCTTCTCTATGTTCTCTCGTTTTACCAAACTCGAGTTCTCTTTCTCCCTTTGTTTTGATTGGTATTTCGCGGAAACCTCGGGAGACCGCCGGGCCTCCCGAGGCAACCACAAGAGGGGCGGAATGGGGTATCGCTCGAGTGCCAAAGGGGACTCCTAAGCCGCGCCTCGGGAGCCTTACCGGTCATAAGGCCACTTGCCCTCTTTGATGCCGTCCTGGAATTCTGATCGGTATCAGGAGAGGGCGTCAGGCCTTGCCCCTTGAGGAACAACCTTGGTAATGGGTTGCGCCTCACGACGGCAGGGAAATCTGTGGGACCGGGACCTGAAGACACAGAGTGCCAAAAGGGTCCTCAAACCGGCCCACATGCAGGGAGGAAGCGCCACAAACGGAGCCATGCTCACGGGCTAGACCATCAGCGTCGCGACAACACGGGGTCGGCAGCGGCCACGACTAGGAGGAAAGCATTGCGAACACCTTGTCTTCAGAGAACGCATTGAAAGGTACCCTCCAGATACATCAAAGTTGTTGTTAAACCTAGTACATAAAAATATCACAAGAAAAAGGCGGCGCATCAGGAGGAGGCATCATCGCCAGAGCTCACGCCGTAGCCTTTGGGAGTAAGCCTTGTCACTAGGTCTTCCACATGGACATCGATCCATTTGGCCAGGGAGGCACGGATAGTCTTTGGGACCGGATCCAACATTGTGGCGAAGTCAAAGTATGGGTCAAGGCAAAGGAGGTGGTTGAAGATGTCCGACCTGCCTGACCCAAGAGGTCACGACTCTTCTCCTCTGCGAGCGCGCGGTCCTTCTTGGCACCTGCCTCTAGACATTCTACAACACGAAAGAAGAAACCCAAGTACCCAGCATCATCGGGGACCAGGGGGCTTGATACACCCTCGCCACGGATGTCGCTCAAAGCCCGGGAGGCTCTCCTCTTGAGGGATTGGAACATCCGGGAGCGTTCAAGCTGGAGGCCCCGAGAATGGATCGCCTCTTCGGAGGCCTCTCTAACCAGGGAACCGTGCCTTTCACCTGTTTGTAAAGAAGAGACAGTTTACCTTCCGCAGTAGCCTGGGGGTCCAGTGCGACATGCCGACGTTTCACTTCCTGATCCAACCTTTTCTGGAGGGCATCGACCTCGTTTTTCAGGTGGCCGTGGCGCTCGCGGAAGTGGTACTCCTAGAGCCTCAGCTTCGCATGACAGTCAAGAAGAAGGGAACGCTGAGCCTCTGCCACCCCCCTATCGATTTCCTCCTAAAGCTTCGCCTCACGAGAGGCAAGGGATTCCTCAACAAGCGACACCTAGTGCTCCCTCACCTCCAGACACTCCTGCTCCAGGCTCTGCTCCACCTCTATAAGCGCTAGCGAATCGGCGGACGCCCGAAAGCCGACGCCGGCAGGGAAGAACTCAGTAGGTGGACCCCCTAGGGTTGCCCTCAGCTGAGCCTGCTCTTCAAGATTGGCGCTGAGGGCCCAAACCTCCCTGTGGCGATCCTCGGAGGCCTTGCGCCCACAATTAGCCTCCTAAGCCTCAGAGAGAGAACGCTCGTAGGCTTCCACTTCCGCGGAAAGGGACCCCTATGCCTCCGCGCGGGCGCGCTCATGTTGTAGACGGCCAAGGTTCATGGCAACTTCAAGCTAGCGCCACCCTAATGCGAGGTGTCGGCGCTCATCTTCCAGGCGGACTTCGTTGCTGGCATGCCCCACCCCCAGACGTTGAAGCGCGTCCGCCGAAGTGTGGAGAAAGCCCCATGGTGTGTCACATGAACCTTCGGCAGGTTCGAGCAGCCAGAGAGAGCTCTCGCGTTCCTAATGGTGGACGCGAGACGGGCACGAGGGGCCCCGCAGCCCGGTCCTATGCTCGGGGGCTAGGGGCTACCGTGCAGCCACTACGTCGGAGGGAAGGGCCCCCTGAGGCCCCACATCAGCAGGCAGGAAGGGGCAGGAACGAGGTGCAGCATGGCTCTACGAGGGGCGGCATGCGAGGGGAACGGCCCCTTCTCGGGGAGCCTCGGACCAGGGGAGAAGAAGACTGTGGGAGGCTCATGCGCCGGGGACTTGGGAGGAAGGACCCTGCGGAGTACGAAGGAAGAAACCATGGGATGCTCGGCGGACATAGGGGTGGGAAGCACTGACTCGCCACTCCTGTCGCCAGTAGGGAGCATGCAGAACAAAGGCTCAGGAGGGAGGTGCTGAAAAAGACAAAAAATGGGCTCGAGCACTCACTCGTCCAAGGCGACCCATTTCCTCTTCACCGTGACCCATCGCGTCGAAGGACGGATATCCTTCGGCGACCATCTATTTTGACCCACGTGGGGGACCTGGCGCAGAGCCCAACAACTCACGACCAAACCTTGGAGATGGGGACGGGAGCTTCCGCCGTCAGCTGATCGCCACTGCAGGCCCCGGATCGACCTGGAGCAAGAGGCACGGAGGCGGGCACCAACACACCACTCGCCGAGGCCGCAAAAGGGGCAGCATGACTGCAGCTCACGAAGTCTTGAACCCCAATTGTCGGGGCCCATCGGGGGCGCGCCTCCCTGATGAAGAGTTGATGTATATACTTCTCGACCCTCGTTGGACCCAAGTGGAAGGTGGAGAAGTAGTCAGCAGCAAATTTCCCTTACACATAGACTGTAAGGTTTATCAAACCAAGAGGACTCCTAGGCTCAACAAGTAGGTGTCTTCCACCCTGGCGCTAGCAGAAGACGTGGACCTGCACACACACAAAAAATAACTTTGCTCCCAACGAGTACACAGAGGTTGTCAACCTCTCCGGCCTTGTAGTTTGCAAAGGATCAAAACACAAGCGAGAAGGTAAGAGTGATTGCAATGGAAAAGTAAATGAACTGGTAAAGGATGGAGGTGTAAACAATGATGGTGATGTGGACAGGAATCACATGATGTTCACTAGTGATGTCTCTCTCCCAAAAGACGATAAAAACTATGCTTGGGTAAAAAAATCACATTTGGGCAATTGACAGAATTATGATCGCACCGCAATGCTAATTATGCTCCTTGATAGTATGAGGTTCAATCGTAATGGGCAATACACCAAGACAAGTAGACCTTTTATTCATAAGAATCAACTTACTAATCATCCACCTTGAGATATCTATCCAGAACATCTTTTCGGTATTAAGTTGCGAGCCCCACCCAAAGTGTAAACTCAAAGCAACGGACAACTGCATTAACGAACTATGCATAAGGTAAACAATCCTTGCAACCGTGGTCACAAGCAACATTGTTTTCTCCCTGGTGGCAAAAAGCACATCCCCTAGTATCATGTTTGTGCCACTCAAGCTACACATCGAGGGGCCCGAACCCACAATCACGCATAAGCTCCCTCTTGGAGTTACAATCTACTACTTGGCCAAAGCAATAAAAAGCAACAGAGAACCTGCAAGAATCACTAAGGAACATAATATAAAAGGATAATCAAATATATAACTCTTAAGAATCTAAACTTGATCTCATAATATAAAAGGATCCCAACAAACCGGCCATAGCAATAGCAAGAGAATTACATAGATGCCTTGATCTTGTAGGGCAACTCACAAGGACTAACCATTGAAGCACGAGATTGGAGAGAAAACATCACATGGCTACTGGTCATGGACTCATGGTCCAAGGGAAACTACTCACGGCACATCCGGGAAGTGTCCATGGCGGTGGAGAAGCTCCCGAAGGTCAATCCTCCCTCCGGCAGGGTACTTGGAAGAGGTCTCCTGACACTCCCGATCTCAGAAGCGCTACGGCGGTGGAACGATGGAGAAATTCGCGATTCCAAAAGCTCTGCGAGGGTTTCCTCACGGAACACTAAATATAGGCCAACGGAGGGCACCGGAGGGGGTGGGGCCCACCCACGCGACCTCCTGGGCCCAGTCCGCGCCAGCAGTCCTCCCGGGTAGCCCTTGGCCCCCCTCTGTCCCTCCTTCGGTGATCCCAAAGCTTCTGTTTCGCATATTTTTTAATATATTTTTCTGGATTTTTTCGGGCTTCGAAAAATTGGGAAAAAGCCACCGCAAAAAAGACATCAGCAAACAGAAACTGGCACTGGGTGCACTGAGTTAGTAGGTTAGTCCAAATATGTGTGAAATGATATAAAAGTGTAGCAAAACATGTAACAATGTCACCCAAAAGATCATGGAACAAGCAGAAATTATAGATGCATTTTGGACGTATCACTCCCTCCCAGGGAGGAACTCCCATTCGTTGAAGAGCGGCTTCTCCGCGACGAGGGCTTTTGGGACTTAAACTTGTACAATGGAAGATCGTTCAAGGGAAGCTCGTCAGCATCGCCGCTCGTCAGCCGGCGGAGCAGCTCACGCAAGACATCAGGAGGATGCGGCAAAGCTTGGATCCTCATTGGGTCCCAAGGCCCCTGATGGTCCATATCAGGCAGGCATGGCACTGGAGGAGAGTAATCCGCCGACAGATGAACTCCCGCACCACCATCACCATTGTCACCCCCCGCCCGCTTTAGCTCCTCCAGCTGAGTTAGGACCGGCCCGAATCGAGAGTCGCTGAATCCCGGCACGTCCACCCCTGATTCGGCATTGCGGGGGTCGACGGAGGTCGGAACAGAGCTCCCGCCTCGGCCGCTTCGACCAGTACCCACTACCGCCAGAACCCTTCCGCCTCGGGCACGAGCACGACTTCGAGAGCCCTTGGGCCAAAGCGTCGGCTGCCTTCAATGACGTGCACCCGGAGCATTGCTGTTTAGAAACCAGTTCGAGAGAAAAGAAGTGGTGAAGCAATACCACAGAAGGGGTAACGCCAATAAAAGCCTCGCACAGAAACGCGAAGGCCGATAGGAGAACAAAAGACCTGGGCTCAAGGTGGAGCACATGGATCTGGTAATGCGAGAGCACTTCGACGAGGAAGCTCGAGAATGGCGGTAGTATCCCAGCGAGAAGAGCATGGGTGTGAAGGGGAATTTCCGGGGCTGCCATCTCGCCCCGAGGCCATGGGCCTGGCCAGATCCTGGTGGCCCCCCACTCGTTGGAGCCGGCAGCGACTACCAGGCGAACCTTCTACAACCCCTCGGAGTTCACTTCCATCGGCTGGCACAACGCGGGATGAGGTGCGGTCGAATTGATCGGACCCCACGGACCCCTCTTTTTACCCCCTTCGGAGGCATGGAAAGGAGGACGGAGGGGGAAAACGACACGACGTGAGGCTCGGAGAGGGGAACCGGGACCTAAAAGGAGGAAGAACCGGCGGCGAAATTGACAGGAGGCGGAGGCGGCTTGTAGAGGCGGGTGGGGACGTTCTGCACGGAGAATACGGGTTTGTCGAATTTCGGGCTCCGCAAAACCCTAATGATTCGAACACTGGGGCGTGTACGAAGGTCTCTCCCTGCTCTACCTCACCTAGGCCGCTACCCGATGGAAACGGCGAAGAACTCACTCAAACGTGAGGTGAACTCGGAACTCAGTGGTTTACCCAGGATCGGGTCGCTGCAAAGCGTAAAATCCTACTCCTGCTTTTGGTGGATTGCCTCTCACGGAGATTGATGAACGATATATTACAGTGCTCTTGAGTGTCCGGAGGCCAAGTGGCTTGATGTGTTGCTCTAGGGTTACGATGATCCGATCTCTCTCCGCTCAAGTATCCTATCCTCTCTATTTATAGTGGAGGCCAGGGTCCTCGTCGCTTATCGTAGGCGGGAAGGAATCCCACAACGGCCAATTTTGGTGGGAGACAAGGGAACGTGCTTCCCCTATCAAAAGTGGTCTTCGCCTGCAAAGCCGCTGCCAGCACCGCAGGGGTGAGCACTGGGATGACGTCCGTCCTGCCGGCGGGCGTCCAGGTTCTTGTTGCACCGGAAGGGAAACCTTTAGGAAGTGCCTTTGGAGTCCTCATTCGCTCCCACCTCATTTGCATTAAAGGGGGAATTGTCCTGTCCTCCCATCTTTTGATCGCCTGCCCTTCCATGGCGTCATACTTGACTCCTCAGGCCCAATCTTGCCTTGAAATATCAGCCGCTCTGGAGGGATCCCGAGGAGTGCCCCAGCCGATCTTGATGTTGCTCTTTCTCGCGAGGCTTGGCCCCTCGCGAGACCCTTGTTCACGGTGGTGATGCTCCTTGCCAACCTTGTGTTGACGAAGTGGGCCAATCCTGGCCGCAGGCAGGTAGGTCTGGGTACCTCCATTCCCAGAACGCGAACAGTAGCCCACTTGCCCAAGCTGTGCCTAGGTTGGCTTCTTTGCGAAGCCTTGATGATGGCCCGAAACAGCACGGGCCCTATTTGTGCGGTTCAGGCGACCCACATGTCTGGAAGCTGCACGACGACGCCCTCTCTCCTCGAGGTACCTTGACGGTGGCAGGCCACGACGATGCAATTCCCAAGAGTTACGCAGGCCATTATTTTGCTCATTGAATGAGACCGCACCCAACGACCTTAGCATATGTGACCAATCGATGGATAGGTGAGGCGACGTGGGCGGCAGCGCTTCTGTGGGCCCACCTCGTGGCCCTCATGAGGTGTGCGACGCCCACGCTCCCGCGACGATTGGTGGCTAGGGATCGCCTATAATTTCGCCTAGCCCCCTGCGGGGGAGGGCACCGCAACCTTGAGCTCCTTTTCTGCTTCTCCCATCCGCCGCGAGGAGACTTTTTACCCTCCTTCGCTCTTCGTCATCATGGCATCTCTAGGAGATGGCTCTGGTCTGGGAAAGCATGCGGCGCCTCCTACGCCTTCATCCTCCCCCGAGGGCAGTAGCGGAGGGCCTCCATGGCCTGCGCGCTCCAGCCCCTGCTGGATAATGGCTGACAAGTAAGTCCTTCGTTGCATTTCCTTTGTTTGTTGCTCCGTTTATTGTCCTTGGGTTGTTTCTTCTTCTTCTTCAGTGCACCCACCTCCGAGAAGCCGAGGTCGGGAGGGCCCAACTTGCAGATGCCGAAGCCGGCCTGCTGACCACTCGCTGGGAAGAGGCGGAGGCCGTAGCGGAGTTGGCGTCACAATGGAAGCAGGTCTAGGAGGCGACTGACGCCGTCCTGGCTACCAAGGGTGAGGCGTTGAACACCCGAATGATGGCTCACTAGCGCGCCAGGCGGTTCGCCGGTGTAGCTGACAGGGCGGTTGGTGCGACGTCCGATTTGCGGGGGTTGGCCCCGGCGCTGACCAATGTGACGAGCGACGGAGGCTACCTCACCTTCTTCGAGAGGGTGGTGGAGGAGCCGGAGACCGGAATGCCACGTGTGGAGGAGGACAACATGGCCGATGCACGCGAGCTCCTGGCTCTTGCCCTGACGCTTGTCTTCTCCAAACCGCGTTGCCTTGCTCCGAAGCTTGACCTTGGCGCGTTGTCGAGCCGGCGCCGGCGTGGTCACATCGTCTCTCCTGTGTTGAAGTCTGCCCTCACTGGTGGAGCGGTGCGCCCGGGTGCCCGTCTCCAGCGAGGAGCAAGACTCCGACGCCGAGCACGTGGTCATCAAGGGTGCCACCGGCGGTTCCTCCTCTTTGGTGTCCTCCATCTTCTGTTTACCTAATCCTGTGATGCCAGAAAAGACCCTGCCACGTAGGGTGTTAGCCTTTTGTTGTTATTACCTTAGTTGCTCTCCTGTTTTCTTTTGCTCTCGGAGCGAGCGTTTGCGTGCTGGTGGTCGTTGTTGCGGGGCTGTAAAGCTTAGGGCCTATCGCCCCAGCTGCCGTAGCTCGGGGGTGACGGGGAAGGCACGACCTTCTAGGAGTTCCGCCCTCCTAAGGCTTCCCTCGTGTTGCCGCGTGCTTGGGTGTTGGACTCGCTTCTTGCTGCCGCCGGATCCTTAGGCCCTGCATCCTTCACTAGTGCGCATATTTCGATTCGTCATTAGTTTACCGTAAAGTGGGAGGGTCTAGGTCAGGGCCTGTGAGGCGCTTAACTTGTGGATTTGCGTCGGTCCCTCGCGTAGTTCCTCTCGTGCAGCTCCTGTTTCGCAAGCGGGACACGGTGAAGACCCTTTCGACACCGTATGTGTGCAGGTCCCGGTCCCGCACATTTCCTCGTCGCTGTGAGGTCCAACCCGTTACCAAGGCTGTCCCTCACAGGACAATGCCCCGGCACCCTGGGACAGCCGAGTGGCTATGTGACCAGTAAGGCTCCTGAGGCGCGCTGCTCAGGAGCCCCCCTTGACACTCGAGTCGCTCTGCATCGTCGGGCCCCGGACTTAAGGGCCGGTAAGGCTCGTGAGGCGCGCCCATGAACCCCCTTTCTGGCGCCCAAGCGATTCCGCACCTTGTCCCTTTGGTCATTGCCCCCGGGGAGCGGTGAGGCCTCCAGAGACTCTTTGTGGCGTATCAAGTTTTGGTGCAGACCCCCGAACGGGGGTTGACCACTGAAAAACGTTGCCCCTGAGGTGGTCAGTCCTTGCATTCATGATCCTTGCGGAGGCATGGAGTAGTTCTCTACAAATACGTCCTCCGGACGGAAGGTTTCAAATCCAGCGAAATAAGAAATTCCAGAGTTTTTATCCCCTTTCTATTTTTCAAACACCCGGCATTAAGACTGGAAAAATCCAACTTAAGAAATAAGCCAGTTCAAACTCAGTGGAAATAGTTCGAATCCAAGAGAAAGGAAGCAATTGCCGCCTCTGACATTTAAAGCTAGCATAGTCATTGGCGGACTATATGGGTTTCCTTGCCAGCTGCGAGCATGGTCAGTTGCAGGCCTTGCTGATTGCCTTCATCTTTGTACCCAGCGCGGAGCTAAGGTCTTCCACTAAGCGTGGGGTGTACCCCTTCCGCGTCCTTGTGGGGCCCTGGGCGTATACAGCCTCGGCTCGTTATTACGTGAGACTTTCACGGTGGGGGTGTATATGGGAGGTCGCGAGGACGCTTTGGCCTCACGAGTGTCCCTCCCCCGAGGCATTGGGGCTTGAGCTTCTAGAGTCATTGGGGACTGTGTTGTACCCAGCGCGGATCTAAGGTCTTCCACTAGGCGTGGGGTGGACCCCTTCCACGTCCTCGGGGTGCCCTGGGCATATATAGCCTCGACTCGTTATTACATGAGAGTGTCATAGGATGAAGTTGGTTCCGGCAGGATTGGAGGATGATGCAGAGGTGCGACGAGTAGATGCGGGTCTTGCATGCTTGCGCTCCTTCCTGGGAGGCCTATTTAAAGGCTTTTATGACTCTACGTTGTCAGGTTCAGTCCTGCACATTTCCCGACCGTCGTTGCATGGAACTGAGTGAACAAATGTAGCTACGGGGTCGGGCCCTACTAACGTTTGAGCGGTTCTACGTTGTTAGGATCCAGTCCCGCACATTTCCCGGCCGTCGTTGCGTGTGACCGAGTGAACGGATGTAGCCACGGGGTCAGGCCCTGGCTCCCTTGACAATAGCTTGATCAAGTACGTTGTCAAGGGCGGTAGGTTGCCTTGTGACCGGTAAGGCCCCTGAAGCGCCATGCTCCGGAGCCCCCTTTTTAACGTTCAAGCAACTCTGCTTCGCCAAGACCCGGCCCTACGCATTTCCCGACCGCCGCTGCCTGGGACCGAACGAACGATCTCGGCCATGGAGTCAGGCCCTGCCTCCCGTGATAACGACCGGATCACCAAGGACGATATCAAGGGTGGCAGGTGGCCTTGTGACCGGTTAGGCTCCTAGAGCGCCATGCTCTAGAGCCCCCTTGGACGCTCAAGCGACTCTGGTCTTTATTCTTGTAGATCGTGGTCCTAGGGAGTAGTGGGGCTTCCCTATCCCATCGTTGGGGCGAAGCGTTGAGGCCGGTGCTCCATATAACACCCTCTGTTTAGCTTTCCTGACTAATTAACTTATTTCAAAAATTATAACCAATTTATTTATTTATTTATTTGTGAAAGCTTGTGATGGTTGAAGTGACTATTGTTTGCTTGCTTGTTGGTATGATGCTGTTGGTTCTAAAAAATTATTGTTATTTTTCAACTCACCTTCTTGATCCTGATCTCGTGCCTAATGATCATGCCATGTGTTTAGGACCAAAAACTATTTCTACCAAATATTATTTTCACCAAAATGCATTTCTTTGAATTAAGCCTTCAAAACACGTGAGATGAGGTTTGTACTACAAGTCCTCAATTAGGGAATTTATTTTGCACCAATTATTTTATTTAAAACCTATTATCAAAATATCTTCCAAAAACCACAATATATAATATTTTAAAAGTTATTTTATTATTTTATTTAAATGCCTTCATGTGAGGCCACAAATGGTCTCTTATGAAGGAAAGTTATATTTATTGCTTTCAAAATATTTAAGAGAATTTAGGGAAACTCACTTGATATATTTATTTCATATATATGAGTTTCAACACATGGTCATGTTCAAAATATTGGGCAAACCACTCCCAAACCCTTCCTGCCTATTTCAAGCTTTTGAAGTATTTCTATAAGAAATATTATCAATAAATTCCAGTAAAATTCAAGCATGTCACCTATGATATGTTTGATGATCTTGCCAAGTTTCATCTCAATCCAAGTTGATTTGACTCCCCTAATTATTCAAAACCCCTATATGTTCAGATCCAAATTTGAGCAACTCTCCATTGTCAAGTATCTCCAAATGTGCTCAAATTTGGTGGACATGTTCTAATACTCCAATAATGCCTCCACACCAAGTGGTGCATCAAGGAGAATAGAAGAACTTGTCCCAACCCCCTCAAAACCCTCTCTGTTGATTTCTAACTTTGGGAGACTTTACATTATAAAGTTTCTCCAATTGACCTCAAACTTTTTGCGCATGCCTTAAAGCTCAAATCATGCCCCCACACCAAATATTGTATTTGTGAGAATTCAATTTAATGGGATTGTAAGCAGAAAGCCATTTCTGCCCATTCCAAGGGATTTCGAAGTCTACATTGGAAACCTTCTCCAACAAATCCCAATTTTGGTGTCCAAGCGTATTTTCATCTATTATTTGACCCTGTTAAGTTTGGCTACATTGGCCACTGGTTGCTCTGAATATGGACCAAATATTGTATTATGTGCATCCATTGAAGTCCATCTGGTTGTTCTGCCACTCATCAAACACCTTGCGTGCATTTACTTTATTGGCTACTTTGGCCCCTTCCACTTTAAGCCTTGAGCTCAACTTTCTACCACAGCTTCATATAGTTAAATTTTACCTCCAGTAACATTCTCATGACCACAGGTCAATTATTGGAGAGAGGCTTCATGTTACTACTCCTCATTTTACCTTTGAAACCACCCTTTTTACCCTCTTGCCCCACTTCTGCTTAAGCCAAAGCCCACATCTCTTTCCAGAGGGTACCCAGCATTCCAAATCATTGTTTCAAGCCAAGTGATGGCATGCTCATATGGAGAAAATGAGCAGAAAAACGTCAGGTTGATTTATGGCCGAAAGGTAGCTTTGTACAGCAAGTGTTGGCTACACTTCTTTGCTTGAGCTAAAACTTTGCAGTGGTGTAGTCCCTCCATACGAGATGCTCCAGGACATAGTTTCACCTCCCATCCCTGCTTGTAAAAACAACTTTTATCAGCCCCTAGTTTCCTGCTGGAATATTTACCTCAGTCAAAACCAATTCAAACCAGCTCCACTTTTTGGCCAAACTTTACCAGTGCGGTGTGGCATGAATGCCTTGCATGTTGGACACCTTGGCCTGGCCAAGGAGAGGCCTAGGACATAAAGTGGGTTGGTGACCACCTCCCTGGAGTCCGGAAATGGTGCTCTGCATCTTATTTCTTTCCTCTTGTCCATTCCTTGCTGAACCATGATGTCTAAATATGTGTGAGAGCCTCCCCTTGACTGGTCCAAGCCATTCCCATCATCAGCTAGCTTCCAAGCCGTTCCAGGGGTGCGTGGCATCCATGCACCAGCAAGCTCCAGGAGCTCCCGAGTTCTCTCTTCTCTTCCCCTCTTATTTCCTAATCCCTGAGCCCTCTATGGCTTTCCCCAGAGCCTCCTCTCTCCCTAGAGCACCCCATAGCCCATCCATCTCTCCTCTTGTGCCCTCCATCCGCGACGACGGCCGAAGCAGCCGCCGACCACCGCGCAGATGCGGGCAACCTGCGCTTTCCCCCTCGCCCCGTGGGCTCTCTGGCATATCCTCCCCGTCGCGTCACCCCTCAGCACCCCATTCCTCCCGAGGTGTTGAGCGCTCGAGTCCCATAAGGGCCGGCAGCATCTCTGGCGGCCATACCCTCTGGCTTCGTCGCAGCCCTCCCCCGCGGGCGCTAGGCGCAAGAACGGGGGCGGCTCAACCTCCCCACCACGCCGCCGTGTCACACCTTGCCGGAGGTGGCCATGGGGAGCGAGCTCCGGCGCGCCCTCAATCTCCTGCCTCTCCTCTATGTGAGCTGGAGGAGGGAGATGAATCTGATGGCAAGGGCCCCGTGTAAGTGGCACGACCCACGGCCCGCGTAAGTAAGTGGAAGCGGCTTTGGTGGTGGAATGCCTTCGAGTGTGGAAGGTGCACTCGGGGAAGGGCGCCTTCGACGTGGCCTCCTCCCTGGGCGGACTGAGCTGCTGGGCCGGCCCGAAGGCCTATCTAGTGCCCTGGGCGCTAGTTAGCCCCGATGGATGAGCGCCTTTTGTCTTTTCCTATTTTTGCATAACTTAAAAAATCCATTATAAATTCATTTTAGCTTCGATTCTAATGATTCAAATTTCTACAGCTTCCTAAATTCAAAACCTATCCGAATATGTGCATGGCATATCTTTCTAGGGCAACTTCCTGTGGAGTATCTATTTAAATCCAAATCTGATTATATTTGGCCCCACTTTGTAAAAATCCTAGAGGACTCAAATCAACTCCAATTGGAGTGGTTCCAAATTCCAGAGCCTTCTAATATCATGCCTATTTTTAGAACCTTGGTTAAGATTTTTGTTAGGCTTTGTTCTGTTGCATTAAGTAAATAGCTCCCTATTGCTATTTATTCCATATTAGGAAATTCCTAGAATTTTCATTTCAACTCCAAATGCAGTGAAACAACTTCCTAATTATTTCTACAATTATTCTTTATTAAATGAGTGCCTCCACTCATTTTTATCATAATATTTTCTATGGGCTTCATTAAGAATCCCCTACTCCTCCTTTCCTCCATTCAGAAATCCCTGATGATCGAGACCTTCTATGGCAAGCTTCGGGTATTTTTCTTATGACCAGAGAGGTCCAAGAAAACTATAACTTTTGTTTATGTAGCACTATTGTTTCTGCCTGCTGTGTGGCTTACCATGGTTGTTTCCGGCAATAGTTGACGGGTAGACGAAGTACTCGGAGTTGGAGCGGAAGACCTCGAAGACCCCGAGGACTTACGTGAGCAAAGGGAAGCAGCCCTTTGACCATGACTAAGCATATGTTATATTGCATGTTAAGATAGCAAGTATTTCCGTTGCATATGATCATAAGTGACGGTAAATCATTTGATGTGATTTTACCGATGACTCCTCCGGAGCACATGCATTGAGCATGATCCTACCCCTTTTTGAGGATCACGCTATTATCATGATGACAAGTAATACTAGAGTACATAGCAATGAGCATGTTGTTTGTTCAAACAAAGATTTATGAAAACCCCGTCGGTGCCACTAATGCCCGAGGGTGATGATGATGAGTTAGGTGGCCACTTTTGGTGAAGTGGTGCACCGGGTATTTTGAGTGAGTATGGTTTAGGAAACGAGATTAGATTTATGATGTGTCGACCGTCCCAACCTTACCAGTACGACCACGTTACCCTTATGGGACGGGGCTATGTTCATTACTCTGGTCGGTGCTAGCAAAGAGCCACATTGCTAGTGGCAGGAGTGATGTGTGGTCACTCTCGTGATGGGGTCGTGCCAGGTAGGACGACTATGCCATTTTTATGAGTTCCAGGCACACCGTTGGTCCCCGCATGGTTGATACTGTCCAGAGTCGATGCTCGTAAGACGTACAACATGTGGCTGGGTACCAATCAAGTGGACCTCTTTGTTTAGTATCGTCAAGGGAAAGGAATTGATCAGGTACTTACCTCGGGTATGTTATATACCACGAGAAGTGGATGACACGGAATTTCCCGGATCTAGTGGGTCCAGCGTACTACCTCTGCACAGTGTAAAACTATTCGAATAGCCGTGTCCACGGTCAAGGACAGTTGGGTAATCCTGCTTAAACTACGTCTAGTTGTTTCCGCATAAACCAAGTGTGTGTGAGTGATGATAAAAATGAGTTATTATGAAAGTAATGATATGACCAAGTTTGGTGACGTGGCATATAGCGGGAACCCGGATGGTTCAGCACTCGACAGATATATTGATATCTGTAACCTGTTCTTCAAAAGTAATTCTTTAACTTGATGCATATTTCGTGATCAATCCTCCAAGCTGAATTCCACCAAAGATCCATGTTATTGTTATCCTTCACTTTCATTGTTCATGTCATGGTCTATTTGCGAGTACAATCAAAAGTAATCATTGGCTTGCCACTGGTTATTTCATTGACCAGGTATAAAAGAACAGGGTATGGTGAAGAGTTACTTGGTGACGTTCTTGCGAGCTAGGACGCTTCCCAGTCAGAGTGCCTGTAGGTTAAGGACGATGGCATGGGTTCACGCTTTCAACCAATAATTCCGCTATGAGTCCACTTTGGTGTGTTGGCCTTTAAGGCCCTATATATGTAAGACTCGACCGCAATGGTCATTTATTGTATCAAATGGTATGTATGAATGTAAGACTCTTATTATTTAGTTCTGTGAGTTCGGTGAGCATTGCTCTCTGGGAGTACTGAGCACGATCATTTGGCGATCTCGACTCGTAAGTCGGGGTCCCCAAAGAGCTGGTATCAGAGCCACCTTGACTGTACGAAGCCCTTAGTTAGCATGGACGTTAGATAGGATAAAACAGCCTTCCAGACTCTTCAAAAGTACTTGCAAAACTTATGTATTTTCTCGCCTCTCCTAAATCTCCAGAGGAAATGAAGGTTATACTTTAGCCTCCCACCCCTATTCTCTTACCTTCCTCGCCTACTTTTTCAAAACATGCAAATAGTCGCTAGCACCCTTATGCCGTCTGACCACGGGATTACTTGAAATCCTCGTGGGAAATTTGGAGGGAAGCAACCTTTCCAAACAATCACCCATGTGCTGAAGGACAAAGATGACAACTCTACGACCAGAAGACACCGACGGAAGTACCTACATGAGGAACAAGGACATCGAGGCCCCGAATATGGCGACACCCTCGGCACTATCCCAGTCGGATGCCACTTTCACCTACGATTATCTAGACGTAATATATGTAAGGCGTGATCTGCATCACTAATATAGCGACCCTGTCAATGATAAGGATTGGGTCGACTACCATCGGTGGATGAGAACCTCGCCAACTGGTCCCCCTCACCTTGGTGTGCAGGAAAACGGTTCTCTTTGTCCCCCACTCTGGGTGTCGATATCACGATCAGTATGACTGATGGGTCGGAACTCTAACATGCCTTGCTGAAGTCATTGCATAAAGGTCGTCAACTTGAGGCTCTCGAAGCCTCAGAAGACAAGAGGACAATGACAAGATTATGAAGACGAGGAAGATCCTGTCAATGACAGCCATGAAGAACCAGCTTCATCAGCAACTCCCCAGACGAGAAGATATGAAGAGATCTCACTACAGGAATCTAAGACTTTGCCGTCTGCCATGGAGGACGGTAAAGGGGGCCACCCCAGACGGCAAAGGCCTTTGTCGTCCGTCAGCAGACGGCAAACTGGACGGCAAACAAAAATCCGGTGAAGGGCCTCTTTGTCATCTGCATTGGGACAGCTGACGGCAAAGGATCTTTGTCGTGAGGGGGCTGACGGCAAAGAATATGGGACGACACATCTGCTGGCACCTCCATCAAGTGCTAACGGCGGCCTACTGGGCCCACAGATAGTTTGTCATCCGCCCTTTGCCCCTGTGTCGTCTGCGTGCTGGTGGACTGACGGCAAAGGCACCGCCAAAGCCCCTCTCATTTTCCACTTTGCCATCTTCCCTTTGAACCTTTGATGTCTTACCTTTGCCCCTTTGTCGTCCGCTGTGCTGGTGGGCTGGCGACAAAGGTACCAGCAAAGCCCCTCTCACTTGCCCCTTTGTCGTCTGCCCTTTTAACCTTTGCCGTCTGCCCACCAGCACAGCAGACGGCAAAGGGGGCACCCAATTTGATTCAACAGGCCAGTTGGGGCCCTTTGCCGTCTGCTGTAGCTCCTTTGCCGTCGGTGGGCACACGACAAAGGCTCCAAACTGCCACTGTTTATTTTATTTTTAATAATATCCAGCAAATTTCACACAAATCAAGAATATATTTCACACAAGCTGCCTCAAATGACATAATATATTTCACACAAAGGCTCCAAATGACATAATATATTTCACACAAACTACCCATACTCATAACCATATTAAAATAAGTTTCATCCATAAGCCATACATATTATGCAAATTTCATCCGTACCAAACCATATATTACACTAGTTTCATCCATAGATACAAAGTTTCATATCCATTTACTACATTAGTTTCAAACCAAGCTTCTGTGAAGCCATTTTAGAAGAAACCATATTGAAGCACTCGATCAATATAATCCATGCTTCCGTGAATTGAATGTAATCTGCAAAATGGGAAATAAGTAAGTTAGAAGAACAGGACTAGATGAACAGGAGAAGAAATAAGTAAGTTTCATATCCATTTAGCTCCAAAAAGACATACTTAGCTAATTTAGCTCCAAGAAGAGGAGAAGAGGAGAAATGAAAAAGGGAAGAAGAAGAAAAAGAAGAAGAGAAGAAGAAGAGAAGGAGAAGGAGAAGGAGAAGGAGAAGGAGGAGCCTTCTTCTCCTTCTTCTCCTCCTCCTTCTTCTCCTTCTTCTCCTCCCTCTTCTTCTCGTCTTCTTCTCTTCTTCTTCTTCTTCTTCCTTCTTTTCATTTCTCCTCTTCTCCTCTTCTTGGAGCTAAATTATCTAAGTATGTCTTTTTGGAGCTAAATGGGATAATTATGTCATTTTATAGGAAAACAAGTTAAGTATATAATATTCATGAGCTAACCAAGGTTCTTATGCCATTATGAGCTTATTATGTCATTTTGGAGCTAAATTAGTCATTTAAATGAGCTAACCAAGGTTCTTATGATGTTTGTACCTAACTAAGCTAATTATGTCATTTTGGAGGATAATTAGCTAAGTATGTCTATGTTGGGGAAAATAAGCTACGTAGAAGAAGAAAGAGAAGAAGAGGAGAAGAAAAGGAAGAAGAAGGAGGAGGAGGAGGAGAAGGAGAAGGAGAAGGAAGAGTAGAAGAAGAAAAGAAGAAGGAAAAGAAGGAGGAGAGAAGAAGAAGGAGGGCTCCTTCTCCTTCTTCTCATTCTCCTTCTTCTTCTTCTCTTCTTCTTCTTCTTCCTTCTTTTCATTTTTCCTCTTTCTTCTCCTCTTGTCCCCTTCTTCGGGATAAATTAGCTAATTATGCCTTTTTGGAGCTAATTATGTCATTTTGGAGGATAATTAGCTAACTATATGTCTTTTTTATTAAATAGACCATTTTGGAGCTAACTAAGCTAATTATGTCATTTAGGTGGAATCCTAGCTAACTATAGGTCATTTCGGAGCTAACTTGAGTAAAATATGTCGTTCCGGAGCAAACTATGCTTATTAAGCCATTTTGGATCTAGCTAAGCTAATTATAGGCCATTTAATACCTAAGTTAGGGGGAATAGGTCATCTTGTAGCTAAGTTAGCCTTATTATGTCATTTAGGAGAGAACTTAGCTAAGTATAGCTCATTTTTTATTAAATAGGTCATTTTGGAGCTAACTAAGCTAATTATGTCATTTAGGTGGACGACAAGCTAACTATATGTCGTTTTGGACCTAACTTGGGTTAAATATGTCATTTTGGAGGTAACTATGCTTATTAAGCCATATTGGGGCTAAATTGGCTAATTATATCATTTAGGTGGAAGCCAAGCTAAGTATATAATATTCATGAGCTAACCAAGGTTCTTATGCCATTTTGAGATTATTATTTCATTTTTGAGCTAAATTGGTCATTTTAATGAGCTAACCCAGGTTGTTATGATGTTTTCACCTAACTAAGCTAATTATGTCATTTTGTAGGATAATTAGCCCATTTAGTCTTTGTTGGATCAGTTTAAGCGACGTAGAAGAAGAGAAAGAGCAGAAGCAAGAAGAGAAGAAGCAGGAGATGTAAAAGAAGGAGGAGGAGGTGGTGGTGAAGGAGGAGGAGAAGGAGAAGGAAGAGGAGAAGAAGAAGAAAAGAAGAAGGACAACAAGAAGGAGAAGAAGGAGGAGCACAAGGAGAAGGATCTTCTCTCCTCCTTCTCCTTCTTCTCCTTCTTCTTCCTCCTACTCCTTCTCCTTCTTCTTCTCGTCTCCTTCTCTTGTTCTTCTTCTTCCTTCTTTTCATTTTTCCTCTTTCTTCTCCTCTTGTCCCCGTCTTCGTGCTAAATTAGCTAATTATGCCTTTTGGAGATAATTATGTCATTTTGGAGGATAATTAGCTAAGTATATGTAATTTGTATTAAATAGACCATTTTGGAGCTAACTAAGCTAATTATGTCATTTAGGTCGAAGCCTAGCTAACTATAGGTCATTTAGGAGCTAACTTGGGTAAAATAGGTCATTCCGGAGCAAACTATGCTTATTAAGCCATTTTGGATCTAGCTAAGCTAATTACAGGCCATTTAATACATAAGTTAGGGGGAATAGGTCATCTTGGAGCTACGTAAGCCTTATTATGTCATTTAGGAGAGAACTTAGCTAACTATAGGTCATTTTTTAGTAAATATGTCATTTTGGAGATAACTAAGGTAATAATGTCATTTAGGTGGAAGCCAAGCTAACTATATGTCGTTTTGGAGCTAACTTGGGTTAAATATGTCATTTTGGAGCTAAATGTGCTTATTAAGCCATATTGGACCATTATGCGGTTGTTCAGCAAAACACTAGAAATAACATACCATTAACGTCATCACGGCGGTGAAGCACGGTGGCTCTGGCTTGTTTCACCTAGAGAAGGCTGCCCTTGTGAAGGCTCCACCATAGAAGGGTCGTGCGGTGCGTTTTTGGAGATATTCTGCACCAAACATCGTTTGCAATGTGTCGTTAGCATGAGGACACTCTTAAGATCACTACATTGAAATGAAACTCACCGTCCCCGCCATGTTAATGACTAGCATCGCCGGAGGGACTTGGCCGGTCTTCTCGCACATAGACTGTACATTTGGTTTCGACAAGTCAAACTTTTTAGTTATTAATGAAACAAAGATTAAAATGCAAGATCTGAAATAATATGAAGAAGAAACTTACCATGAAGAGCTCGTATATGGCCCTGTTAGACGCATCATTCTGTGCCCTCTCCGCCTCCACCAATGCAGTTGTCCTCTCCTCCTGCTCCCTCGTCTCCTGATCCTTCTCCTCCATAACCGCCTGCATTGCCTATCTCTCTTTTAGAATAGCAGCCTGCAACACAACTCATTGTTAGCATTGTAATCATATTGGTTCCAACGCACAACATCACTCGGGTTGCCAGCTATCATCACTAGCTCTGGAGCAATAGGCCCCTCGCTCAGGTTAAAGTCCTCCCCTTTCCTCGCCTTCCCACGATCTCTGTACTTCACGAGCTTGTGGTGGGAGGAGATGTTGGTGAAGTTTTGTGGATGCTCGAGATCAGACTCATAGAATGACTTGACCTTCTTGTGCGAGGCAGTATGGGCCATCGAATAGAGGTCGTACATCTGTGGCACCTCCGTCTTATTGTGACGCGCCTAAAAGAGAGAGAGAGGAAAATTGTATTAGTAAAGGGCTCAAGATAGCATTAAGAATGAATTGCATGAGGCATGAAGCAAACCACATACCCAGTTCTTGCCAAATTGGAGTAAGTTGACGCTCCCTTGATGGTGTGGCACACCAACCATTTTGCCACGCCTCTCCTTGGCGTTGTTGTGGCTGGCCTCCCACGTTTTGGGGGCACCTAAGTTAATAAAGAAAAATTTGAGCGCGTAAGAACCAAATCAAGGAAACTAACTACAAAGCCTAAATAATAGGTAATTACCTTCATGTAATGCTCCTTCTCCAACTTAGAATCACGGCACTTCGCCTTGTCCTTCATAATACGCCCTGTGGCATAGTAGTCTCAAACAGCCTGCACCCGAGCCTCATGCCGAAAGTGTTCAAGTAGGCGGTGACATTCGGTTTCGATAACCATTTCCGCGTCCTCCTCGTATCCCTCCTCACACCTGTAGCAGATCTGCAAACGAGACAACACCGATTAGTACACTAACTAGCTATGGTTGATTTATAATTGTGTGAAGGAAAAATTACCCAGAACTGTCGGATCACCATGTCAGCCCTCGTGAGGCACAAAACACCGTCGATCTCCACCTCCGGCGGGGCCGGGGCACCCAAGTAGTGCTCCCAGGTCATTCCTACCTCTCGCTCCCGACCGGGCGAAGTAACAAACCCTGGGAAGTTTTGGCGGCAAAGCACACCAAAGACGATGTTGGGCTTGCGGACACCCATGGCAACAATCCAACCCCGGCAGTATGACAAATTAAAGCCAAAACATTAGATATTTGAGAAAACGTGAAGGAAAAAGGTGAAATAAGCGTAAATTAACTTACTTGTCCCCATTTGGCTTAATCAACCACCTCTGCTTGCAGGTCGCCGGCACAAGCGGGAGCCTCGAACTACCACGCTGGTAGACGGTCGCCCCCTCACCCAGCTCCTCGTCCCTATCAACATGGCCACTTGGCTCAGCCCAGGTATCTCACTGTGTCTCTGGGGACGTACCTGCATCCCTGCTGTGCTCCGGAGTCGCGTGGAACGAAGCCTCTAGGACACGAGTCTCGTTGGTCGAAGGTTCGTAGACCCGAGGCTCGTGAACTGGAGACCGTGTACCCTCCACCTCAGACAAATCCACCCTAGAAGTCCTGTCCTCAGGTGAATCATCTTGGGGTGGTGGCAGAGACCGTGTAGCCTCCACCTCAGAAGGCGTGGCAGCCACCGCACTACCTCTCCCGCGGCCACGTGTACCTTTAGTACAACATAAATACCAACATGAGTAATAAAATGTATATAATACCAACATGCATACAACATGAGTACAACATAAATACCAACATGAATACAACGTGTAGCTTTAGTACCTCTTGGCATCGCGGGGGGTCGACCTCCTCTCACGGGGGGTGCTCCTTGCAGAGTAGAGAGCAACGCTCTCCGAAGAGGCGAGGCGGGAATGGAAGTACCCATCCCACCACCCGCCGACGAAGAAGGAGCCGCGGAGTGCTTTCGACCCTTTCCCACCATCTTTCAACAACTGTCATGACAAAGAGTAAATGAAATTAGTACAACATAAATACCAACATGAGTAATAAATGTATATAATTTAAGTGTATCATCGTCATAAATACCAACATTACTAATAAAAATTGAATACCTAACATGAACTCAAAATTTATGTATAGTAATAGTTGAATACCTGACATGAACTAATAACAATCGTGCTCGTCTATATATGCTTCGGGGTCAATAAATGCATCATGATCATCACTATCATCAATAAATGCATCATCATCATCACTATCAGGAAGAACATGTGGAAGGCCACCATTATGTAATCGGTCAAGAAGTGATAGGTCATCCGCAGCAGTAACCTCTTCTTCTTCCAGCTCTTCCGGTTCGGGTTCAGGGGTTAAGACAGATTCACTGTCGTTGTCTACTTCAATGTTCTGGGGTGAAGTAGAGCGGTTCTTTAAACGTTTCTTCGACATACGTGTTTCTTGGAAGAATTCTCCTTCATATGTGTCTGGGTTAATGTGAGGTTCGTAATCCTCTTCATTGAGGGTAGGTGGTTTAAAATGTGGTAGCACTTCATAAACGACATCCCAACCTTTGAGATTTCGATCAGCTTGGTAGGCCCATGGTAGATAGAAAACTTGTGTCGCCTGTTGAGCCATAATATAGACATCGGGAAGATCTAAGTGGGTGTTTTGGTTGATTTCGACTAGTCCTATATGTTCATGAGTCCTTCTAGTCTCCCTCGGCTCAAACCAATAACATTTGAAGACTACGACGGTCGGTGGGTTTTCACCATAGAATAAAAGTTCATAAATTGCTTCGACTCTTCCATAATACTCGGTGCCTCCTTCGCCGATAGCAGAGATAGAACAATTTGTAGTCTTTAGGTCGGGCATAGATAGCTCTTTGCCAAAGGTACGAAAGTGATACCCGTTGATGTTGTATTTGTCAAATAAATGGACCTTATAGTCAAAACCATTAGTGACTTGTCTCAACACGTCGTCCATAGACTCTGCATCAGCCTACAAGTTCAATACCAAAGAATTGATGCATTAGCCGCAAATTAGACCAAGAAATAAAATGGGCCCTTAATGGTAATTAATTACCCTTTGTTTGAACCAAGAGATGAAACCGGGATAGTAGCCTCCAAGCTTTGCGAGAAGCTCACACTCTTCGGCGGAATCCTTTTGATGACCGCTCCATCCGAGAATTCGGCGACGTATCGACTATATCAAATATCCGGGAATAAGAGTAGTTCAATGGAATTAGAAGTTGCGGAACAATAATTTACTGAGAACTTACTCGATGTATAGCCGCACTTCTGTTAGGTTGGTGAAGATATACAATGAAATGGTCCGCCATTCTTTGACATCCAACGATTTACCTTTCGAAGCACCGGATGGTGCGAGCTTACCTTTGAATAGGGTAAGATTGAATCGAACTTTTTTTGGATCGCCATCATTGTACCGAGGCTTCGGGTTATGCAAATGATGATTTTTGGCTTCGTAGTGTGCTGTCACGAAGTTTGCCGCCTCCTCAGTAATGAATGCCTAGGCCATCGATGCTTCAATTCTACGTTTATTTTTACACTTAGCTCGAAGCGTCTTCTGTATCCTGTAAGTTGAGTATCACCATCGATTTTGAACGGGGCCCTCCATTCTTGCCTCGGTCGGGAGATGCAAAATCAAATGTTGCATTGGATTAAAGAAGCCCGGTCGAAAGATCTTTTCTAATTTGCAGATCAACTCCGCCACCAACTCTTCCATTTCATCTAGCACGCCAGGCGATAGTTTTTCGCACAAAGAGAACGGAAGAAATAGCTCAGCTCTGCCAGTACTAGCCATTCATCCTCAGGGATAAAGCCACACAACATCACCGGCATTACCCGCTCAATCCATATGTGCCAATCATGACTCTTGAGACGAAATATTTTCAACTTCTCAAGACTCGCTCCCCTCTTTAGATTCGCAGCATACCCATCGGGGAACATCAACCGCATTTTCACCCACAATAGCATTTCCCTCAAAGTTGGCCTTTCAAGATTGAACCATGCCTTGGGCTTCGCTATGCTTTGCTTTCCTTTCCATTGTCGCATGTTTTGCAACGGTCTATCACATAGAGCCTCCAGGTCGATTCTAGCCTTAGGATTATCTTTCGACTCACCCTCTATGCCGAACAATGTACCAAAAATGGCCTCCGCAATATTCTTTTCAGTGTGCATCACATCAATGTTGTGTGGGCAAAGGAGGTCTTTGAAGTAAGGCAAATCCCATAAGCATGACTTGTGAGTCTAGGCGTGTTCCGTATTATACCCTTTGAAGTATCCTGGATGCAAAGGATCAGGCTCGAGAGCGTTTAACTGATCAAGGTTCTGTTGGCCTGTCAACGCAACTGGTGCAGTGTTTTTGACAACTCTACCTTTGATGAAATTCTTCTTGTCTTTTCTAAACTTATGGTCAGGATCCAGGAATTGTCTATGCATGTCGAAGCAAGAAAACTTGCGACCAACCTGCAGCCAACGAAACTGAAGAGTTGCCTTGCATGTGGTACACGGGAACCTTCCATGCCACACCAGCCAGCGAATAGCGCAAACGCCGGATAATCATGCGTCGAGTACATGTACCACACATGCATTTTGAAATTTGTTTTGGTAGCCGCGTCGCAGGTCTGGATCCCATTATCCCAGGCTTCTTGCAACTCAACCTTAAGAGGCTGCATGTACACATTCATATTCTTCCCCGGATAGTTGGGCCATGTAATTATCAACGTCAGGAAAATGTTCTTTCTTTTCATAATCTCTCCGTGTGGCAAATAGAGTGGATGAAAAATACAGGCCAACGATTGTATTGTGCTGCCGTCATACCATACACATTGAAGCCATCCGTGTTGATGGCAACTCTAGGATGCCTTGGATCTTCCGATTTATCCTTACGAAATGCATCGAAGTGCCTCCATGCAAACCATCTGAAGTGTGTACCAGCATCTTCTTCCCATCCGCATCTAGTTCGTTTCTTTTGCCCAATTTGTCCCATGTCATCTGTCTGGCCGTCTCTTCGACCATGAAAAGACGTTGAAGTCTTGGTACGATTGGTAGATACCGAAGAACACTAATGGGGATTTTGGTCTGATTCTTCTCACCCATACCGTTGTGTACCACAATATACCTGGAAGAATTGCAAATGGGGCAATAGTTCAAGGCCGCATACTCAAGTCTAAATAAGGCACATCCATGCTCACAGGCATATATCTTCTCATATGGCATCTTAAGTACACGGAGGATTTTCTCTGACTGGTACATGTTTGCAGGCAGTACATGGCCTTTGGGTAGAAAGCGTCCAAATATTGTCATCATCACGTCGTAGCATTCTCTGCCTAGGTTGAATTGAGCCTTCAGAGCCATTACTTGCGCGATGGCATCCAGCTGACAAAGCTCGGTCTGCTCGTGGAGAGGACGTTCTGAAGACTCCAACATTTCAAAGAAGGCCTTTGTAGATTCCTCCATCTCATCGTCTGAATCCCGAGCATCATCAAAGTCTTGCACCATGTCTTCGATCTCGGTACCATGCTCGTCGGTGCGACGACGATTCACCTCAGCTCTGGCACGTTGGTCAGACTCACCATGAGAAGTCCACACCGTATAATTAGGCGTAAAACCCCACTTCTGCAGGTGTTTACCCATTTCAAACTCTGTCTGCTTTTTCCAGTTGTAGCAGTTGGCATAGGGGCACCATGTTTTTTGCTGGCCATTTGCAAATGCGGGTCTCACAAACCCCCTGGTTTTTGTTAACCATACGTTGGTCATGTCTTTCTGACTAGGGTGACCAGTGTACATCCAAGCACGATCACTCATGTTGCCTAGCTACCTATGGGCGCACAAGAAATAAATACATAATTCATCATCTATATTGATCCGCTAATCAAGTTTGTCAGTTTTATTATGTCCATGCAACCTACACGCTAATAGGTAAAGATAGGTTCTAATGCCACCCGAGTATGTGTAGACTGGGTTCGTTTTCCCATGCTCTGCTCCAGATGCGATGCACAATTTCGGCAGCACCTCCCCGCTGTTCTCCTGATACACGTCTCGGCAATAAGCAGAGAGGATGTGTACCCGGAGAACAACAGGGAGGCACTGACGAAATTCTGCATCGGATCCGGAGCACAGCATACGGCAAAACGAACCCAATCTACACATACTCAGGTTGTCCATGGATAACGTTGGACAGTTCGAAAGGATGGCGGTTATAAATATGTAAAGACATGCATATTTATAGATGTCGCCCTTTCGAATGGGAGAAACATATTGGTCACGCATACTCATGATTGAAGAAACCTATATCTAGCAAGTTTCATCGGCACGAAGACTGGAACAGAGCAAATTAAGGGGGTAGGAGGAGAAGTCATTTGTGCTCACCAACAAACGGAGGGGCGTAGCTCGTCCAACGCACGTGGAGGTCGTCGAACAACTGCACATTCAAATTCACACGGTCAACACAAAGATGATGTTTTTAAAACATAATCGGAAAATATGTGACCTAACTCATAATTTACAAAACTATGACCCCGTCGGTTTTTGGAAGGCTGAAAAGCACCTTCTCGTTCAACCGGAGGGAGAAGAGTTGTCGGGAGTCGGGGGTTAGTGGCGTCAGGAGTCAGTGCCGTCGAGGGTCGGTGGTGTCGGGTGTCGGTGGCGTCAGTGTTCGAGGGTTAGTGGCGTCGGAGGTCGGGGGTCAGTGTCGTAGGGGGTCCAGGGTCAATGGCATCAGGGGTCGGTGGTCGGGGGACTTTTCAGTCAACAAGAGGCGAAGAGGTGTCGGAGGTTGGGGGTTGGGGGTCAGTGGCGTCGGGGGTGGCGTATTAACAGCTGCGCGGAGTTTTCTGCCAGGGTGTCATCAGGATGTCGTGTCGGGGTTTCGGGCATCATGTCGGGGTGTCAGGGTGTCATTTTCTTCTTCTTCGTCTTCTTTTTTTCCTCCTCTTCCTTTTCTTCTTCTTCTTCTTCCTTCCTTCCTTTTCTTATTCTTCTTCTTCTTCCTCCTCCTTCTTTTCCATTTCCCTCTTCTTCTTCTTCCTCCTTCTTTTCCTTTTTCGTATTCTTTATTCTTCTCCTCTCTCCTCTTTTTCTTCTTCTTCTTCTTCTTCTTTTTATCCTCCTCCTCCTCCTCCTCTTCTTCTTATTCTTCTTCCCTTATCTACTTATTCTTCTTTTATTCTTCATCTTTTTTCTACTTATTTCACTTATGACTATGTAGAATCTAAACCTATCACTAAACCTATCGCTAAACCTATATAGCACTAAAGAGCAAAAAAAATAAGAAAAATAGAATCTACCAATCATTAATCAAAAAAGAATCAACCACTAATTAACAAAATAGAATCTACCTCTAAATTAACAAATAACAAATAACCTAGCACTAATTAACTAAACCTAGGACTAAATCTACTATTTAACTAAAACAACTAACTAAACTACCACTAAATCATATAACTAAATCAACTAACTAAATCTAATCAAATAACAAAAAACAAACTTACCTATTAGAGGAGGGTAGTGGGCAGCCGGGGAGGAGGGGCAGCCGGGGCAGTGGGCAGCCGGGGCTGTGGGCAACTGGGGCGGTGGGCAGCCGGGGAGGAGGGGCACGGGGAGGAGGGGGCGGGGAGGAGCGGAGGCTGAGCTCCGGGTAGAGGGGTGGCGCGGCGCTCGGACGAGCGGAGGGGAGGAGGCCGGCGGGCGGGAGGGGAGGCGGCCGGCAGGCGGGAGGGAAATCGGCCGGCGGGTGGGGGGGGGGAGGACCAGCGGGCGGAGGGGAGGCGGCGGGCGGGCGGGAGGGGAGGCGGCCAGCGGGCAGGGCAGAGGGGTGCCGCGGCGCTCGGACGAGCGGAGGGGAGGTGGCCGGCGGGCGGGGGACGAGCAGAGAGAGTGGTGAGAGAGACAGAGAGATGGGCGAGCAGGAAACTGTCGGAGATAGGGGGACGTGGGGTGGGGAGACGGCCGTTAGGGGGGCTCTCTTTGTTATCCGCCCACCAACGGCAAAGAGCAGGAGATAGGGGGACGTGGGGTGGGGAGACGGCCGTAAGGGGGGGCTCTCTTTGCCGTCCGCCCCCAACGGCAAAGAGCAGGAGGGAAAACAAAAAGGGAGCGCCCGTTATGGGGTGGGAGGGGGTGTGTGGTGGGCTGCCCTGTGCTCTTTGCCATCTGCCCTCCTGCTCTTTGTCGTGCGCGAGCAGACGGCAAAGACAAGACTGATGGCAAAGAGTATCTTTGCCATCAGTCTGCTCTTTGCCTTCAGTTTTCTGGTGACTGACGGCAAATAGGGCCTTTGCCATCAGCTAACAGATGGCAAAGAAGAGGCTGACGGCAAATAACTGAATTCGAGTAGTGTCTTTACGACTCAACCGAGTTGCTTCGGAAAACAACAACAAGAGGCGTGACAACACCATGAGAAGGTCCAGAAGACTTAGCAGACTCCTCTCGAGAGCATGAAGAAAGAACGATTGTCAAGTCCGAGAACCCTAAGGTAGGATGAGTCATAAATTCCCTACACGAAGTCGAGTCCTTGAAATAGTTCGGATGGACCATGTTGTGTGATATTTGTTTTTGGTTTGTGCTTTGATATAAGTCACACTTTTGCTTGAGCAACAAGCATGCGGTTATATCACCTGCCTTATTTGGATGTTCAAAATTATTTTTGGCACTTGTTTGAGTTGACTTTCCGACGCTTGTTTGGTTGCACTAAAACCTTTAGACACTTCCCTCTATGCTACTCTCTCTCTCCTTCACCCCTCCTAACAACTAAGGACCAGCAAGACAAGATGTACCAAGGATCCACTTCGAAGGACGACTGACACTGAAGACACTAATTATACCATGATTAACCACACGCAACCCGTAGGAGTTGTGCTTTTCCCTCAAGATCGGAAACCCTCTCTAGAACAGACTAACCTCTACAAGCCTTTCCGGCTCAATTTTCTGGTTACGTGTTTAATTCACGGGCTTGCTAGCACACATGTGGATCCCCGATAAACCCCGCTTAGCACCGGGTTCTTTATGGAACAAGCGATCGCAGTGAACGAGAATTCATTATTCTCCAGGTAGCGCCATAACCCTGATGCCATAAGAAGGACCGTTCTCTTATATAAGAGTATTAGGCTAAAGATTGTTGTGATGATGATATGTGTCTTGAGGATATAGCTGCACTATCTTGGCAGACCGCAATACCCTTTTAAAGTAGGTAAATTTGGTGGAACAAGTCGATGTAGTAGCATAACCTACATATTCCTGGAGTAAGATCGGATTTAGTAGGACGATTTGTTCACGAGAAATAATTCTTGGTGGTATAACTGAGTCTTGGATTTAAATAGGTAATATTAATAGAGTATCGATGATGGCAGAGACCACATGGTTCGGAGTCAATTGGATTTAGCGAGATGACCTTAATTGTGATATGATGATTCTCGGTGAATAATAAGTGCGTATACTTGGAGTTGTTAAATTGATTTATGAACCTATGTGAGCTTGCCTTGGAGATTAGATGGCCATGATATTGGAAATTGGTGGATATACGGTGACACAAACCATACAATAAATTGCGAAATTCTAAGGACTCCAAGCAATTTTGTAGGACCCCATCAATATGGATTTTTAGGAATGATGGGTCCAATCATGATTGATCAGATTGATGGATCACTTGATCGGATTCGTAGAAAGGAAGCAAGATATTGGATTGGTATATTGCGTGTTTCCTTAATATAGTAATGCAGTAGCCTGTCCATCGAACAATCTAGCTACACATTTGGATTTGTGGTGTCTTAAATTCAATCTTAGGAGCTTGTATGCCTGCCTGAGGTTCTTACTTAGGAAGGCATGTACATCGCAGCTAGGTTGTACTTGTAGTGTTTGGGTTTAGTTCTCCCCTCAACCCTGGAGTGACTAGCATCATTAGTGTGGAGATGACCAATGTGAGATGGTATCTTTGATGAGATAAGGTGCTGTCATACCAAGTTAGAGGTCGAACTACTGGCATCTAAGGAATATGCTTAGAGATAAGATGATAACTGTTCACCCACATCCTAAGTTCCTTGAGACCCTAAGCTTCACTGAGCCAGGATTGGCGGATTACGACCATAGAAATAAACTCTAAGTCGTTGGAATATGGCCAGTACTCCTCCCGACAACCACCCATCGTGTCTATGATGAACATGGGCATGAAGGACTAGGACATGTTGGACCATAAACCCCTCGGCCAACGACCACCCATAGCAAGTCCCCATTCTCCTCACCTGTCTCATGAGCACTGAGCTTATGTCATGCTTGGGGAAAATATGATGTCATCCTCACTGATGACATACTTATTCACCCAATAAAAGGAAGAACACCTTAGTTATGTTTGGACATGCCCCAGGAATGCCAATCGCTATGCCTCTCGAGTGCTAACTCAAGAAGGTGGGATTCTCGAAGCAAACCAAAGACAACGGAAGTCTATCCTAGTCAAGTCAAGACGAAGAACCGCCATGGTGAGAAATCCACAACACTATCGATGATGCAATAGAAGTCAACCACCAATCGTGCACCGAGTACATCAACGACATCAAGAAGCCTCGACGATTCAAGACAATGAAGCCTTTGGAATCTGAAAGAATCAGACGACCTCTCCTTGGTCAAATCAAGGACGAGAGTACTACTTGGGTCGTGGTGAAAACCTCCCAAAGGTGATTCACCCGCTTGCCGAGACGCGGACCTTGGGAGTGGATGACTAGTCTATACTCTTGGGTAGCCAGCCCATCCAGAACCCCTCACGAACCCTCCGAGATGGTAGGGCCTGTTTTGTACTCCGAGTCTTCGAGCTTAGACTCCTGAGCAACATCCAACCCAGACCCTTTCGCAAGAAGCCTTCGAAGACCACTGCAACACCCTCAAGGATGAAGATCACCTGCGACCATAGCTTCTCTGCCTTAAGGGAGTCAAGGACTTCCTCAACAGCCGGGAGCCATGCGAAGGTCTTAACCCTTATGTTCTAGCACGAGACAGCTAGATGTCACTAACCGGTATGCGAAGCCCCGGGACCAGAACCCAGATGCACTATCTTGCCACGTGTTGCGACCTTGGAATGCACTTGCAAGCCAAAACCTTGCATGAACTTAGATCACCAATCCCTTGACCTCGGTCAAGCATAATGATACGTTTCAAACGTTTCTATAATTTTTGATGGTTTCATGTTGTTATCTTGTCAACTTTGGATGTTTTATATACCTTTTATATCTTTATTGGGACTAACTTATTAATTCAGTGCCAAGTACCAGTTCCTGTTTTTTCTGTGTTTTTGACTCTTTTTAGATCTGATTTTTGAACGGAGTCCAAAGAGAATAAAATCCCCGAAATTTTTTTTTCCAGAACAGAAGAAGATCGGGGGACTTGAGGGCCAAGGCAGGAGGCCCACAGGGAGCCCACAAGCCCTGACGCCTCGGCCAGGGGGGCCCACGGCGACCAGGCTTGTGGCCTCCCTGGCGCTCCCCTGCCCCAGCTCTTTCGCCTATATATTCCCTAAAATCCCAGAAAAAATCAAGGCGTCCACGAAACCACTTTTCCGCCGCCGCAAGCTTCCGTTTCCGTGAGATCTCATCTGGAGACCCTTCCTGGTGCCCTGCCGGAGGGGACTTTGGAGCTGGAGAGCTTCTACATCAACATCACCGCCCCTCCAATGACTCGTGAGTAGTCTAGTTCAGACCTACGGGTCCGTAGTTAGTTGCTAGATGGCTTCTTCTCTCTCTTGGACCTTCAATACAAAGTTCTCCATGATCTTCATGGAGATCTATCCGATGTAATCCTCTTTGGCGGTGTGTTTGTCGAGATCCGATGAATTGTGGATTTGTGATCAGAATATTTGTGAATTATATTTGAGTCTTTGCTGATTTCTTATATACATGATTTGATATCCTTGTAAGTCTCTCCGAGTCTTGGGTTTTGTTTGGCCAACTAGATCTATGATTCTTGCAACAGGAGAAGTGCTTGGTTTTGGGTTTATACCTTGTGGTGACCTTTCCCAGTGACAGAAGGGGCAGAAAGGCACGCATCGTGTTGTTGCTATCAAGGGCAACAAGATGGGCTTTCATCATAGATTTGAGATTGTCCATCTACATCATGTCATCTTGCTTAAGGCGTTACTCTGTTCTTATGAACTCAATACACTAGATGCATGATGGATAGCGGTCGATGTGTGGAGTAATAGTAGTAGATGCAGAAAGTATCGATCTACTTGTTTTGGACGTGATGCCTATAGATATGATCATTGCCATAGATAACGTCATGACTTTGCGTGTTTCTATCAATTGCTCGACAGTAATTCGTTCACCCACCGTCTACTTGATTTCATGAGAGAAGCCACTAGTGAACACTACGGCCCCGGGGTCTATTCACAACTATCATCTCCACTTTCACTTTTACTTTGCTTTGTTTACTTTGTGCTTTCAGCTCTGACTTTGCAAACAATCTATAAGGGATTGACAACCCCTTCATAGCATCGGGTGCACGCTCTTTGTGTTTGTGCAGGTACTTGTGACTTGACGGGATCCTCCTACTGGATCGATACCTTGGTTCTCAAACTGAGGGAAATACTTACTGCTTCTGTGTTGCATCACCCTTTTCTCTTCGAGGGAACACCAACGCAAGGCTCCAAGGCCGTGGGGGAATCCTTTGCATATTTCCCAAGTCCCTATAGGCGTAGCCAGCAGCAGAAGGAACTCTGACGCCGTTGCCGGGGAAGGTCTTTTGTTGCCGTAGCAGAAGGATTTCTGGCGCCGTTGCCGGGGAGGAGAGATCAAGTCAAGATCTATCCATGTAGGTGTCACAAACTCATCTCTTGCATTTACCTTTTTTTCCAGTTGCCTCTCGTTTTGCTCTCCCCCACTTCACATTTGCTGTTTTCATTTGCCTTTCTCCTTTGCCGTTTTCATTTGCCTTTTTGCCATTTTCCTTTGCCAGTTTTCTTGCTTGCTTGTGTTCTTGTTTGTTTGTTGAACTGATCATGGCTGAAAACACCAAACTTTGCGACTTCTCGAATACTAATAATGATGATTTTATTAGTACTCCGATTGCTCCCGCCACTAGTGCGTAATCATATGAAATCAACGCTGCCTTGCTGAATCTTGTTATGAAAGAGCAATTCTCTGGCCTTCCTAGTCAAGATGCCGCACCCCATCTCAATACCTTCATTGAACTTTGCGATATGCAAAAGAAGATAGATGTGGATAATGATGTTGTTAAGTTGAAGCTTTTTCCTTTCTCGTTGCGAGATCGCGCAAAAACTTGGTTTTCTTCTTTGCCCAAAAATAGTATCGATTCTTGGAATAAGTGCAAAGATGCTTACATATCCAGGTATTTTCCGCTGGCTAAGATTATCTCTCTCGGTAAAGATATCATGAATTTCAAGCAACTTGATCACAAACACGTTGCACAATCTTGGGAGAGGATGAAGTTAATGATTAGAAATTGTTCCGCTCATGGCTTCGGTTTGTGGATGATTATACAAATCTTTTACGCTGGTTTGAATTTTGCCTCTCGCAATATCTTGGACTTCGCATCAGGTGGAACGTTCATGGAAATCACGTTAGGAGAATCTACAAAACTCCCTAGACAATATCATTACCAATAACTCTCAGTGGCACACTCAAAGGTCACCTGCTAGCAAAAAGGTACTCGCTATAGAAGAAATTAACTCGCTTAGTGCTAAGATGGACGAGTTGATGAATTTGGTTGCTAGTAGAAATGCTCCTTTAGATCCTAATGACATGCCACTATCTTCCTTGATTGATAGTAGCAACGCTAGTTTGGACGTTAATTTTGTTGGTAGGAACAATTTTGGCAACAACAATGCTTTTAGAGGAAACTATGTTCCTAGGCCTTTTCCTAGTAACTCCTCTAACAATTATGGCAATTCCTACAACAACACTTATGGAAATCACAACAAATTACCCTCTGATTTAGAGAGTAATATCAAAGAGTTCATCAACTCTCAAAAGATTTTCAATGCATCCATAGAGGAAAAACTACTCAAATTAGACGATTTGGCTAAGAGCGTTGATAGGATGTCTTGTGATATTGATGCTTTGAAAGTTAGATGTGCTCCTCCCAAGGTTAACTTGGATGAAACTTTAAAAGCTATGCATGTATCCATGAATGAGAGCAAATAAAGAACCGCCCAAATTCGCGCTAAGCATGAATGCTTTAAAAGGGTGTGTTCTAGTGATGCAAATCACGAAGATCATAAAGTGCTTGGTGTGACTCCTCTTGAATCTTTGTTTTCGTGTGTCAAACCTATTGATGAATGGGCTGGATATGAATCCACTTTGGTTGAAAAACGCCCCAATGATTCGGAGTCCACCTATCTTGATGATAAAGGTGTGGACAGTGGAGTAGAAGAAATCAAAATATTGGGTAGTAATGAAACTCCCACTTTGAATTTCAAGGAATTCAATTATGATTGTTGCTCCTTGTTTTAATGCATTTCCTTGATGCAATCCATTGCAAACTCTCCACATGCTTATAGCCAAAGCAAAGCCTTTACCGCACATATCGTAGATGCTATGATGAAATCTCTTGAAGAGAAACTCGAATTAGAAGTCGCTATACCTAGAAAACTTCATGATGAGTGGGAACCTACTATCAAAATCAAAATCAAAAACAAGGAATGCAATGCTTTGTGTGATTTGTGTGCTAGTGTTTCCGCGATTACAAAGTCTTTATGTGATATTCTTGGTTTTCATGAGATTGAAGAGTGTTCTATTAATTTGCATCTTGAGGATTCTACTGTCAAGAAACCCATGGGAAGGATCAATGATGTTCTTGTTGTTGCAAATAAGAACTATGTACCCGTGGATTTCATTGTACTTGACATAGATTGCAATCCTTCATGTCCCATTATTCTTGGTAGACCTTTCCTAAGGAGTATTGGTTCCATCATCGATATGAAGGAAGGGAATATTAAATTTAAATTTCCTCTAAAGAAGGGCATGGAGCATTTTCCTAGAAAGAAAATAAGATTGCCTTATGAATCTATGATGAGGGCTACTTATGGTTTGAGCACCAAAGATGACTATATGTGATTCCATCACCTTATGCCTAGCTAAGGGCGTTAAACAATAGCGCTTGTTGGGAGGCAACACAACGAATCTATCCTTTTTTTCTGTTTTGTGTTTTCCACACTTTCATAATTCTGTTATGATTGTGTTTTTTGTGTTTCTTTTGCGTTTGTGCCAACTAAAACCATTATGATTAGCCTTGGGGATGATCGTTTGGTCATGTTGGAAAAGACAGAAACTTTCTGCTCACGAAAAGAATTTTATTTTCTTTTCTGTAAGAGCTTTTGAGTTGATTCTTTTTGCTGCTGATTTCTATACAAATTCTTCAGAGTGTCGTAATTATTCAGAATTGTTGAAGTAATAGAAGTATACGAAGTATACAGATTGCTACAGACTGGTCTGCTGTTAACAGATTCTGTTTCTGTTGAGTTGGTTGCTTATTTTGATGAAACTATGGATAGTATCGGGGGGTATTAGCCATGGAAGATTGAAAATACAGTAACCCAACATCAACATAAGTGGAATTTAAGTTTGCTACAGTACTTAAGGAAGTGGTGGTTTGCTTTCTTATACTAATGTTATCACGAGTTTCTGTTTAAGTTTCGTGTTGTGAAGTTTTCAAGTTTTGGGTGAAGTTCTTATGGACGAAGAGATAAAGAGTGGCAAGAGATCAAGCTTGGGGACGCCCAAGGCACCCCAAGTTTATTCAAGGATGCCGTAAAAGTCTAAGCTTGGGGATGCCCCGGGAAGGCATCCCCTCTTTCGTCTTCAATCCATCGGTAACGTTACTTGGGGCTATATTGTTAGTCATCACATGTTATGTGTTTTGCTTGGAGCGTCTTGTATCGTACGAGTCTTTTATTTTTGTTGTGTCACAATCATCCAAGCTTCACACCTAGAGAGAGAAACATGCACTCACCATGATTTTGTCGAGCTTCACTTATATCCTTTGGTTAGACAATTCAGCTCACATGAGTTTCACTTATATCTTTTGAGCTAGTTGATTTTGCTCTATGTGTTTCACTTCTATCTTTTAGAGAACGGAAGCGCGTGGCATGGTAGTTGATCTATGCTATGAAAGTAGTCTCAAAAGGGGTAGTTATCCAAAGGGATATGTAAACTTCCACCTTCATGTGCATTGAATAGTTAGAGAAGTTTGATTCATCTCAATTAGTTTTGAGTTGTGGTTGTGGTAATATTGAAGTTATACTAGTAATGTGTTGTGGATCTAGAAATACTTGTGTTGAAGTTAGTGATTCTCGTAGCATGCACGTATGGTGAACCGCTATGTGATGAAGGCTGAGCATGATTAGTATATTGATTGTCATCCTTTGTGTGGCGGTCGGGATCGCGCGATGGTTTATACCTACCAACCCTTCCCCTAGGAGTATGCGTTGAATGCTTTGTTTCGATTACTACTAAAACTTTTGCAACAAGTATATGAGTTCTTCATGACTAATGTTGAGTCCATGGTTTAGATGCACTTTCACCTTCCACCATCTCTATCTTCTTTAGTGTCGTGAAACTTTCGCCAGTGCATAAAACCCACCATTAGTCTCCCTCAAAACAGCCACCATACCTACCTACTATGGCTTTTTTCAAATCCATTCCGAGATATATTGCCATGCAACTACCACCATGACATGTGCCACAGCTTCTACATTGCCATTGCATGATCATAAGATAGCTAGCATGATGTTTCCATTGATGTCTATGCCATGCTAGATCATTGTCACGGTACACTACCGAAGGCATTCCATATAGAGTCATGATTGCTCTAAGTTTTGAGTTGTAAGTGTGATGATCATCATTGATGGAGCATCGTCCCATGTGAGGAAATAAAAGAGGCCAGCGAAGCCCATTTACAAAAAGAGGCCAAAGATGCCAACCAAAAAAAGAGAGGCAAAAGAGCCCACCATAAAAAATGAGAGAAAAAGAGAGAAGGGACAATGCTACTATCTCCTTTCCACACTTGTGCTTCATATTAAGCACCATGATCTTCATGATTCAGAGTCTCACGTTTTGTCACCACCATATAGCTAGTGGGAAATTTTCATTATATAACTTGGCTTGTATATTCCAATGATAGGCTTCCTCAAAATTGCCTTAGGTCTTCGTGAGCAAGCAGGTTGGATGCACACCCACTAGTTTTCTTTAAGAGCTTTCACATACTCTTAGCTCTAGTGCATCATTTGTATGGCAATCCCTACTCATTCACGTTGATATCTATTGATGAGCATCTCCATAGCTCATTGATATGCCTAGTCAATGTGACCATCTTCTCCTTGTTTGCCTTGCAACCTCCACCACACTCCATTCCATTTATAGTTCTAAAACCATGGCTCACGCTCATGTATTGCGTGAGGGTTGAAAAAGTTTGAGAAAGTAAAGGTGTGAAAAGAATTACTTGGCCAATACCGAGGTTGTGCATGATTTAACTTCGTTGTGCAAGGATGATAGAGCATAGCCAGACTATATGATTTTGTAGGGATAACGTTCTTTTGGCCTTGTTATTTTGAAAGTTCATGATTACCTTGCGAGTTTGCTTAGAGTATTATTGTCTCCACGTCAATAGAAAACTATTGTTTTGAATCTAACGGATCTGAACATTCACGTCACATAAGAGGAGTTACAAAGGACATCAATGCTAGGTAGCATGAAAGCATCAAAAATTCATTCTTTATCACTTCCCTACTCGAGGACGAGCACGAGTTAAGCTTGGGGATGCTTGATACGTCTCAAACATATCTATAATTTTTTATGGTTTCATGTTGTTATCTTGTCAACTATGGAAGTTTTATATACCTTTTATATCTTTTGTTGGACTTACTTATTAATTCAGTGCCAAGTGCTAGTTCCTGTTTTTTCTGTGTTTTTGACTCATTTCAGATCTGATTTTGGAACGGAGTCCAAACGGAATAAAATCCCCGAAATAAATTTTTCCAGAACAAAAGAAGATCGGGGGACTTGAGGGCCAAGGTAGGAGGCCCATAGGGAGCCCACAAGCCCTGACGCCGCGACCAGGGGAGCCCACGGCGACCACGCTTGTGGCCTCCGTGGCGCTCCCCTGCCCTAGTTATTTCGCCAATCTATTCCATAAAATCCCAGAAAAATCAAGGCGTCCACGAAACCACTTTTCCGCCGCCGCAAGCTTCCGTTCTGCGAGATCTCATCTGGAGACCCTTCCCGGTGCCCTGCCGGAGGGGACTTTGCAGCTGGAAGGCTTCTACATCAACATCATCGCCCCTCCAATGACTCGTGAGTAGTGTACTTCAGACCTACGGGTCCATAGATAGTAGCTATATGGCTTCTTCTCTCTCTTGGATCTTCAATATAAAGTTCTCCATGACCTTCATGGAGATCTATCCTATGTAATCCTCTTTGGCGGTGTGTTTGTCGAGATCCAATGAATTATGGATTTGTGATCAGATTATCTATGAATTATATTTGAGTCTTTGCTAATTTTTCATATGCATGATTTGATATCCTTGTAAGTCTCTCCGTGTCTTGGGTTTTGTTTGGCCAACTAGATCCATTATTCTTGCAATGGGAGAAGTGCTTGGTTTTGGGTTCATACCCTGCGGTGACCTTTCCGAGTGACAGAAGGGGCAGCAAGGCACACATCGTGTTGTTTCCATAAAGGGTAACAAGATGGGCTTTCCTCATTGATTTGAGATTGTCCATCTACATCATGTCATCTTGCTTAAGGCGTTACTCTGTTCTTATGTACTCAATACACTAGATGCATTCTGGATAGCGGTCGATGTGTGGAGTAATAGTAGTTGATGCAGAAAGTATCGGTCTACTTGTTTTGGACGTGATGCCTATAGATATGATCATTGCCATTGATAACGTCATGACTTTGGGCGGTTCTATCAATTGCTTGACAATAATTCGTTCACCCACCGTCTACTTACTTTCACGAGAGAAGCCACTAGTGAACACTACAGCCCCCGGCTCTATTCACAACTATCGTCTCCACGTTCACTTTTACTTTGCTTTGTTTACTTTTTGCTTTCAGTTCTCACTTTGCAAACAATCTACAAGGGATTGACAACCCCTTCATAGCGTTGGGTGCAAGCTCTTTGTGTTTGTGCAGGTACTTGTGACTTGACGCTATCCTCCTACTGGATCGATACCTTGGTTCTAAAACTGAGGGAAATACTTACTGCTTCTGTGCTGCATCACCCTTTCCTGTTCAAGGGAACACCAACGCAAGGCTCCAAGGCCGCGGGGGAATCCTTTGCATATTTCCCAAGGAAGTCCGTGTAGGCGTAGCCATCACCAGAAGGACCTCTGACGCCGTTGCCGAGGAAGGTCTTTTGTTGACGTAGCACATAACTTATTGCCAGACCCCGCTCATGATCAGGCAAGGTCGTGCGGAACATTCGAAGTTGTATCATCAAGCACCTCAAGACAACAACAGCAACATGGGGACATGAAGACTACCTCCGACTCGAGATTTTGTATCTCTCCAACCCCTAGCCTAGAAATATCGGGGAAGAGATTTTCTTAACGGGGTAAGGTCCGTAACACCGTGTGTTTAGCTTTCTTGATTAATTAACTTATTTCAAAAATTAGGACCAATTAAAAAAATTGAAAGCTTGTGATGCTTGAAGTGACTGTTGTTTTATTGCTTGCTGGTATGATTCTGTTGGTTCTCAAAAATTCTAGTTATTTTCCAACTCACCTCCTTGATCATGATCTCCTCCCTAATGATCATGCCATGTGTTTAGGAGCAAAAACTATTTCTACCAAATATTATTTTCAACAAAATGCATTTCTTTGAATTAAGCCTTCAAAACCCCTTAGATAAGGTTTGTACTACAAGTCCTCAAATTAGGGAATTTATTTTACACCAATTATTTTATTTAAAACCTATTATCATTTTTTTTCCAAAAACCACAATATTAATATTTCAAAAGTTATTTTACTATTCTATTTAAATGGCTTTCTCTAAGGCCACAAATGGTCTCTTACGAAGGAAAGTTGTATTTATTGCTTTCAAAATATTTAATAAAATTTAATGAAACTCAGTGGATATATTTATTCCATATATATGGGTTTCAATATATGGTCTTGTTCAAAATATTGGGCAAACCCCTCCAAAACCCTTCCTGCCTATTTCAAGCTTTTGAAATATTTCTATAAGAAATATTCTCAATAAATTCCAGTAAAATTCTAGCATGTCACCTATGATATGTTTGATGATCTTAACAAGTTTCATATCAATCCAAGTTGATTTGACTCCCCTAATTATTCAAAAACCCTATATGTTCAGATCCAAATTTGAGCAACTCTCCATTATCAAGTATCTCCAAATGTGCTAAAATTTGGTGGACATGTTCTAATACTCCAATAATGCATCGACACCAAGTGGTGCATCAAGGAGAATAGAAGAACTTGTCCCAAGCCCCTCAAAACCCTCTCTGTTGATTTCTGTCTTTGGGAGACTTTACATTATAAAGTTTCTCCAATTGACCCAAAACTTTTTGTGCGTGCCTTAATGCTCAAATAATGCCCCACACCAAGTATAGTATTTGTGAGAATTTATTTGAATGGGATTGTAAGCAGAAAGCCATTTCTGCCCATTCCAAGGGATTCCCAAATTGGAAACCTTCTCCAACAAATCCCAAATTTGGTGTCCAAGCTTATTTTCATCTATTATTTGAAACCTATTAAATTTCATATCCATTGAAGTCCATCTGGTTGCTCTGCCACTCATCAAACACCTTGCGTGCATTCACTTTATTGGCTACTTTCACCCCTTCCACTTTAACCCTTGAACTCAACTTTCTACCACAGCTTCATATAGTTACATTTTACCTCCAGTAACATTCCCATGACCACTGGTCAACTATTGGAGAGAGGCTCCATGTAACTACTCCTCACTTTACCCTTGAAACTACCCTTTTTACCCTCTTGCCCCACTTCTGCTTAAGCCAAAGCCCCCATCTCTTTCCAGAGGGTACCTAGCATCCCAAAGCATTGTTTCAAGCCAAGAGATGGCATGCTCATATGGAGAAAATGAGCAGCACAACCTCAAGTTGATTTATGGCTGAAAGGTAGCTTTGTACAGCAAGTGCTGGCTACGCTTCTTTCCTTCAGCTAAAACTTTGCGGTGGTGTAGTCCCTCCATACCAGATGCTCCAGGACATAATTTCACCTCCCATCCCTTCCTGTAAAAACCACTTTTATCAGCCCCTAGTTTCCTACTGCAATATTTAGCTCAGTCAAAACCAATTCAAACCAGCTCCACTCGGGGCCAAACTTCACCAGTGCAGTGTGGCATGCATGCCTTGCATGTTTGACACCTTGGCCTGGCCAAAGAGAGGCCCAGGACATCAAGTGGGTTGGTGACCACCTACCTGGAGTGCAGAAATGATGCTCTGTAGCTTGTTTCTTTCCTCTTGTCAATGTCTTGCTGAACCATCATGTCTCAATATGTCTCAGAGCCTCCCCTTGACTGGTCCAAACCATTCCCATCGTCAGCCAACTTCCAAACCCTTCCAGGGGTGCGTCACATCCATGCACCAGGAAGCTCCAGGAGCTCTCGAGTTCTCTGTTCTCTTCCCCTCTTATTTCCTCTTCCCTGAGCCCTCTATGGCTTTCCCCAGAGCTTCCTCTCTACCTAGAGCACCCCCTAGCGCATCCATCTATCCTCCTATGCCCTGCATCCGCGACGACGACCGAAGCAGCCCCCGGCCACCGCGCAGATGCGGGCAACCTGCGCTTTCCCCCTCGCCCCGTGGGCCCTCCGGCGTATCCTCCCTGTCGCGTCAGCCCCTCGGCACCCCATTCCCTCCCGAGGCGTAGAGCGGTCCAGTCCCGTAAGGGCCGACAGAATCTCTAGCAGCCATCACCTCCAACTTCACTGCAGCCCTCCCCCGTGGGCTCTAGGCGCAGAAACGGGGGCGGCTCAGCCTCCCCACCTCGCCGCAGTGTCAGAACTCGCCGGAGGTGGCCAGGGGGAGCGAGCTCCGGCGCACCCTCGATCTCCTGCCTCTCCGCTGCGCGAGCTGGCGGAGGGAGATGAATCTGACGGCAAGGGCCCCCTATAAGTGGCACGGTCCCGGTCCCGCGTAAGTAAGTTGAAGTGGCTTTGGTGGTGGACGCCTTCGAGTGCGGAAGGCGCACTCAGGGAAGTGCGCCTTCGGCATGGCCTCCTCCCTGGCCGGACTGAGCTGCTTGGCCAACCCGAAGGCCTATCTAGCGCCCTGGGCCCTAGTTAGCCCCTAGGGATGAGCTCCTTTTCTCTTTTCCTGTTTTTGCATAAGTTCAAAAATCCATTATAAATTCATTTTAGCTCCGATTCTAATGATTCAAATTTCTACAGGTTCCTAAATTAAAAACCTATCCAGATATGTGCATGGCACATTTTTCCAGAGCAACTTCCTCTGGAGTATCTATTTAAATCCAAATCTGGATATATTTGGCCCCACTTTGTAAAAATCCTAGAGGACTCAAATCAACTCCAATTGGAGTGGTTACAAATTCCAAAGCCTTCTAATATCATGCCTAGTTTTAGAACCTTGGTTAACATTTTTGTTAGGCTTTGTTTTGTTGCATTAAATAAATAGCTCCCTATTTCTATTTATTCGATATTAGGAAATTCCCAGAATATTCATTTCAACTCCAAATCCAGTAAAACAACTTCCTAATTATTTCTACAATTATTCTTTATTAAATGAGTGCCTCCACTTATTTTTTATCATAATATTTTCTGTGGGCTTCATTACGAATCCCCTACTCCTCCTTTCCTCCATTCAGAATTCCGTAATGATCCAAACATTCTATAGCAAGCTTCAGGTATTTTACTTATGATCAGAGAGGTCCAACAAAAATTTAACTTCTATTTATGTAGCACTTTTGGTTCTGCCTGCTATGTGGCTTACCGTAAGACCTCGAAGACCCCGAGGACTTATGTGATAAAACGCAAGCAGCCCTTTGACCAGGACTGAGCATATGTTATATTGCATGTTAAGAGAGCAAGTACTTCCATTGCATATGATCATAAGTGACGGTAAATCATTTGATGTGTTGTTACCGATGGCTCCTCCGGAGCACATGCATTGAGCATGATCCTACCCCTTTCTGAGGATCACCCTATTATCATGATGACAAGTAATACTAGAGTACATAGCCATGAGCATGTTGTTGGTTCAAACAAAGATTTAGGAAAACCCCGTCGGTGCCACTAATGCCCGAGGGTGATCATGAGTTAGGTGGCCACTTTTGGTGAAGTGGTGCACCAGGTATTTTGAGTGAGTATGGTTTCGGAAACAGGATTAGATTTATGATGTGTCGACCGCCCCAACCATACAAGTACGACCACTTTACCCCTTATGGGATGGGGCTATGTTGATTACTCTGGTCCGTGCTAGCAAAGAGCCACATTACTAGTGGCGGGAGTGATGTGTGGTCACTCTCGTGATGGGGTCATGCCAGGTAGGACGACTATGCCATTTTTATGAGTTCCAGGCACACCATTGGTCCCCCAATGGTTGATACTGTTCAGAGTCGGTGCTCATAAGACGTACAACATGTGGGATGGGTACCAATCGAGTGGACCTCTTTGTCTAGTATCGTTAGGGGAAAGGCATTGATCGGGTACTTACCTCGGGTATGTTATATACCACGAGTCGTGGATGACATGGAAGTTTCCCGGATCTCGTGGGCCCAGCATACTACCTCTGCAGAGTGTAAAACTATTCGAATAGCCATGTCCATGGTCAAGGACAGTTGGGCAATCCTGCTTAAACTACGACCAGTTGTTTCCACATAAACCAAGTGTGTGAGACTGATGATAAAAAGGAGTTATTATGAAAGTAATGATATGACCAAGTTTGGTGACATGGCATATAGGGGGAACCCGGATGGTTCAGCCCTCGACAGATATATTGATATATGTAACCTGTTCTTCAAAAGTAATTCTTTAACTTGATACATATTTCGCGATCAATCCTCCAAGCTGAATTCCACCAAAGATGCATGTTATTATTATCCTTCACTTTCATTTTTCATGTCATGGGCTGTTTGCGAGTACAATCAGAAGTACTCATTGGCTTGCCACTGGTTATTTCATTGACCAGGTATAAAAGAACAGGGTATGGTGAAGAGTAACTCAATGATGTCCTTGCGAGCTAGGACGCTTCCCAGTCAGAATGCCTGTAGGTTAAGGCTGATGGCATGGGTTCATGCTTTCAAACAATAATTCCGCTATGGGTCCAGTTTGTCGGGTTGGCCTTTAAGGCCCTATATATGTAAGACTCGACCGTAATGGTCATTTATTGTATCAAACGGTATGTATGGATGTTAGACCCTTATTATTAAGTTCAGTGTGTTCGGTGAGCATTGATCTTTGGGATCACTCAGCACGATGATTCGGCGATCTCGACTCGTAAGTCGGGGTCCCCACACGCCCGAGCGTAGAAGGTGGGTCACCGAAGGATGCAAGCTAGGTAGTGTGTCAGGTTGCCTAGTGGATGTAAGGAAAATTGTAAAGGATGGGACTTGCAGAAGTATGCCCCATGTAGTTGTAGTTCATGCGTAGCAGACACTCCTTAAGGCAGTGAATCCAAAAAATTACCTCGCCGAATAGTTGAAGCCCCCTTTGCGCTTGAGGGACGCCGCACGAAGCCTGGCCCCCTTTGCCCACGCCTGTATCTTGGTCATCGCGGATGATGCAGCTAGTGTCTCATCGCAGTATTAAACTCATCCTCTTCAGCCCCCTCTTTGGCGGCAGAGGGGGGTCCCCCCGGCCATGCTGCTCGAATATCTTCCTGTGGTAGGCCTCCGCGCGAAGTCGCTTGTTCCAGCTGCCGCCATCGGCTAGTCCGGGTACCGCCCGGTGCTGACTTCCACCTAGATATCATGTCTTATCTCCGCTATCTTAGTTCATCCGCGCCATCGGCTCTGCCCTCTGCTGGCTGCATCGGATGGAGCGCTCCTGTCGAGCCGCCCCTAGCTATCGAGGGCCGACCTGGTCTCGGTGATGGGTCCCAGCATGCCCATCAGTCGTCCCAATGTTGGCTTCGCGTCCCTGGTGGTTCTCGGTGTGGTGCGCTTTAGGGCCGGTCGTTGCGGTCTAGACAAGGTGGAGGGCAACGTGAAGCGCATATCTCTTGGCCCCACCCAGAACGGGAAGTGCCCCGAAGATTGCAGGCTTTGGGGCCAGCACGCGGTGTGAAGCCCAGGCGCTCGGCGCCTGTGGCTTTGAAGATGTACCAGGCCGGATGGTCTTCTGGGCGATGGCGATTAGCTATATGATGTGGTCTGCCCAATCATTCAAGCACCCTTGTGTTGGTCGTTGGCGGAGCATCTCTCTTTCCATCTACAACGCGTCGTGCGCACTAAGGTCTCCCAAGTTGATGCGGCGCACCGCGGGTGCCCGGGCCGACGCCCAGCCCCCATGCGCCTGGGTGGCATGGGTGGCCGTCACGGAGGAGACGATCTTGACGGCCTGGTACGAGCCACCTAGAACCATGACGCCGGTATGCGAGCCGCTAGTCGCTGTGACGTGCGGGTCGGAGACCAGCTCGACGAGCCTCGGAGAAGCCAGTAGTCGCCCTCACACGACCCTACCGGGCATGCCAAATGTCGGATTTTGGGCTCGGCAAAACCCTCAGGATTCAAACACTCGAGCGTGTACGAAGGTCCCTCCCTACACTACCTCGCCTAGCCCGCTACCCGATGGAAACGGCGAAGAACTCACTCGAAGGTGAGGTGAACTCACAACTCAGTGGTTTACCCAGGTTGGGGCCGCTGCGAAGCGTAAAACCCTACTCCTTCTTTTGGTGCATTGCATCTCGTGGAGGTTGATGAGCGACATAGTACAGTGCTCTTGAGCCTCCGGAGGCCAAGTGGCTTGGGTGTTGCTCTAGGGTTACGATGATCCGATCTCTCTCCGCTCAGGTATCCTATCCTCTCTATTTCTAGTGGAGGCCAGGGTCCGCTTCCCTTATCATAGGCAGGAAGGGATCCCACAACGGCTAGTTTCGGTGGGAGACAAGGGAACGTGCTTCCCTTATCAAAAGTGGTCTTCGCGTGCAAAGCCACTGCCAGCACCATAGGGGTCAGCATAGGGGTAACGTCTGTCCTGTCGGTGGGTGTCTAGGGTCTTTTTGGACTAGAAGGGAAACCTTTAGGAAGTGCCTTTGGAGTTCTGATTTGCTCCCACCTCCTTTGCACTAAAAGGGGAACTGTCTTGTCCTGCCATCTTCTGATCGCCTACCCTTCCATGGCGTCATCCTTGACTCCTGAGACCCGATCTTGCCTTGAAATATCCGCCGCTCCGGAGGGGTCCTGAGGAGGGCCCCAGCGGGTCTTGATGTTGCTCTTCCTCGTGAGGCTTGGCCCCTCATGAGGGCCTTGTTCAGGGTGGTGATGCTCCTTGCCGACCTTGTGTTGACAAAGTGGGACAGCCCTGGGCCGCAGGCAGGCAAGTATGGGTACCCCCGTTTTCAAAACGCCGATAGGGTCCGCCGTTTAAAAGGTCTAGCCTCCAGGCATTTGGGGCCTGTGACGCTTCAGGCCGAGAAGCCAGCCCAGGCATGCCTTGGGCCCGGGGGCTATTTTCAGCATTCTGGGAATGGGGTTATCCAGACCTGCCTACCTGCGGCCTAGGGTTGCCCCACTTCATCAAGCAAGCCCAATCGGGCACGGCACCACTCAAGGCAAGGTCCTCGCGAGGGGGCCAAGCCTTGCGAGGAGGAACATCATCACGACACGTAGGGGGCCTCGGTAGTCAAGGATGACGTGGACGAAGGACAAGCGAACAGCAGACAGCAGGACGGAGTTGTTTCCCCTTTAGTGCAAAGGGGCAAGGACGAACCGGGGTTCCCAAGGCATCTTCCAAAGGCTTCCTTTCTGGTGCAAAAAGGCCATCGCCACCCACCAGCAGGACATATGTCATCCCTGGACCCGTCCCTGCAACGCCGGCAGCCACTTTGCAGGCGGAGACTACTTTCGGACACGGGAAGCATGTTCCCCTGTCCGCCTTGAAAATTGGCAGTTGTGGGATCCCTTCTCACTGAAACGATAAGGTAAGAGGACCTGGGCCACCACTATATATAGAGAGAGTACGTTACTTAATAGGCGATCCATTCATTCGCCCACTGGCACCACACAAAGGCCATGCAGCCTCCGGAGGCCCTCAAAGATTGTACTAGTTCATCCACCAACCTCCACGAGAAGCAATCCACCAAAGCAGGAGTCGGGTATGACGCTTCTCAGCGGCCCGAACCTGGGTAGGTTTCCTGCCATCCCCGGCGAGTGAGTTTCCTGCCATACCCGGCGAGTAGCAAGTTAGGTGAGGCGAGCCCGCGAGATATCTTCGTACACCCCCTTGAGTTTGAATCTTCAGGGTTTTAAGGAGCCCGAAATCTGACAACACGTGAAGCCAGGATGCTCATCAAAGATTTGGAGGAGACTTTCGCCAATCTATGCAAAGTCAATCTGAATCTCAACCCCGAGAAGTGCGTCTTTGGGGTCCCTTCTGGCAAGCTCCCGGTGTTCCTTGTATCACATCGAGGAATTGAAGCGAACTTGGATAAAATTAAGGCCATCGAGCAGATGCGCCCTTCGCGAACCCTCAAGGAAATACAAAAGGTTGGCGGGGTGCCTAGCTTCCCTCGGCCCTTCATCTCCAAATTCGGCGAGCGGCCATTGCCATTCTTCTAGTTGATGAAAAGGACGGGTCCGTTTGCATGGACCCCTGAAGCGGACGCGGCCTTTGCAGACCTTAAGAGGTACCTCACAAGCCCTCCTGTCATGGTCGTGCCACGACCCAGCGAGCGCCTGATGTTGTTGTTGGGGAACGTCGCATGGGAAACAAAAAATTTCCTACGCGCACGAAGACCTATCATGGTGATGTCCATCTACGAGAGGGGATATTCGATCTACGTACCCTTGTAGATCGCACATCAGAAGCGTTAGTGAACGCGGTTGATGTAGTGGAACGTCCTCACGTCCCTCGATCCGCCCCGCGAACCGTCCCGCGATCAGTCCCATGATCTAGTGCCGAACAGACGACACCTCCGCGTTCAGCACACGTACAGCTCGACGATGATCTCGGCCTTCTTTATACAGCAAGAGAGACGGAGAGGTAGATGAGTTCTCCGACAGCATGACAACGCTCCGGAGGTTGGTGGTGATCTAATCTCAACAGGGCTCCGCCCGAACTCCGCAGAAACGCGATCTAGAGGTAAAACCGTGGAGATATGTGGTCGGGGTGCCGTGGCAAAGTTGTCTCAAATCAGCCCTAAAACCTCCATATATATAGGGGGAAGGGGCGAGCCTTGCCTTGGGGTCCAAGGACCCCCAAGGGGGTCGGCCGAGCGCAGGGGGGGAGTCCTCCACTTCAAAACCGAATCCAACTAGGTTTGGAAGGAGGAGTCCTTCCCCTTTTTCCCACCTCCTCTTTTTTTTTTCTCTTTGATTTTCTTCCTATGGCGCATAGGGCATTCTTGGTCTGTCCCACCAGCCGCTAAGGGCTGGTGCGCCACCCTCAAGGCCTATGGGCTTCCCCGGGGTGGGTTGCCCCCCCCGGTGAACACCCGGAACCCATTCGTCATTCCCGGTACATTCCCGGTAACTCCGAAAACCTTCCGGTAATCAAATGAGGTCATCCTATATATCAATCTTCGTTTCCGGACCAGTTCGGAAACCCTCGTGACGTCTGTGATCTCATCCGAGACTCCGAACAACATTAGGTAACCAACCATATAACTCAAATAAGCATAAAACAACATCGAACCTTAAGTGTGCAGACCCTGCGGGTTCGAGAACTATGTAGACATGACCTGAGTGACTCCTCGGTCAATATCCAATAGCGGGACCTAGATGCCCGTATTGGATCCCACATATTCTACGAAGATCTTATCGTTTGAACCTCAGTGGCAAGGATTCATATAATCCCGTATGTCATTCCCTTTGTCCTTCGGTATGTTACTTGCCCGAGATTCGATCGTGAGTATCCGCATACCTATTTCAATCTCGTTTACCGGCAAGTCTCTTGACTCGTTCCGTAATACAAGATCCCGCAACTTACACTAAGTCACATTGCTTGCAAGGCTTGTGTGTGATGTTGTATTACCGAGTGGGCCCCGAGATACCTCTCCGTCACACGGAGTGACAAATCCCAGTCTCGATCCATACTAACTCAACGAACACCTACGGAGATACCTGTAGAGCATCTTTATAGTCACCCAGTTACGTTGCGACGTTTGATACACACAAAGCATTCCTCCGGTGTCAGTGAGTTATATGGTCTCATGGTCATAGGAACAAATACTTGACACGCAGAAAACAGTAGCAACAAAATGACACGATCAATATGCTACGTCTATTAGTTTGGGTCTAGTCCATCACGTGATTCTCCTAATGACGTGATCCAGTTATCAAGCAACAACACCTTGTTCGTAATCAGAAGACCCTGACTATCTTTGATCAACTAGCTAGCCAACTGACTATCTTTGAATTATAATAATAACTATATTTATTATTGCCTCTAGGGCATAATTCCAATAGTTGTACCCGTCAATCACCCCTCTGGCAGCCAGTGCAGCCCTCATGGTGGAGCGGGAAGAACAAGCTCGCATCAAGAAGCAGCTGGTGTCCGCCTACAAGGCGTCAGAAGGATTTACAAGAGCTGCATCGGGGCCAAGTGCAAGCGCTGCTCGGCAGGCTACCCACACTTAGGAGGATGTTTTTTCTCAGGGGACTGCCCACCCTCTAGAGGATGGCTTCTCTCACGGGGCTGCCTCCCGTTAGGAGGCCCCAGCGACGCATGGCTTCATGCATCCGGAAGTCCACGTGGCTTCGCCCCTTGATCCCCTCGACGCGTGTGATAAGTACACCGTGGTCACGAGGCACGTGGAGCACCCCTTATACTATGTCAGTACGGTGTTGAGGGACGCACGCGAGCGTTTGTTGGAAATATGCCCTAGAGGAGATAATAAGTTGGTTATTATTATATTTCCTTGTTCATGATAATCGTTTATTATCAATGCTAGAATTGTATTGATTGGAAACTCAAATACATGTGTGAATACATAGAAAACACATTGTCCCTTGTGAGCCTCTAGTTGACGAGCTCATAGATCAAAGATGGTTAAGGTTTCCTAGCCATAGACAGGCGTTGTCACTTGATAATGGGACCACATCATTAGTTGAATGATGGGATGGACAAGACCCAAAATACTAACATAGCATATGATCGTGTCAGTTTATTTCTACAGTTTTCTACATGTTAATGTATCTGTTCCTATGACCAGGAGATCATGCAAATCCCACACACCAGAGGAATACCTTGTGTGTATCAAACTCGCAACGTAACTGGGCGACTATAAAGGTCCTCTACAGGTATCAACAAAGGTGTCTGTTGGCCTGGCATGGATCAAGACTGGGATTTGTCACTCCATGTGACGGAGAGGTATCTCAGGGCCAACTCGGTAATACAACATCACAAAATCCTTGCAAGAAATGTGACTAAGGAGTTAGTCACGAGATCTCGTATTACGGAACGAGTAAAGAGACTTGCCGGTAACGAGATTGAACTAGGTATGGAGATACCGACTATCGAATCTCGGGCAAGTAATGTACCAAAGGACAAAGGGAACAACATATGGGATTAACTGAATCATTGACGTAGAGGTTCAACCGATAAAGATCTTCGTAGAATATGTAGGAGCCAATATGGGAATCCAGGTCCCGCTATTGGTTATTGTCCAGATAATGTCTCAGGTCATGCAGACATAGTTCTCAAACCCGCAGGTTCTGCACACATACGTTCGGTGATGTTTCAGTATTATTGAGTTATGTGTGTTGGTAACCGAAAGTTGTTCGGAGTACCGGATGAGATCCCGGACGTCACAAGGAGCTCTGGAGTGGTCCAGAGGTAAAGATTGATATATAGGAAGTCCTGTTTTGGTCACCAGAATAGTTTCGGGTACTTCGGTAGGGATGTCACGCCCCGAGGGGCCTCATGGGCTATGTGAGGAGACTAACCAGCCCCTATTGGGATGGCCTAAGCCCCCACTAAGGCCCATGAGGTTTGAGAAGGAAAAACTACAAAGGTGGAAGAGGAGGAAAGGGTTTCCAAGTGGAGAGGAGGAATCCTACTCCTAGTAGGATTGGAGTAGGACTCATGCACGTCCAATTTCGACCAAACCTTGAGGGTTTGAGGCTGCCTCCTCCCCTCCCTCCTATATATATACTAGAGGAATTAGAGGCAGCCCGAACCCTAATTGCCATGTGCTCCCTTTAATTCTCTCTAGATCTGTTTCTCCTCTAGTCTAGTTCGGCAGTGCTTAGGGGAAGCCCTACTGGAGTAGTTCACCACCACCACCACCAAGCTGTCGTGTTGGAGAACTCATCTACCTCTCCGCCCCTCTTGATGGATCAAGCAGGTGGGGATCGTCATCGATCTGTACGTGTGCGGAACGCGGAGGTGTCGTCCGTTCGGCACTAGATCGGGATGGATCATGATGGGATCGCGGGGCGGATCATGATGAGATTGCGGGACGGGCTGCGATTTGGATCGCGAAGATGTTCCACTACATCAAACATGTTATATACGCTTCTGCTTAGTGATCTACAAGGGTATGTAGATTCACTCTCCCCTCTTGTAGATGATCATCACCATGGATAGGTATTGCGTGTGTGTAGGAATTTTTTTTGTTTCGCATGCAACGTTCCCCAACAGTGGTATCAGACCTAGGTCTATGCGTAGATGACATCTCGAGTAGAACACGAAGGAGTTTGTGGGTGTTGATGTTCAGATTGCTGCCCTCCTTAGTTTTTTCTTGATTCGGCGATATTGTTGGATTGAAGCGGCCCGGACCAACATTACTTGTACGCTTACGGGAGCCCGGTTTCATCGACTAACATGCAACTTGTTGCATAAAGATGACTGACGGGTGTCTGTTTCTTCAACTTTAGTTGAATCAGATTTGACCGAGGTGGTCCTTGGAGGAGGTTAAATAGCAACTTGCATATCACCGTTGTGTCTTTGCATAAGTAAGATGCGACCATACTAGATACCCATAGGAGCCACGTAAAATTTGCAACAACAAATTGGAGGACGTATAACTTGTTTTTGCAGGGTATGCATGTGATGTGATATGGCCAAAGACATGATATGATATACTGGATGTATGAGATGATCATGTTGTAATAGTTAAATATCGACTTGCACGTCGATGCTATGGCAACCGACAGGAGCCATAGGGTTGTCTTTAATTATTTTGTGTTTAGTGATGCTTTGCTTCATCACTAGTAGTAGCTTTAGTAGTAACATCACAGGAAGCGCGACAACCTCCATGGCAGCACAATGATGGAGATCATGGTGTGGTGCCGGTGACGATGGAGATCCTGCTAGTGCTCTGGTGATGGAGATCAAGAAGCACAAGTTCATGGCCATATCATGTCACTTATGATTAGCATGTGATGTTAATCCTTTTATGCACATTCTTTTGCTTAGGACGATGGAAGCATTATAAGGTGATCCCTCACTAAAATTTCAAATTAAAATTGTTTTCTCCCCAACTGTGCACCGTTGCGACAGTTCCTCGTTTCGAGACACCATGAGATGATCGGGTGTGATAGACTCTACGTTCACATACAACGGGTGCAAAACAGTTGCACACGAGGAACAATCAGGTTAAACTTGACGAGCCTACTATGTACACACATCGCCTCGAAGCACAAGAGACCGAAAGGTCGAGCAAGAATCATATAGTTGATATGATCAACATGGAGATGTTCACCATTGAAACTAAACTCAACTCACGTGATGATCGGACTTGAGTTAGTGAATTTGGATCATGCGACACTCAAATGACTAGAGGGATGTCAATTTGAGTGTGAGTTTACTAGTAATATTATTTACTCAACTCAATTATCATGAACGTAGTCAAAAGTGTCTTTACAATTTATGTTGTAGGTTGCACTATAGCTCTACTATTTTTGATATGTTCCTAGAGAAAACTTAGTTAAAAGATGATAGAAGCAATTATGCGGACTGGGTCCGTAAACTGAGGCTTGTTCTCATTCCTGCGAAGAAGGCTTATGTCCTTAATGCACCGGTCGGTGTGGTGAACCCCGAGCGTCGTTTGTGGATGTTGCGAACATCTGACATACACATTTTTTATGACTACGTGATAGTTCGGTGCATAATGCTTAACGGCTTAGAATTGAGGCAGCAAAGATGTTTTGAACGTCACTGGACATATGAGATGTTCCAAGAGATGAAATTGGGATTTCAGGGCCGTGCCCATGTTGAGAGGTATGAGACCTCTGACAAGATTATTTGCCTGCAAAGTAAGGGAGAAAAGCTCAATCATTGAGCATGTACTCAGATTGTCTGGGTGCAACAATCGATTGAATCGAGTGGCAGTTGATCTTCCCGATACGATAGTGATTGACATAGTTCTCCAAATTCACTGCCACCAAGCTACTGGAGCTCCGTGATGAACTATAGCATATCAGGGATGCGTAAGATAATCCAAGGATTATTCGCGATGTTTGACACCGCGAAAGTACAAATCAAGTAGGATCATCAATTGTTGATGGTTATGAAACCACTAGTTTCGAGTAGGGCAAGGGAAAGAAGGGATACTTCATGAAAGGCAAACCAGTTGCCGCTCTAGTGAAGAAACCCAAGGTTGAACCCAAACCCAAGACTAAGTGCTTATAATATGAGGGGAACAGTCACTGAAGCAGCACTACCCTTGATACTTGGTAGGTGATCAGGCTGGCAAAGTCAACAAAAGTATATTGGATATACATGATATTGATGTGTACCTTTCTAGTACTCCTAATAGCATGAGGGTATTAGATACCGATTCAGTTGCTAAGTGTTAGTATCTCAAAATTATAGCTACGGAATAAACGGATACTAGAAAGGGTGAGGTGACGATGTTTGTTGGAATTAATTCCAAGGTTGATATGATCAGATATCGCACGCTCCCTCTACCATGAGGATTAGTGTTGAAACTAGATAATTGTTATTTGGTGTTTGCATTGAGCATATACATAATTAGATTGTGTTTATTGCAATACGGTTATTCATTTAAAGAGAATAATGGTTACTCTATTTACTTGAATAATACCTCCAATGTTCATGCACCTAAACTGAATGGTTTATTGAATCTCGATCTTAGTGATACACATGTTCATAATATTGATAACAAAAGATACAAAGTAGTGATGATAGTGCAATTACTTGTGGCACTGTCGCTTGAGTCATATTGGTATAAAAACCGCATGAAGAAGTTCCATGCTGATAGATCTTTGGACTCACTCGTTTTCGAATCATTTGAGACATGCGAACCATGCCTATTGGTATAAATGCACGAAGAAACTCCATGCAGATGGATTGTTTAGACTCGCTTGATTTTGAATCACTTGAGACATGCAAACCAGGCCAAGTGGGCAAGATGACTGAAGGCCTCGTTTTCACTGAGATGGAACGAGAAAGTGACTTGTTGGTAAAAATACATTTTGATGTATACAGTCCAATGAGTGTTGAAGCACGTAGTGGATATCGTTATGTTCTTATTTCACTGATGATTTGAGTAGATATAGAGTATTTGCTTGATGAATCACAAGTCTAAAATATTGAAAAAGTTCAAGCAATTTCAGAGTGAAGATCATCGTGAAAAGAGGATAATATGTCTATGATGTGATCGTGGAGGTAAATATATATCTGAGTTGTGAGTTTGGTAAACATTTAAGATAATGTGAAAATTGTTTCGCAACACATGCCACCTCGAACACCATAGTGCTATGGCGTGTCCGAACGTCATAGCCATGCCCTATAGGATGTGTTGCATACTATGATATCTCTTATCGAATTACCACTATCGTTTTTTGGTTAGGAATTAGAGACAACCGCATTCACTTTAATTAGGGCACCACGTAACTCCGTTGAGATGACACCGTATGAACTATGGTTTGGAGAAACCTAAGTTGTCGTTTCTTAAAAGTTGGGGCTGCGACTTTTATTAGAAAATGTTTCAGCCTGATAAGCTCGAACCCAAAGCCGATAAATGCATCTTCATAGGACACCCCAAAATAGTTGGGTATACCTCCTATCTCAGATTCGGAAGCAAAGTGTTTGTTTCTAGAAACGGGTCCTTTCTCGAGGAAAAGTTTCTCCCGAAAGAGTTGAGTGGAAGGATGGTGGAAACTTTATGAGGTTATTGAACCGTCACTTCAACCAGTGTATAGCCGGGTGCAGGAAGTTGTTCCTGTGGCGCCTACGCCAATTGAAGTGGAAGCTAATGATAGTGATAATGAAGCTCCACATCAAGTTACTACAAACCTCGTAGGTCGACAAGGTCACGTACTGCTCAAGAGTGTTATGGTAACCCTGTCTTGGAGGTCATGTTGTTGGACAATAATGAACCTACGAGCTATGGGGAAGCAATGGTGGGCCCGGATTCCGACAAATGGTTGGAGGCCATGAAATCCGAGAGAGGATCCATGTATGAAAAGAAAGTGTAGACTTTGGAAGAACTATTTGATGGTCGTAAGGCTGTTAGGTACAGATGGATGTTTCAAAGGAAGGTGGATGCTGACGATAAATGTCACCATTAAGAAAGCTCGACTTGTCACAAAGATGATTCCGACAATTTCAAAGAGTTGACTATGATGAGACTTTCTCACTCGTAGCGATGCTAAAAGTCTGTTGGAATTATGTTAGCAGTTGCTGCATTATTTATGAAATCTTGCCGATAGGATGTCAAAATGTTGTTTCCTCGATGGTTTCCTTGAGGAAAGGTTGTATGTGATACAACGAGAAGGTTTTATCGATCCTAGGGATGATAACAAGTATGCAAGCTCCAGCGATCCTTTCTATGGAGTGGAGCAACCATCTCGGAGTTGGAATATGTACTTTGATGAGTGATCAAAGCTTTTGGTTTTATACAAAGTTTATGAGAAACTTGTATTTCCAAGAAAGTGAGTGGGAGTACTATAGAACTTCTGTTGTGTATATGTGGTTGACATATTATTGATCGGAAAAGATGTAGAATTTCTGGAAAGCACAAAGGGTTGTTTGAAAGGAGTTTTTGAAAGGAAAACCTGGATTAAGCTACTAGAACATTGAGCATCGAGATCTATAGAGATAGATCAAGATGCTTGATAAAAATTTCAATGACATGCATACCTTGCGATGTTTTTGAAGGAGTTCAAAATATATGAGCAAAGAAGGAGTTCTTAGCTGTGTTGTAAGGTGTGAATTTGAATAAGACTCTATAGTATGCTATGGTTTGTACCGCACCTAATGTGTGCCTTGCCATGAATTTGTCAAGGGGTACGAAAGAGATCCATGAGTGGATTACTGGACAAGAGCCAAAGTTATCTTTAGTAACTAGTGTACCAAGGAACTTTTCTCGATTATGGAGGTGATAAAAGAGTTCATCATAAAGGGTTATGTCGATGCAAGCTTTGACACTAATCCGAATGACTCTCAGTAGTAAACCGGATTCATATAGTAGAGAAGTCATTTGAAAAAGTTCCAAATGGCAGGTTGGTAGCAGCAAGACCCCTTGACTAAAAGCTCTCTCACAAGCAAGACATGATCAAATCCCACAACTGTATGGGTGTTAGATTCATTACAATCACATAGTGAACTAGATTATTGACTCTAGTGCAAGTGGGAGACTGTTGGAAATATGCCCTAGAGGCAATAATAAATTGGTTATTATTATATTTCCTTATTTTATGATAATCTTTTATTATCCATGCTAGAATAGTATTGATTGGAAACTCAAATACATGTGTGGATACATAGACAACACATTGTCCCTAGTGAGCCTCTAGTTGACTAGCTCATTGATCAAAGATGGTCAAGGTTTCCTGGCCATAGACAAGCATTGTCACTTGATAACGGGATCACATCATTAGGAGAATGATGTGATGGACAAGACCCAAACTATGATCGTAGCATATGATCGTGTCAGTTTATTGCTACTGTTTTCTGCATGTCGATGTATGTGTTCCTATGACCATGAGATCATGCAACTCCCGGACACCGGAGGAATACCTTGTGTGTATCAAACGTCGCAACGTAACTGGGTGACTATAAAGGAGCTCTACATGTATCTCCGAAGGTGTCTGTCGGGCTAGGATGGATCAAGACTGGGATTTGTCACTCCATGTGACACAGAGGTATCACGGGGCCCACTCGGTAATACAACATCACAACAAGCCTTGCAAGCAATGTGAGTAAGGAGTTAGTCAAGGGATCTTGTATTACGGAACGAGTAAAGATACTTGTCGGTTACGATATTGAACTAGGTATGTAGATACCGACGATCGAATCTCGGGTACATAACATACCGAAGGACAAAGGGAACAACATATCGGATTAACTGAATCCTTGACATAGAGGTTCAACCGATAAAGATCCTCATAAAATATTTAGGAGCCAACATGAGTATCCAGATCTCACTATTGGTTATTGAACGGAGAATGTTTCGGGTCATGTATACATAGTTCTCGAACCCGCAGGGTCTGCACACTTAAGATTCGGTGACATTTCTGTATTATTGAGTTATCTGTGTTGGTAACCAAAAGTTGTCCGAAGTCCCAGATGAGATCCCGGACGTCACGAGGAGCTCTGGAGTGCTCTAGAGGTAAAGACTGATATATAGGAACTCCTGTTTTGGTCACCGGAAAAGTTTCGGGTACTTCGGTAGTGTACCGGGAGTGCCGGGAGGGTACCGGGGACCATCGGGAGGGGTGTCACGCCCCGAGGGGCCTCATGGGCTGTGTGAGGAGACAAACCAGCCCCTAGTGCACTGGACTAAGCCCCCACTAAGGCCCATGAGGTTTGATAACGAAAAAACCCAAAGGTGGAAGAGGAGGAAAGGGTTTCCAAGTGGAGAGGAGGAATCCTACTCCTAGTAGGATTGGAGTAGGACTCCTCCACCTCCAATTTTGGCCAAACCTTGAGGGTTTGAGTGTGCCTCCTCCCCTCCCTCCTTCCTATATACACTATAATAATTAGAGGCAGCCCTAACCCTAATTGACATGTGCTCCCTTTAATTCCCTCTAGATATGTTTCTCTTCTAGTCTAGTTCTCTAGTGCCTAGGGGAAGCCCTGCTGGATTAGTTCAGCACCATCACCACCATGTTGTCGTGTTGGAGAACTCATCTACCTCTCCGTCCCTCTTTCTGGATCAAGAAGGCGGGGATCGTCATCGAGTTGTACGTGTGTTGAACGCGGAGGTGTCGTTCGTTCGGCACTAGATCGGGATGGATCATGATGGGATCGCGGGACGGATCGTGATAAGATCGCGGGATGGGCTGTGATTTGGATTGCAAAGATGTTCCACTACATCAACCATGTTATATACTATCGGGACCCCGATCCTAAGCCATAGCAATCTAGTCTGTAACACATCGCATCCCTTTGCGGTCTCACGCACGGTTAACTCCTCGGCTGCAGCCTTACCTTAGCCGGGACCGTTTGCGTCTTTTGACTCACGTATGCAATAGTGTCGCTAGCGTTCCAATGTCAAAGAACCCGGATCGACATGTCTAGTCATAAACCAAAGTGGCAGTTCCGCACAAGGACACGCATACATGACCCAACAAAGCAGGTGTCGGTCATCAGCGAATGTAGACGAGTCGTAGCAAGCTACAAGGACTCCATTACATCGCGTGACATTTCCCCAAAGAGGACAGACACAGCAGCTAAGAAGAACACATGCCGGTCAACCAATGTGTCCGGAGCAGTAGCGAAGTACCAAGGCTCATTGGATCACAAAGGGGAATTTCCTTGTAAGGAGTGCTACTAAAGTTCACAACTAGGTAATCGAACCCCATACATATCAAGTACGACACACGTATGCATGGCATACCGATATGTATAGATACATCGATGGCATCACAACATAACCATAAACATACAACCTTTATTTAAGAGGCTCGGAAGAGCCACACACATAATATTACACATTAAGGGTCTCACGACCCATAATAGCAGTTATACAATTACAAGCCAACGGAAGAGTTTTAAACTGTCTGAGTACAGACAGGGCAACTAAAGGCACATGGCCTGACTATACTACAGATCCAACGTAGGGCCAGATCGTAGCTGGGACACCAGCTACTCGTCGTCGTCGATGTCTATGAAGAACCCTCCATTAGGGTCATTAGCAACCTCTGCAACATTTATTAAGCAAACATGAGTACGAAGGTACTCAACAAGACTTTAGGAGAACTAACTACTCATGCAAGGTATCAAAAGGTATTGTGGGGTTTCATGCGGAAAGCCAGCATTTGGCTCGTGGCTAGACAACTTGCATTTTAAATAATTTTGACAACTTGATTTCTCGCACACGAGTCCATTAACACCACAACAATACACTATCGTGGAATCATTCCGTCTCCATACGGAAATGCCGTCCACGACACTCACGCTTATCTTGGCAATTTTATGGGTAGCCATTGAAGTTATCTATGAACAACATATGTCTCCAAGTAGTCCATATCCGCGGACGCGGCTATTCGAATAGATCAGAACCCTGCAGGGGTGTACTTCGTCAAATACGCTCTCGCCACTTATCGCCATGTGCAAGTCATGCACCTCGGCAACCTTCAAGCGGAAGCCCAGCGAGGGAGTCGGCCACGACCGTTAACCACACTAGTACCTAGTCCAGGTTTATCGCCTATCTGAGAGTAACCCGTACGGAAGTCCGGCCGAGGTTTCTAGCACGGCCTCAAACGATGTGCCCAGGGTTCCCAAGCCCACCATCCGGGTGCCACTTGGTACACCGTGCCACTGCCTACCGCATCATGGTCCACATCTCAGGTCAGCACCATGCACGGCCTCCAACATTACTATAAACAACAGAAACTACTTGCAACTCCTGGACCGAGTACTACATGATTAATCGGCCGAGCGTGGTCATATTTCAGGGCCCAGCATGTGGTAGTATCTAGTCTTGGATTACATACACGGAACTCAGTTCCTAAGGACGGTTCCAATGAAACAACCCGCCATGTACTCCTACACAGCCTTTCACCGGTACCTTTACCAAATCAAGTTCAACACACAACCTTTGCTCACCGAACACATTCCACATTTCTGTTCATCTCCCAGATGACAGACCATGCACAACTCTAAGCATAGCATGCATAGCAGGATAAGGCACATCATAGCTCAAGGTTCGGCTATTTACTGTGACAAGGTTAGGTGATGCAAAGGAAGTGGGTTCAACTAACGTGGCAAAAACAGTTGAAGAATTTGATCCTAATGCAATAAATAAGTGCAGGAGCAAGAACATGGGAATTGGCGGGATGATCAAAGGGGTTGCTTGCCTTGTTGCTCAGAGGAGGAACGATATCCGTCAGACGGATATTCGGTGGAATCCGGGGGTGCGGAGCCTACCGAAATGAATGGCAACATTCAATAACAATCATATGCAATCAAAATGATGCATGAGCATGGCATGAGAATGCAAAGTGATAAGTTATTATTTTCAACATGTATTAGGTTTAGAGTTGATTTGAATCACATTCGAATAGCAATTCAAATGGGGTATTCTCGGATACCGGTTTAATTGATTCGACCTGATGCTCAGATCAACTTGATGTTAGCTTGCATGAGATGTTATGTGATGGTACTGATTTGTATCTAGGACAGTGTGTGATCATTGCAATCATAATGAAATTTGAATATTTTTCCAAATTCCATTTAAAAAGTAATTATGAGAATTGAATTATTCCTTATTCCACATTTTAGGGTTCTGTCACTTTTTCAAACATAGTTGAAAATAGCATAATCAGAATCCTTGAATTTTTCTGATACTTTTTCATATATAAATTATTTTCATTGCAGTTACAGATTAATTTCTATGATTTTTACAAGTTTTAGCAATTTCCTGGAATTAGTTTTATACTGGAAATTCTAATTATTGCATCAGGCTGACGTCAGCAGGTCAGCCGACCTGTTCAGGTCAAACCTGACAGGGGGGCCCCACCGGTCAGCCTCTCTGGGACTAATCCCGCGCTGACCAGTCCTAATTGAGGTTTGACTTGGCCTTGGGCCCACTTGTCAGCGAGTGATTAAGCCCTGAGCTGCTGGGTTAGCTTTGCCACGTCGACCCCCACCGGAGGGTGGTCGCCGGCGACCAGGCCCGCGGCGGAGGGCTCGCCGGAGGCAACCTAAACGGCGCTGCACAGCACCAAAATGAACGCGGTTTGCAGCTACGGCACGCTGGCGATGCGGCCGAAGCTCGGCCTTCTACGAGCGATGGTTCTAGGGCACGGGGAGGGCAGCTGAGGGGCTCATCACGCTCCTGGAGGCTCCAGGAGCTCGAACCCTAGCTCGAGCGCGTGGATCGGACACCACAGCGACGACGACGACATGGCCGGCGGCGAGGAGCTCTCGGCCTTGGTGGGGAACTATGATACGATGCACGGGAGAGCGTGGGGCGAGAGGGGAAACGACGACGAGCTCACGGCGGTTGCGATGGTGCTATTGAGGGGCTCGGGGATGCGCCGGAGGGAGCGAATCGACGGGAGAGGTCCGGCGGCCGGAGGTGGAAGACGACGGCGTTGGGGGTGATGCAGAGCTTGGGAAAGCTTCGGCTTCTGCAGAGATGACCAGGGCGACGAGGCGGAGCTAACAGACTACTCGGAGGAGGGTTTCCATGGTTAGAGGTGCTGTGGCTCGAGCTCGAGCTCGGCTCCACTAGCGGCAGCAGGAGGGAGGGCAATATCCGAGAGGAGAGGAAGGACGGTGCTGGGGAATGGATAGAGGAGACCCTGGGGAGCTTACCCCCGGCCTTGCCAGCACGAGGCGGCGGCCAGGCAGGCGCACAGGTGCGTGGCCGCGCCGGAGGAGGCGGCGGCCACCTCCTGCTCCTATTGGCGCGAGGGAGGGGACGAGCGAGGGAGATGGGCCGGGCCAGGCTAGGCGACAGGTAAGGGTTTCCCATTTTTTTCTGTTTTTGTTTTTCTGTTTTGCTAACTATTGTTTTGCTATTTATTTCAGCTCCAAAACAAAAAGTAAAAAACTATTTTAGACCTCCTGAATTAATGTTATAATATTCCCAACCATTTCCGAAGTTTTCAACATTTTTGAAAATTTATAGTTTCTGATTTCAAATTTAAAGTTTGAAACCAGTGGCTTTTTGCATTAGTTTAAAAAGCTTAAAGTGTCAAGAAAATAGTTTTCTCCAATGCTTATTTACTTTCATGATTTAACAGAAGGTTTGAACATTTCTTGAGGCCATTTTGGGTTCATTGATTTTAGCTAGTTTGAGAATTTCTTTATTTAAAGTAGTGGCTAGGGTTTTTGAGTTTTTCCTTTGCCACTTTCTTGTTCTTGTTGAAAATTGTTAGATGCAAATGCAAAGAAGACATGAGCACAAGGCTATCTTGCTTAAGGGTTAGGGATGTGACATATACGCTTCTGCTTAGCGATCTACAAGGGTATGTAGATTTACTCTCCCCTCTCGTAGATGATCATCACCATGCATAGGTATTGCGTGTGCATAGGAATTTTTTTGTTTCACATGCAACGTTCCCCAACAACGTTATCCCATGCAGCAGAAGCTCCTCTTCACGCTCCTCGTTGGCTTCTAGAAAGTTGTGCCACTATTTCCAGGGGAAGCAGATAAAGGTTGTCTGTGCCTATCCCGTGGAGCAGATCCTGCATAGCCCCAACCCTTCGGGCAGGGTTGCCGAGTGCGGATTGGAACATCGAGCTACAAGCCTTCGAGCTAGAATTCTGCACCACCAGGGTCATCAAGGGTGCGGACCTGGTGGACTTCTTCCCGGAGTGGACATACCATGGTAAAGAAAAGCCTCGCGAAGGAGAATTCTCCCTGCCTGGAGACGAAGCGCCCTGCGGATAGTTTGAAACCAGTGGCTTTTTGCATTAGTTTAAAAAGCTTAAAGTGTCAAGAAAATAGTTTTCTCAAATGCTCATTTACTTTCATGATTAAACAGAAGGTTTGAACATTTCTTGAGGCCATTTTGGGTTCATTGATTTTAGCTAGTTTGAGAATTTCTTTATTTAAAGTAGTGGCTAGGGTTTTTGAGTTTTTCCTTTGCCACTTTCTTGTTCTTGTTGAAAATTCTTAGATGCAAATGCAAAGAAGACATGAGCACAAGGCTATCTTGCTTAAGGGTTAGGGATGTGACAACTCACCCCCACTCAAAAGAATCTCGTCCCGAGATTTAGAAGTCGTCGGGAATAACGCAGGATATTCAAGTCGGAGACGATCCTCTCTTTCCCAAGTTGCCTCCTTTTCATAATGATTTGACCATTGAACTTTAAGAAACTTGAGGTTTCGACGTCGAGTGGTACGCTCAGCTTGATCAAGAATACGCACGGGGTATTCTCGGTATGAAAGGTTATCTTGGAGATCAAGCGTTTCGTGGTCCACTTCACGGATAGGATCCGGAAAGCAACGCCTGAGTTGCGAGACGTGGAAAACATCATGAACCTTGGAAAGATGCGGAGGAAGTTTCAACTGGTAGGCAACTTCTCCTCGTTTGGCAAGAATGCGAAAAGGACCAATGTAACAAGGAGCCAACTTGCCCTTGATACCGAAACGATGGGTACCCTTCAAAGGTGTAACCTGAAGGTAAGCCTTCTCGTCAACTTCAAAGGTCACAGCCTTATGATGACGATCATATTGGCTCTTTTGACGAGACTGGGCTGTTTTCAACTTTTCACGAATGATGCGAACCTGCTCTTCTGCATCCTGGATCATATCCGGGCCAAAGAGTTGCCTCTCTCCGGTTTCTGACCAATTAAGAGGTGTTCAGCATCTTCGTCCATAGATAACTTCAAAAGGAGCTTTGCCCAAACTTGATTGGTAACTATTGTTATAAGCGAATTCAGCAAATAGAAGGCACTTTTCCCAATTCATACCGAACGATATAACACAAGCTCGAAGCATATCTTCTGGAATTTGATTCACTCTTTCTACTTGACCACTTGATTGGGGATGGAAAGCAGTGCTAAAAGATAGGTGAGTCCCCATGGCATTCTGAAAACTTTCCCAGAAGCGAGAAGTAAAGATACTTCCACGGTCCGAGTTAATCTCCAGGGGAACACCATGAAGAGACACTATTCGAGAGATATATAACTCTGCTAGCTGGCTAGCTCTTATACTCTCACGAATAGGGAGAAAATGGGCCACTTTGGAAAGACGGTCAATGACCACAAAGATAGCATTATTTCCTTTCTTGGTCTTGGGAAATCCGGTAATGAAATCCATGCTAACTTTATCCCATTTTCATTCAGGAATAGCTAGAGGTTGAAGGGTGCCAGCAGGCCTTTGATGTTCTGCCTTAACTCGACGACAAACGTCGCAGTTAGCAACGAACTCAGCAATTTCTCTCTTCATCCTAGTCCACCAGAACCTCTGGCGTAGGTCCTGATACATCTTAGTACTACCGGGGTGAATGGTGAGAGGAGAATCATGAGCCTCCTTAAGGATTAACTGCCTTAGATGTGGGTTCTTAGGAACCACTAAACGATTCTGGAAGAACACAACACCTTGATCGTTCATGGAAATTCTTTAGCGTTTCTGCTAAAAATATTCTCCTTGATCCGTGATATACCCTTGTCACGCTTTTGGCCAGCTATAATTTGATCCTTAAGAGTAGGCTTCGCCACCAGGGTAGAAAGGAATCCTTGAGGAACAATATGAAGATTCAACTTCCGAAAGTCCTCATGGAGATGTGGTTGACCTTGTTGTAGCATCAAATTGTTACAATAAGATTTACGACTTAGCGCATCGGCCATAACATTGGCCTTCCCCGGGGTGTAAGTTATCCCTAAGTCGTAATCCGAGATCAACTCAACCCATCGTCTTTGCCTGAGATTCAAATCCGGCTGGGTGAAGATATATTTTAGACTTTGGTGATCAGTGAATATTTCACAACGATTACCCAGAAGGTAATGTCGCCAGGTTTTTAGTGCATGGACCACAGCTGCCAGCTCAAGGTCATGTGTGGGATAATTATCCTTATGTGGACGCAACTGTCAAGATGCGTATGCGATCACATGACGATCTTGCATGAGAATGCAACCTAATCCTTGTCACGAGGCATCGCAATAGATAACAAAGTCCTTAGAAAAATCTGGTTGTAGCAACACAGGTGCGGAAGTCAGGCATCTTTTCAGTTCCTGAAAACTATGCTCACACTGTGGTGTCCACTCGAACTTTTTATCCTTCTTGAGGAGTTCAGTTAGAGGCTTTGCAACCTTGGAGAAATTCTCGACAAAGCGGCGACAATAGCTCGCTAGACCAAGAAAACTCCTAACTTGCTTAACCGATTCAGGTTGAGTCCAATCAAGGACAGCTTGAACTTTCTCGGGATTGACAGCAATACCCTTACCAGAGATTACGTGGCCTAGATAGGTCACTTCTGGTAACTAGAATTCACATTTTGAATTTTTTTTGCATAAAGGCGATGCTCTCGAAGTTTCATCAATACCAGCCTTAGATGCTCGGCATGTTCTTGTTCATTCTTCGAGTTGATGAGAATATCATCGAGGTATACTACGACGAAATTATCCAAATACTCCATGAAGATTGAATTCATCAGCCGAGAGAAGGTGGCTGGGGCATTGGTTAAACCGAAGGACATAACGGTGTACTCATATTGGCCATAACGAGTAACAAAAGCCGTTTTTGGAATGTCCCCGTTCTTAATCTTGATTTGATGGTATCCCAACCTCAAATCCATTTTGGAGAAGACTGAGGATCCAGTGAGCTGATCGTACAAGTCATTGATCCTGGGGAGCGGATACTTGTTCTCAATGGTGACCAGATTAACTGGTCGGTAATCTACAACCATACGATCCATTCCGTCTTTCTTCTTGACGAAGAGGACGGGACAAGCCCAAGGAGAAGAGCTAGGACGAATGAAACCCCTGTTCAAGGCCTCATCTAATTGCTTCTTAAGTTTGGCTAGCTCCAGGGGTGCCATCTTATAAGGTCTTCTGGCTATTGGGACAGTTCCCGGAACAAGATCTATTACAAATTCTACATCTCTGTCAGGTGGAATTCCTGGCAGTTCCTGTGGAATAACATCCGGGAAGTCACGGACTACCGGAATGTCTTCAAGTTCCGGAAGAGGGTTGGCATTTAGGGAGTAGAGTTGGCATTTGGCAACTCGAGTAGAGACATTTACTATCTCACCCGAGGGATGGGAAAGCTGGACATTTCTAGAATGAGTATCAATCTTGGCATAGTGAGCTGACATCCAGTCCATGCCCAAGATGATATTAATATCCGAAGATTTCAAGGCTATCAATGAGGCTAGAAAAACTAGCCTGTCTACTAGAATTTCATTGTCATAGGTTATCCTAGAGGTTTGCCATTTACTACCAGGGGTTTGGACAACCAATGGGATTGGCATATCACAAAAAGACATGTTATGCAACTGTGCATAACTTTATGAAATGAAGGAATGAGAAGACCCAGTGTCAAAGAGAACGGACGTTGGGTGATGATTAACAAGAAGCATACCCAGCATGACGTCGGGATCCTCTGCAGCTTCTTCTGCTGACACATAGTTCACACGGCCACGTGCAGGAGTTGGCTTCACATAATAAGCTTTGCCCGACTTGGCCTGCCCGACGGACTTTCCGGGTTGCTTGGCACCCACATTCTGAGGACACTCACGGGAATAGTGCCCTGGTTCTCCACACTTGTAGCATATCACCTAGTTGGCACGTGGTACAGCATTGCTAGCTGGACCACCATAAGCTTTTGCTGGAGGGTTGGCCTGATTCGTCTGAGGCGCCACATAGGATGGCCTCGGAGTGTATCTTGTTGGTAGAGAACTGTTTGGAACCCACAGCCTGCGTTTTGGAAACGCGGAACCAGAAGACGAGCCAAAGTCACGGGAGTGCTTCCTTGTGGCTTCGAAGTCAGTATGACCAGTCTCGGCACTGTTCGCTTTGTTGACCAGGGCTTGAAAACTTGCACACTCATGGAGGCGCAGATCACGACGGAGCTCAGGGCTCAGACCCTTATGGAATCTTGCTTGCTTCTTGGCGTCAGTAGACACCTCCCCTGTTGCATAGCGGGCGAGGTTACCGAACTCGCGGCTATAGGCATCCACAGACAACTTGCCCTGAGTGAAGGCACAGAACTCCTCTCTCTTTCTGTCCATCAGGCCCTCTGGAATATGGTGCAGACGAAAAGCTGCGCTGAAGTGTGCCCATGTGGCCACTGGTTCAGCGGGACGCATAGCTTCAAAATTCTGCCACCACAGATTGGCGGGTCCTTCGAGGAAATACGCCGCGAAGGTCACCTTGTCGGCCTCAGACACATTCGCAGAGCGAATCTTGCGTGAGATGTTGCACAGCCAGTCATCATCGTCGAGGGGATCGACGGAATGATGAAACTTTGGAGGATTCAGCTTCACAAAGTCATTGAGGGACACTGCAGCATTCCTAGGCTGTCGAGCCGTATTCTGCTGAATACGCTCTAGTAGTCGGTTGGTCTCCCTTTTGTTTCTTTCTGCCTCAAGCATCACTTCCACCAGAGAAGGTGGGTGAGGCAGGTCTTCCTGCGACGCTTGACTACCCTCACCTTGCTCATGAGCAGGGGCACGATTCAACCTGGTGAACACCATCCTGACAAACAAACTCATAGCTTAGACCAATATCATATCAATACTAGCTATGGATTAAGAATGTACTGAACACACGGAATGCGGAAATGAATATCCGAACAACATGGTAACAAGGAACTGCTATATATACACCATGGTTCATACACACCCTTACATAGTTCAGTACAACCCTAACCGAAGAGCAATCTACTAAAATTGTGAAACTACTCATCAGAGGCTTACAAGCTGCCTATACATTATTTATCTAGGCCTCCGGAATTCATTTCACATTACAACCATACTTCACAAGTCACACACGACTATGAACGTACGGCTACTACCATACTATCCTTCCGCTCACAGCTCAGGCATCCGCATAGAACATCTCATAGAGATTACCTCCATGACCTGGAAGCTCAACCTGTGGATCAGGAAACACTCTAGCCTGAGATCCCTGGGATCCATAAGGACACGGATGTGGCCTTGGTCCCCTGACTGGTGGTAAGAGGGGTCCCCGAAGAGGTGTGACTCCTCCTATAGCTGGCCAGTCAACGTGGGCCGGAAGATGGGTCCTAACAGGGTTCAGCATCTCCATCTCTCCATACCCTGTCTGGACTACCGGTGCCAGCTGCGTCAAAGCTGTCCACAGACGGGCACGGGTAGCATAAAGCTCCATACGGAGAGCACGAGCATCCCTGTCTTTGTTCTCTAGCATCTCAATAGTGGACTGCAGAAGTAGATCCTCCATAGAAGAATCAAAATAGACTCCACTGAGGTATCCCTCTTCACCAGGCTGAGAGGCCGGAACATAGCAGAACTCTTTATTCTGCAGCAGTGCATGTCTCGCTCTCATAATGGTCAGCATTGAATAGGCAGCATCTTGTACTGCCATGTCAAAAGTGACTCCCAACCCATAGGACCAATGGATTGGCTCCTCAGCTCCAGGGTAATCTGGAAATACCCTAACAGTGCAGGTGTACTGGCTCTGGTTGAAGTCTCGGTACTGTTCCTCTACCGTGTACTCGGGGTACCAGCGGTAACCGCACACCGACATCACCCTGACCAGCATGGCCGTATGACCCGGCACATCAATGCACCTGGTCAGACGTACCACCTGACGAGAAGGACGGCCAGACATCTGTAAATAGAGAGTATTGCAAACGCATTAGAGCTCTGAATGCAAAATTGGGCAGCATAACGGCTGTAAATGCTCAAAAACAAATTTTGAGACAACCCAAAATGGAATAGCGTAACCACTCAACTATCAAGTTCCACTCTCTGATCTTCAAACGTACTTCCTGCATCCTAGGAATAAAAGAAACCCAATATCTCTCGACCCTTAGTCCGATAAGCTACCGATCGGAAACACGAGCCTAGGAGAAGATGAGTAACCTAGTCCTTAATTCCCGCAGAAAAGACGAGGATGACCAGAATAGAATAACTTGAGAAGAGAACAAGAGTCTTACGTTCCCTTCCACAAACAATTCCCTTATATATAACTAAAGCAATTCTAGACTCAACTTCGACCAGTTTGGCTTAGTAATCCTACAGTCAGTCAGGCTTTGATACCAACGCTGTCGGGACCCCGATCCTAAGCCATAGGAATCTAGCCTGTAACACATCGCATCCCTTTGCGGTCTCACGCACGGTTAACTCCTCGGCTGCAGCCTTACCTTAGCCGGGACCGTTTGCGTCTTTTGACTCACGTATGCAATAGTGTCGCTAGCATTCCAATGTCAAAGAACCCGGATCGACATGTCTAGTCATAAACCAAAGTGGCAGTTCCGCACAAGGACAGGCATACATGACCCAAGAAAGCAGGTGTCGGTCATCAGCGAAGGTAGACGAGTCGTAGCAAGCTACAAGGACTCCATTACATCGCGTGACATTTCCCCAAAGAGGACAGACACAGCAGCTAAGAAGGACACATGCCGGTCAACCAATGTGTCCGGAGCAGTAGCGAACTACCAAGGCTCATTGGATCACAAAGGGGCATTTCCTTGTAAGGAGTGCTACTAAAGTTCACGACTAGGTAATCGAACCCCATACATATCAAGTACGACACACGTACGCATGGCATACCAATATGTATAGATACTTCGATGGCATCACAACATAACCATAAACATACAACCTTTATTTAAGAGGCTCGGAAGAGCCACACACATAATATTACACATTAAGGGTCTCACGACCCATAATAGCAGTTATACAATTACAAAGTTTTAAACTGTCTGAGTACAGACAGGGCAACTAAAGGCACATGGCCTGACTATACTACAGATCCAACGTAGGGCCAGATCGTAGCTGGGACACCAGCTACTCGTCGTCGTCGATTTCTATGAAGAACCCTCCATTAGGGTCATTAGCAACCTCTGGAACATTTATTAAGCAAACATGAGTACGAAGGTACTCAACAAGACTTTAGGAGAACTAACTACTCATGCAAGGTATCAAAAGGTATTGTGGGGTTTCATGCGGAAAGCCAGCATTTGACTCGTGGCTAGACAACTTGCATTTTAAATAATTTTGACAACCTGATTTCTCGCACACGAGTCCATTAACACCACAACAATACACTATCGTGGAATCATTCCGTCTCCATACGGAAATGCCGTCCACGACACTCACGCTTATCTTGGCAATTTTATGGGTAGCCATTGAAGTTATCTATGAACAACATATGTCTCCAAGTAGTCCATATCCGCGGACGCGGCTATTCGAATAGATCAGAACCCTGCAGGGGTGTACTTCGTGACATACGCTCTCGCCACTTATCTCCATGTGCACGTCATGCACCTCGGCAACCTTCAAGCGGAAGCCCAGCGAGGGAGTCGGCCACGACCGTTAACCACACTAGTACCTAGTCCAGGTTTATCGCCGATTTGAGAGTAACCCGTACGGAAGTCCGGCCGAGGTTTCCGCCACGGCCTCAAATGATGTGCGCAGGGTTCCCAAGCCCACCATCCGGGTGCCACTTGGTACACCCTGCCACTGCCTACCGCATCACGGTCCACCTCTCAGGTCAGCACCATGCACGGCCTCCGGCATTACTATAAACACCAGAAACTACTTGCAACTCCTGGACCGAGTACTACACGATTAATAGGCCGAGCGGGGTCATATTTCAGGGCCCAACATGTGGTAGTATCTAGTCTTGGATTACATACACGGAACTCAGTTCCTAAGGACGGTTCCAATGAAACAACCCGCCATGTACTCCTACACAGCCTTTCACCGGTACCTTTACCAAATCAAGTTCAACACACAACCTTTGCTCACCGAACACATTCCACATTTCTGTTCATCTCCCAGATGACAGACCATACACAACTCTAAGCATAGCATGCATAGTAGGATAAGGCACATCATAGCTCAAGCAACTACCAGGTATGCTAGGTTGCAAGGTTCGGCTATTTACTGTGACAAGGTTAGGTGATGCAAAGGAAGTGGGTTCAACTAACGTGGCAAAAACAGTTGAAGCATTTGATCCTAATGCAATAAATAAGTGCAGGAGCAAGAACATGGGAATTGTCGGGATGATCAAAGGGGTTGCTTGCCTTGTTTCTCAGAGGAGGAACAATATCCGTCAGACGGATATTCGGTGGAATCCGGGGGTGCGGAGCCTACCGAAATGAATGGCAACATTCAATAACAATCATATGCAATCAAAATGATGCATGAGCATGGCATGAGAATGCAAAGTGATAAGTTATTAATTTCAACATGTATTAGGTTTAGAGTTGATTTGAATCACATTCGAATAGCAATTCAAACGGGGTATTCTCGGATACCGGTTTAATTGATTCGACCTGATGCTCAGATCAACTTGATGTTAGCTCGCATGAGATGTCATGTTATGGTACTAATTTGTATCTAGGACAGTGTGTGATCATTGCAATCATAATGAAATTTGAATATTTTTCCAAATTCCATTTAAAAAGTAATTATGAGAATTGAATTATTCCTTATTCCACATTTTAGGGTTCTGTAACTTTTTCAAATATAGTTGAAAATAACATAATCAGAATCCTTGAATTTTTCTGATACTTTTGCATATATAAATTATTTTCATTGGAGTTACAGATTAATTTCTATGATTTTTACAAGTTTTAGCAATTTCGTGGAATTAGTTTTATACCGGAAATTCTAATTATTGCATCAGGCTGACGTCAGCAGGTCAGCCGACCTGTTCAGGTCAAACCTGACAGGGGGGCCCCACTGGTCAGCCTCTCTGGGACTAATCCCGCGCTGACCAATCCTAATTGAGGTTTGACTTGGCCTTCGGCCCACTTGTCAGCGAGTGATTAAGCCCTGAGCTGCTGGGTTAGCTTTGCCACGTCGACCCCCACCGGAGGGTGGTCGCCGGCGACCAGGCCCGCGGCGGAGGGCTCGCCGGAGGCGACCTAAACGGCGCTGCACAGCACCAAAACGAACGCGGTTTGCAGCTACGGCACGCTGGCGAAGTGGCCGATCTCACAGGGGCATCAGGGGAGGCTAGGGTCGCCGGGAGAGGCGCCGGCGACGAGCCGGAGCGGCGGCCGAAGCTCGGCCTTCTACGAGCGATGGTTCTAGGGCACGCGGAGGGCAACTGAGGGGCTCATCACGCTCCTGGAGGCTCCAGGAGCTCGAACCCTAGCTCGACGCGTGGATCGGACACTACAGCGACGCCGACGACATGGCCTGCGGCGAGGAGCTCTCGACCTTGGTGGGGAACTAGGATACGATGCACGGGAGAGCGTGGGGCGAGAGGGGAAACGACGACGAGCTCACGGCGGTTCCGATGGTGCTGTTGAGGGGCTTGGGGATGCGCCGGAGGGAGCGAATCGACGGGAGAGGTTCGGCGGCCGGAGGTGGAAGACGATGGCGTTGGGGGCTAGAGGTGGAAAGCTTCGGCTTCTGCAGAGATGACCAGGGCGACGAGGCGGAGCTAACAGACTACTCGGAGGAGGGTTTCCATGGCTAGAGGTGCTGCAGCTCGAGCTCAAGCTCGGCTCCACTAGCGGCAGCAGGAGGGAGGGCAAGATCCGAGAGGAGAGGAAGAACGGTGCTGGGGAATGGATAGAGGAGACCCTGGGGAGCTTATCATCGGCCTTGCCAGCGCGAGGCGGCGGCCAGGCAGGCGCACAGGTGCGTGGCCGCGCCGGAGGAGGCGGTGGCCACCTCCGGCTCCTACTGGCGCGAGGGAGGGGACGAGCGAGGGAGATGGGCCGGGCCAGGCTAGGCGACAGGTAAGGGTTTCCCATTTTTTTCTGTTTTTGTTTTTCTGTTTTGCTAACTATTGTTTTGCTATTTATTTCAGCTCCAAAACAAAAGGTAAAAACTATTTTAGACCTCCTGAAATAATGTTATAATATTCCCAACCATTTCCAAAGTTTTCAACATTTTTGAAAATTTATAGTTTCTGATTTCAAATTTAAAGTTTGAAACCAGTGGCTTTTTGCATTAGTTTAAAAAGCTTAAAGTGTCAAGAAAATAGTTTTCTCCAATGCTCATTTACTTTCATGATTTAACAGAAGGTTTGAACATTTCTTGAGGCCATTTTGGGTTCATTGATTTTAGCTAGTTTGAGAATTTCTTTATTTAAAGGAGTGGCTAGGGTTTTTGAGTTTTTCCTTTGCCACTTTCTTTTTCTTGTTGAAAATTGTTAGATGCAAATGCAAAGAAGAAATGAGCACAAGGCTATCTTGCTTAAGGGTTAGGGATGTGACATATACGCTTCTGCTTAGCGATCTACAAGGGTATGTAGATTTACTCTCCCCTCTCGTAGATGATCATCATCATGGATAGGTATTGCGTGTGCATAGGAATTTTTTTGTTTCGCATGCAACGTTCCCCAACAACGTTATCCCATGCAGCAGAAGCTCCTCTTCACGCTCCTCGTTGGCTTCTAGAAAGTTGTGCCTGCCTATCCCGTGGAGCAGATCCTGCATAGCCCCAACACTTCGGGCAGGGTTGCCGAGTGCGGATTGGAACATCGAGCTAGGAGCCTTCGAGCTAGAATTCTGCACCACCAGGGTCATCAAGGGTGCGGACCTGGTGGACTTCTTCCCGGAGTGGACATACCAGGGTAAAGAAAAGCCTCGCGAAGGAGAATTCTCCCAGCCTGGAGACGAAGCGCCCTGCGGATAGGTCATGCGCTTCGACAGTGCTTTCTCCATTCATTGCTCGGGGGTTGGACTGGTGCTCACTTCGCCAAAACGAGACAAGATTCACTATGCGGTCCATTTGTTCTTCAGGCACGACATGAAGTTAATGCCAAAGCCTGATCCCTGGTCTCAAGTTCGGCTCGGCTCTCGGCATTAAGCATCTCGTTGTGAAGGGCGACTCCCAGCTCCTCGTCAACTTCTCAAGCAAGAAGTACAAACCCAAGGACGGGCATATGGCGGTTTATCTAGAGGAGGTACGTAAGCTTGAAAAACCGTTGCTTGGTTTAGAATTGCAGCACATTCCATGTGGCGCCAATCAGGAGGCCGACTAAGGGAGTCCGGGATTAAAGGGTCCTCAAGTAGTTGGTTTGCTATGTAAAGGCTGACCTAATGGGTCATAACAATTGAAGGACGGACTGTGTGGTTATCTCGTTTTCTAGGAGGAAAGTACCGAAGACCCGCGTGGCAACCAAGTAAAGTACACTAGGTCGGTCCAGCCGCCCTTAGCTAGAGGTCGTTGTATGTAACCCTAGATCCCCTTGTGGCTATATAAACTAGGGGTCCTTGTCCATGTAGAAAGGTTAACTCATCTAGGGTTTAGCTCATACGATCTTGAGGTAGATCAACTATGTAATCATCATCCACATCAATATAATCAAGCACGACGTAGGGTTTTACCTCCTCAGGTGGGCCCGAACCTAGGTAAAATACTGTCTCCCCTTTCTCCTTCAACCCATCCATCCAAGGTCCACAGTTCGAGACCCCCTACCCGAGATCTTCCAGTTTTGACACCCGCATTGGTGATTTCACTTAGAGTTCCGCTAATTGGATTACCACAAGGATCAATGGCACGCCTAGTGATCATTGAGGAAATCATCAGCATGGATGTTTTTGTCCCCGAACAGATCTTTGCATTTGGACACACTGTTCTGCACACCAATCTGGCCGGTTACCTTGACCAGGATGGGAATTTTACCGCTGGTCAGGAAGTCAGGTTCGGGAGACTAGGTTTCAGCACTAACCCTGGGGAGACCTTGTGTTAACAAGACTTTTAGCTCCTCTCGAGGAACCCACGGGTCCCGACGCTTCCTCTTCAGAAACCTCGGATCTCGTCACTCGGACGACCTTCACCCCCAGCCCGGCCTTAGAACCCGACGTGTTCAACATGCCCGAACTCGTCTCAGCTGAATAGACCCCCGAAGCGACCTTGAGCACCACCGGGGCATCAGTGATATGGGCTAACCACGAACTCACGGGCGACACGAAATCTGCTGAAACCCAGATACTACAGGAACTACTCGACCAGATCCAAGCCATGGGCATGATGATATATCAGGCTTGAGTCTACAATCAGATCGTGCTCAAACCCGATGAGAGGGAAATTCACATCCCGCCCATCACGCATTTGATCAGCATTGTGGAGTGCTCGGTTATGGGCACCCACACCAGCTACCGGAGTTAAGATTGGTATACGTCCTAACCACTGATCATCCGAACTTACCTGATACTACGGAGTATCTATCCCGCCCCGGCAATATTTCGGGGCCAGCGGCTGATCCGGTGCGCGACCCAGCCGGCGATGCGGCCACCGAGATAACGGGAACTCAAAATCTTTTCCCACCCACCACCCAACTCGAGCATAAAGCGAAAGAGTTTGTTTTATCAATCCCACGTGAAGTCACACTGCGGCGAGGGGAATCAGTACACCACATCTGGGCTAGATTCCCCCTCAATAACAGGACTAAGGGCCGTAGCGAACAAGAGCTTATTAGCGTCTTCCAGCATCATTGCCGTGATGGGGCATGCTCAATGCCCTCTGCCGTCGCCGGATTCAAACCATCGCCGAGCTATCAATCCTGGTTCTCAAATACTGCACCATAGAAAGCACTTGGCAACTACATCAAATGTGAAATTATCCCATACTTTCTATGGAAACCAAACAAATCCGGACAAGACACAAACCCCCACTCACGGGGCGAGTTACGTCCGGGCACTCAACGAAGAGAACACGAACGACGGCCAGCTCAGTCCTCGACATACTACTGTACAAGCCATGCCCCAAACACCCTGCCCCCGGCTGAATCAAGCTCCATACATAGCCTTCGAGCATGCTGGGTCGTGAGACAGGTCGCAAAAATCGGGGAAAGCATCCTCAAGGCAACTCCGACGGAGGGCCGGTCAGGAGCGTCACTGGATAACAAAATAGAGAACTTGACGATCTATGAGACATTTACCTCAAAGAATCAGAGAAAGAGAGCCTTTCGGAAGCTCCATCAAATCCACCATGTAGTAACGGAAAATCCATGGTCGAACAAACCCATCAGTTTCGACTAGGGCAACAAGCCGATGGCTAGCACAGGACGGACAACTGCCACCTTAGTCCCGAACCCCGTAGTCGATGGCTTCAGACTCAACAAGGTGTTAATGGGTGGGGGTTTCTTCCTCAACCTCTTCTACCTGGACACTGAAAAAAATAAAGTTCGATCGATCTAGAATCAAGCAAAGCACAACTACCTTCTAGGGTATTGTCCCCGGGATAGAGACCCACTGCATCGGACGAGTAACGCTCGTCGTAGTATTCGGTACACCCGAGAACTACCAATCCAAAGAGATCCTCTTTCATATCATCCCGTTTCACAGTGGTTACCACGCCATGTTAGGACGCGAAGCCATCACAAGTTTCCAAGCCATACCGCACTATGGGTACATGAAGCTCAAAATGCCACGACCAAACGGCATGATCATAGTGATCAGTGACCCCAACAGAGCCCTCCGAGATGAAAAGAAAACAGAATCCCTAACCCTGGAGGTACTAGCTGAGACCCTCGCCTTAGAGTAACTCACAACACTATGTGTCGGGGTGGACAAAGATGATGTGATCCCCGGCAAGCTGCCCATGTCCACATCCTTCAAATATGCATACGAGATCATCAACTTCCAGGTGCACCCAATGGATCCTAATAAGACCACATCAATGAAAGCACAACTGGAGCCCGCAATCGACAAAGCATTATGGGCCTTCTTGCGCGAAAATTGGGACATATTTTCCTCGCATCCCTGAGACATGCCATGAATCCCTAGGGAGCTGGCGAAATACAACCTGAACATAATTGCAGGCTTCAAGCCTGTTAAATAGGCCATGCGTCTATTTTCAGAACCAAAGCATCAAGATATGGGTGAAGAACTTTCCCAGCTCCTAGAACCGGGTTCTTCAGAGACATTAAACATGTCGATTGGTTGGCAAACCTGGTCATGGTGCCAAAGAAGACCAAATTATCGATGCAACAGCCGAATGTGACTCCTTGTGTTTCCTTGAAGCCTACTCCAGATACCATCAGATCAAAGCGAAGGAATCCGATAAGGCCGATACCGCCTTTATAACACCCTACTGGCCATTCTGCTTTAACACAATGTTGTCCGGGTTAAAAAATGCGGGCGCAACTTACCAGTGCATGATCGAGACATGCTTGGGGAAGCAGACCAGCAAATCTATGGAGGCATACGTGGATGATGTGGTTGTTAAGACCAGACACGTCAGTCAACTGATAGACGACCTCAGGGAAACATTCACCAATCTACGGGCATACGATATACGGCTTAATCCGGATAAGTGTGTCTTTGCAGTACGAACCGGCAAACTCCTCGGATTTATAGTGTCAAAAAGAGGAATTGAGGCCAATTAGGCAATAATACGTTCATTGTCACAACTAGCCATCCGAACAGAGCTATAACATGTCCAAATGTTGGCAGGCTATGTGGCAGCCTTAAGCCGATTTATATCTCGCCTCGGTGAGAAGGCCCTCCCGCTCTATAGGTTGGTGAAGAAAACTACGAACTTCAAATGGAATGATGAGGTCATGCTACCTCTTGAGCTTGCGTTGGTTTTCCCTTGAAGAGGAAAGGGTGATGCAGCAAAGTAGATAAGTATTTCCCTCAGTTTGTTGAGAACCAAGGTATGAATCTAGTAGGAGGAACAAGCAAGGCTCCAATAGTAGTACCTACACAAAGAATCAAACACTTGCACCCAGCGCTATAAAGGTGTTATCAATCCCTTCAGAGTTATTTGCAAGGATGAGATCTGATAGTGATAGATATAAAATATTGATAGATCTGAAAGTAAAACTAAAGTAAATAAATCGCAACAAAGTATTTTTGGTTCATAGATCTGAAAACAAAATAAGGAAAATAGACCCGGGGGCCATAGGTTTCACTATAGGCTTCTCTCATAGATGAAAATAATACGGTGGGTGAAAAAATTACTGTCGAGCAATTGATAGAAAAGCAAATAATTATGAAGATAACCAAGGCAATGATTATGCATACAGGCATCATGTCCATATCAAGTAGACCGAAATGATTCTGCATCCACTACTATTACTCCACACATCGACCGACTATTGCGTGCATCTAAACTATTGAGTTTATCAAGAACAAAGTAAAGCATTAATTAAGATGACAAGATGTAGAGGGATAAACTTAAGCAATTTTATGAAAATCCCATCTTTTTATCCTTGATGGCAAAAATACAATACATGCCTCGCTACCCCTACTGTCACTGGTTGAGGACACTGCACGATTGAACCCAAAACTAAGCACTTCTCCCATTGCAAGAATTACCAATCTAGTTGGCCAAACGAAACAAATAATTACAAGAGACTTGTGAAGATATGAAAGCATGCATATAAGAATTCAGAAGAGACTCAAATAATATTCATGGATAATCTGAACATAAACTCACAATTCATCGGATCTCGACAAACACACCGCAAAAGAGTATTACATTGAATAGATCTCCATGAAGATCATGAAGAACATGGTATTGAATATGAAAGAGAGAGAAGAAGCCATCTAGCTAGTAGCTATGGACCCGTAGGTCTGTGGTGAACTACTCACACATCATCGAAGGGGCAATGGAGTTGATGTACATGCCCTCCGTGATCAATTCTCTCTCCGACAGATTACCGGAAAAGGCTCCCAGATTGGATCTCTCGGGAACAGAGGCTCCCGGCGGCGTAAAAGTATTTTTGTTCCTCTTTTTGGCGATACTGGAATATTTGGAAATTTATAGGCCAAGAATTAAGGTTAGGAGACCTGCAGGGGGCCCACAAACAAGGGGCGCGTCCACTCCCCCAGGGTGCGCCCTGCAGGCTTATGGCCTCCCGGCAACTGCCTTGCCCCTACTCCAAGTTTGTTGCATGTCTTCTGCTCCAAGAAAAATCTTTTCGGAGATTTTATTTAGTGTAGACTCCATTTAATATTCCTTATCTGCAATATTCAAAAATGTGGAAAAAACAGAAACTGGCACTAGGCCCTAGGTTAATAGGTTAGTCCCAAGAATAATATAAAACGGCATACACATAAAACATCCAAAACATATAATATAATAGCATGGAACAATCAAAAATTATAGATACATTGGAGACGTATCACGCCACGACGGCTCTGGAGTAAATCAAGGCGATACTAGCCAGAAACCCCATCCTAGCCCCACCCTACACAAAGGAGCCGATGCTCCTATACATCTCAGGCACTAATCAACTGGTCAGCATGTTCCTCGTCGTTGAACGAGAAGCTAAAGGTCAAGAACTATAGATACAAAGGCCGGTCTATTACGTATATGAGGTGATCACCCCATGCAAAACCAGATACCCGCACTACCCAAAGATTGCCTACACATTGTTTATGGCACCACACAAACTTAGTCACTATTTCCAGGAATGTGCGATCACTGTGACTTCGGAAGTACCACCGAGTGACATCATTAACAATAAGGGCGTACGCCACCTGCCGAATTGCCAAATGGGCCATCGAGCACTTGCCATTTGAGATTACGTACAAGCGACGACGAGCTATCAAATCTCAATTCTTGGAAGACTTCATGGTTGCATGGAATGAGGCCAAACTCCCCAGAGAGTTGAGCACTTATGCTCATTGGACCATCTATTTTGACGGGTCCAAAACACTCGGCGGTCTGGGGGCTGGAGAGATTCTCACATCCCCTACTGCGGATAATCTTCGGTACGTGCTACAGATCATGTATGCCGACTCGAATAATGCACCACAATACGAGGCGCTACTACACGGTCTCCGGATGGCAGCCTCAATGGGCATACAATGGCTCAAGGTACAAATCAACGGTGAGTTTGATGCAAAATATCCGAAGAAGGCAGCATATTGAAATGCTGTCCTCAAGATATCAACACGATTTAAGGGGCTGGAGTTCCACCACGCCTGAAGAGAAAATAACCAAGCCACGGACATTCATGCCCGCTTAGGAGAACAATGCGACCCCGTCCCCAGCAACATATTCCTAGAACGGCTATTCAAGCCATCCGTAGTATGGTAAGATGAAGGGGGTAGCATAGGAACCGATGGTGTAGAGCAGGTTATACCACCTACAGTCGAGCAGGATGATCAAATCATCGGCGGAACTTCAATTGAAGAAACGCCATCGGCCCACGAGATCAAGACAGTAATCGTGCCATGGACGGAACCATTCCTTGCTTCTCTATTGTGCAAGGAACACCCTAAGGACCAGACCGAGGAAAGACGTATCGTCCACTGATCAAAGGCTTAAAAGGTCCACAAGGGCGAGTTATATAAAAAGAGCACCACAGGTGTCCTCCAACGATGTATATCCGAAGAGGAGGGAAGGCAGCTTCTAGCCGAAGTACATGCTGGTATCTTCGGTCACCATGCAGCAGCTTGGGCCCTGGTCAGCAAGGCTTTTCGAGCTGGTTTATTCTGGTTGACAGCCCGAGAGGACACCCACGCGCTCGTTCAGTGTTGCGTGGGGTGTTAACTCTCTGCAAATCAAAGCCACATGCCCCAACAGCTCTTCGGACAATCCCGATCACGTGGACCTTTGCGGTCTGGTGTCTTGATATGGTGGACCCACTCAATAGGGGGACCAAGAAAAAGAAGCACCTGCTAGTCATGGTTGACAAGTTTACCAAATGGATTGTAGCAAAGCATATTAGCACCACCAAAGCTGGGCCAGTAATCGAATTCATTTCTGGTGTCGTACACTATTATGTTGTCCCGCATAGCATAATAACACACAACGAATCCAATTTCACTACCCAGGAGGTAAAAGATGGTGCGCAAAATTAGGCATCAAGCTCGACTATGCCTTTGTATACCACCCGCAGACCAATGGACAAGTCTAAAGAGCCAATGGGCTCATTATGAGCGGTATTAAACCTCTGCTGGTCTGCTCTCTTCAATAATACTACTCCCAATGGGTGGAGGAGCTCGACTTCGTACTATGGGGCTTGTGTACCACCTTGATTCGTTTCATAGGGTACACACCATTTTTCATGCTGTAATGGGCTGAAGCGGTCCTCTCATCCGACATTATCCACGATGCACCTCGGGTGCATATGTATGATGAAAAAGAGGCTGAGTTGGATCGGCAAGATGACTTAGACGCATTTGTAGGCAAGTGCGACATAGCTCGGGCTCGATCTGCTTTCTATCAACAGCTAGCTCGACGCTTTCAGAGTAGGGAAGTTCGGGCCAAGGCATAAAACATGGGCGAACTCGTCCTACGCCTCTGAGAGAAGGACAAGCATAAACTTCACCTAACGTTGGAGATCCCTTTTATAATCGATGAAGTCTTAATAGGAGGAGCTTATCGCTTGCGCAACTACGACGACAACTGCCTCAAGCCGAACACATGGAATGCAGCTCGTCTTTGGTGTTTCTATGGCTAGACCAACGTTGTTACCTTCTTTCCATTGTTGCCTTTTTCTTTTTCCAAAAAAAATTATTTCTATTTTATAGGGCTTATTAGACGGTCTGAGGATGTGTTCGGCTTAACTGAACTACTTCGAGCATTTATGAGAACGCATGTGCTAAATGGAATGATCAAATTACACCCGGGGGCTTCATCAAGAAGCCGCTCAATGTATTCTTCACACCTACTTGTTTATATATACACCTTGACTCAACATTGATTCCCGCCATTATATGCATCAATTGGACTTAAGATCCATGCAATGTTGTGTGGCAAAGCTCGTGTGCTTACTGTCTACGTTCCTGATATATTTGGCTAGAGGGTAAAGGGAGCACCGCTGCGATTGTTATGACTAGTTCGCCCATATACGTAGCTCAGACTGGTAAAGCCAAAAGCTAGTGTTTCTTAAGAGACAACTTGGTCGGCTACGAACAATGTCCATCTAATCAACACTTTTCGTCGCATATAGCAGTTGTCCGTACAACATGGAGAAACGGCTCCACCGATTATAGCCTATGTAGCAGCCCAGAAAAAGGAACCCGTCGAGGAACTATTTTTTCGGAAGATGTTTCTTACGTCACATCGTAATATAACATAATCCCCCCATGTACTCTTTGTCTGTTAGCACCACATGGCCGAATTTCCTAGTTATCAGAAATAAAATCCTAATATCATAGGATACAAAGTACGGAACACTACCCAATTGTTAACAGGGAGATAGAAGACAATGACGGTTAAAGTGACAGTTTTGAAAACATGAAGGGAAGTGCCTTAATGCACAAATATAACATTACATATGATCACAAGCTTGGCGGTTGGTCGAGATGATATATTATAGCAGTCCTCTTGCGAAAGGCAGCTTGAAAGCAGATCTCAAGTGCCTTAAGTGCAGTCCTCTTGCGAAACATGAAGGGAAGTGCCTTAATGCACAAATATAACATTACATATGATCACAGTTTTCAAAACATGAAGGGAAGTGCCTTAAGTGCAGTCCTTTTGAGAAAGGCATGCGGCAGGCATCACTTGATCATACACCAGCTGATGAGGAATTTCTTTCCCATCCGGCCCTGCCAACCCAACCCGGGTCATGTGCTCGGGATCTAGGGAAAAGCGGGTCTGGATGATAGCCCACTCTTCCCGAGCTCCTTCTTGTCAAGCCAAAGTCTTCCCTAGTTCAAAGCGGCATCGAGCTCCTTTAAACAGCTCGCCAAACTTGACCATCCCTTCCGAAGGGTTTTGGTTTGGCCCTAAAGCTCATACCATACTCCACATTGCCTTTCAAGCCCGCACATGCACAACGGAAAGTTCCTTCAGCAGGTCAACCCCTAAAAGAACTGGCTTCCTCTTCACGACACCCAGTTAAGAGACCTAATCAAAAAGGGGCGCACATTTTCACAATCAACGCAACACAACCGTGACCCACTACAGGTCGGAGTTTTGCTTACAGAATATGCCGCCTTTCAGTTTCTAATTCTCTTCGTGGTTCTATGCCGATTGAGATTTCAAACTCTCAATTTCATCAGCTTGGTTTTTATTATCTTCTTTGAGATTTTTATTTTCCTCGTGGCATCGCTTCTACATGATAACCGGTTTCAAGATGAGATTGAGTGTACCACTGAAAATCTCGAGTTGCATCTAAATCCTTTTGCATTTGGCATATTGATTCGCCTGCTATAACAAAATTCTTGGTTTTTTGAATCCAAACAAAATTTAGCACAACACAAATAATTACCCTTACCGAGTGCTTCTCTCGTGATTTTTTTGGCATCCTCTAGTTCGGCCCTGCTGGCTTGTAGATCAGCTTGGCTTAGTTGAAAATCTTTGGATTATTTTCTGTTTTCCTGCTTTAAAGCCTGCAAATTGGCAAGATGTCAAGTCGACCATTAATTTAGCCATCCCGCCCAAATTAAGGCTCGGTGTCTACTGGGTCCAAACTTTTGTTTGAATATAGGGACACCAATGACTCACCTGCAGATGGGCAGATGTGTGCCTTGCCACTTCTTTAAGGCCAGCTCATGCAACTCCAAGGTATGCATTAGCCGAGTTGAGAGCGTCAAACTCTTACTCGGAAAACACAGGTTGACACAGTGACTCCTCTCGTTGCCAATGATTCGTCGCGCTTTTAAATTCGAAGTTAGTCATCGACAATCCTTCACAACCTGAAGGGAGCTGGCCCGTGTTCGGTACTCCTATGTCAGCCGAAGATTTTTGGTTTGGTTGACTAGCCAATACCTCGACGCCGTCCTCGGACAGGGAGGGCTGCGCACGTCTCCTGAATTTGTCAACTAGGGGTCATGAACATTTAAGTAGATGGTCACTACTATTAGGGATAAGGATTGATCTATGTACCTTTGCCGAGGGGACAACTGATGTTTTTTCTACGAGTGCCTCTTGTTCAGCGATTCTGTTCTCGTTTGACGGGACCCCCAATGGTACAGCTCGAGAACCCGTTCGGCGCGTGTTCCGGCGAACCCTGGGCACGGCCCCTCGTTAGGTAGTCATTTTCCTCTTGCTCCCTGAAGATGGAAGGGACCTGGGGTTGTCGTCTAGATGGGCCACCTTCTGCTCGTCAACACTCTCTTGATGAAAGACCCAATCCTCAAAGATAATCTAAATCCCTGTGTCTTCATGAAATCGGGGTCATCGTCACGGGCGAAGTCCTCGGGCTCGGGTGCGGGAGAGTTTCTCATCTAGATCCAACGCCTCCAAGTCTGTTGAGGGGGGTAGGGGTTATTGATCAGCAATAATGGACATAAATATCGAGGATGTGAATATAAACACACTTACCCATTCAATGGGGTTATATGCCGAATAGTTATCCTTGGGGTGAGGCGGGCGAAATCTTCTTTTTCCCCCTTGAAGAGATCATCTAGAACGGCCGCCAAGGCCTTCTGATCATTCGGTGTCTGCCCTCTAGATAGAGTAGAGTCAGTCATTACACTTTAGCGCGACAAAGGGTGTGTACGCTATTGGAGCTGTTGGAAGCACTAGGTAATTACCACGGCCATCACGTCAATGATGGTCAGCCCACTTTGAGTAAGTATCCTGACCTTCGAGGATAGGCGCTTCACTTTGGAGCTCTCCTCTTGGGAAGAGATCTTCGGCCTCTAGCTGAAGCGCTTCTTTAAAGGGGCTGCAGAGTATTTGGGAATACCTCTTCGAACTGGTTCGAGCAGGGGAACATCCTCCATATAAAACCACTCCGAGGGCGACTCGTCGGTCTCCTTCTTCGGTGTCCTCACCGGGTATCATGTGGCAGCTATACACAATATTCCGGCTACGCCCACTTCTCGAATTGTCGTTCCTCTAGTTTGGGGAACAATACAGAAGTACTTTCTCCATAGATCAAAGTGGGGCTCGCAACCTAGGAACATCTTGCATAAGGCCACAAAGCCTTAGATGTGAAGGATGGAGCCAAGAGTGAGATTGTGGAGCTGCAACCCATAGAACTCCAACAAACCCCTTAGGAAAGGGTGAAGAGGGAATCCCACTCCTCGCTGTAGGCAGAAAACAAAGCAGACCCTTTATCCCCTTTGAGGGGAAGGGATGTTTCTACGAAGGCTTCACCATTGGTCGAGGCCAGTCCGGCACGAGTGGGTGCGAGGTACGATAGGGGAAGATATCCTCGAGTTTTGAGTTTGCGCAAACGGAGAAGGGAAATGGACCAACTGGCCCAGTCCCCCGGAAGGGTGCCGAGGGGCGTGAGGAGGAACCTACCATGGCTCTGGAGTACTAGAACCCTAGTGTTTCTTGGTGACACTCGGATGGCATGGAGCCATGGAACAGATTTTGATTTCTTTATAAAGGGCATTACCTCCTATGGCTATAGGGAGCAGTTCCGACAAGGATAGCTAAAAGTGCTTGCCTTTGTTAAAGCACGCAAAAATTGAGAATTGTTATTAATCTTTATGCAGAGTTAAAAGTTATGGGGCCCGCGACGCTTCGAAAATCGTCAGCCATCCGTGGACTAAATCATCATTCCGTGATCGGAGGAAGCAGGGGAACTTGCCTTGTTAGCCGAACACTCTGGGTGCGAGCATGCGAAGACCCTGCACATCGGCATTGAAGGCTAGTTCGGGGGATACAAAGGGAGTCCGGTATTAAAGGGTCCTTAGGTAGTTGGTTTGCTACATAAAGGATGACCTAATGGGTTGTACTAATTGGAGGCTAGACTGTGTGGTTATCTCGTATTCAAGGAGGAAAGCACCGAAGGTCGGCGTGGCGTCCAAGTAAAGTAGACAAGGTCGGTCCAACCACCATCAGTTGGAGGTCGGTTGTATGTAACCCTAGATCCCCTGATGGCTATATAAACCAAGGGTCCTCGTTCATGTAGAAAGGTTAACTCATCTAGGGTTTAGCTCATATATAAACTAGGGGTCCACATCAATATAATCAAGTGGGATGTAGGGTTTTACCTCCTCAAGAGGGCCTAGACCTGGGTAAAATATTGTCTCCCCCTTTCTCTTGCAACCCATCGATCCAAGGTCCATAGTTCGGGACCCCTACCAGAGATCTGGCGGTTTTGACACCGACACCGATGACATTGCCAAACGAGCATAACACTAGGAGCCCTAGTGGCCCGGCGTCTTCAATGAAAGGCTCCTCAAGCCATCGGTCGTGCCACCCATCACCAGCACCGTGCCGCTGCCTGAGGAGCTGCCACCCGTACCACTAACAAGCGCGTCGGACAGCGGCCCGCCGTTGGGGGATTGGTTGCTGCTAGCGCTGGAGCCCGAGGAAGGAGATTGGACTGCCGAGTTCAAAAACTACCTGCTTCTGAGCAACCTCCCCACGGAAGACGAGAGAGCAGAGCGCGTCATCTAGCAGACCATTTCTTACTGCCTGTGGGACGGGGAATTGTACCATAGGTGGGCCAACAATGTCTCAATGTGGTGCATCTCGGAGCAGCAAGGGAGCGAGCTGCTCGCCAACATCCACGGAGGGGATTGTGGGCAACACTCCTCGTCGCACACCCTCGTTGGTAAGGTGTTCCGCAGCGGCTTCTACTGGCCCACGGCACTCTGCGACGCCACCGAGGTGGTTCGGTCTTGCAAGGCATGCCAGTTCCACGCCAAGCAGATCCATCAGCATGCGGAGGGGTTGCAGACAATTCCGCTCTCCTCTCCCTTCACGGTATTGGGACTGGACATACTAGGCCTTGTCCCCCACGCGGCTGGCGGATATCTCTACCTCTACGTCGCCATCAAAAAATTCACCAAGTGGACATAGGTCAAAGCCGTCAGCACCATCCTAGTCGGCTTGGCCGTTTGGTTTATCAAGGGCCTCGTATGTCGATTCGGCATCCCCAACCACGTCGTCCCAATTCATAAGTGGTCTCTTTAACTCATATTACTCTAATCTTGATACGTAGTTATACTACGCCTCTGTGGCACACTCTCGCAACAATGGCCAGGCTGAGCGCACCAACACTGAGGTTCTCAACGGCCTCAAGACCAGGAGCTTCACGAGGAAGCTTGAGCATGTGGAAAGGGTTGGCTCGATGAGCTACAGTCCATATTGTGGTCCATTTGCACCACTGCGACTAAGCCCACCAGCGAGACCCCCTTCTTCCTCGTCTATGGGGCTAAGGCAATCCTCCCCCAGAGCTTAAGTATGGTTCAATATGACTGTTGGCGTTTGATGAAGAGCATCAAGCTGACTCACGGGAAGCCGACCTCCTGCTTCTCGAGGAGGCCTGGCGTCGGGCCGCCCTTCATGTCGCGAGATACCAGTAGGCCTTGCGGCGCTACCACAACCACCACGTTTGCCCTCATACCCTCGAGGTCGGGGACCTTGTCCTGAGGAGGTTCCTCTTTAGGGAGGGCCTTCAGAGGCTCTCTCCCATGTGGGAGGGCCCCTTCACAATCACGCATGTTTCCAGGCCTAGTGTCGCGCTCCTGGAGACAAAGGGTGGGAACCCGGTGTCGAACGCCTCGAACATTCAGCACGTTTGAAAGTTCTACCCGTGAAACTCTCACATAAGAATGACTCGGCTATATACACCCAGAGCCTCCCAAGTGGAAGCCCACGAAGAGTCGCATCATGGCCTCGAAAGGGGGCTCCCGCCCACGAACAAGTGGAAGTCCCTATGCTCGGCACTGGCGGTATGACTGTGGAACTACGACTATGCCCACCCCCAAGGGGAAGCCCCATGCATCGCGGTTGGGGAGCGATCGAGGAAGACCCCCCGCGGGCCATGATAACCGACAAGTATAGGGGATCGCAACAATTTTCGAGGGTAGAGTATTCAACCCAAATTTATTAGTTCGACACAAGGGGAGCCAAAGAAAACTCTCGAGTATTAGCAGTTGAGTTGGCAATTCAACCACACCTGAAAGACGTAGTATCTGCAGCAAAGTTTTAGTAGCAAAGTAGTATGATAGGAACAATAGCGGCGGTAACAGTAGCAGTAGTGATTTGTATAGGAAGTGTGACAACAGTAGCGGCAAAGTAACTTAACAAGGACCAGTATAGGAAAAACTTGTAGGCATTGGATCGGTGATGGATAATTATGTTGGATGACATTCATCATGTAACAGTTATAACATAGGGTGATATGTAACTAGCTCCTGTTCGTCAATGTAATGTAGGCATGTATTCCGTATTTACTCATGCGTGCTTATGGAAAAGAACTTGCATGACATCTATTGTCCATCCCTCCCGTGGGAGCAGGGTCCTAATGGAAACTAAGGGATATTAAGGTCTCCTTTTAATGGAGAACTGGAACAAAGCATTAGCACATAGTGAAAAGATGGACTCCTCATACTATGGTCATCTCCGGGAGTGGTTCCGGTTATTGTCACTCCGGGGTTGCCGTGTCATAACACATAGTAGGTGACTACAACTTGCAAGATAGGATCAAGAACACACTTATATTGATGAAAACATAATAGGTTCAGATCTGAAATCATGGCACTCGGGCCCTAGTGACAAGCATTAAGCATAGCAAAGTAGTAGCAACATCAATCTTAGAACATAGTGGAGACTAGGGATCAAACCCCATCAAAACTAACTTGATTACATGATAGATCTCATCCAACCCATCACCGTCCAGCAGGCCTACAATGAGATTACTCACGAACGATGGAGAGCATCATGGAATTGGTGATGGAGGTTGGTTGATGATGACGACGGCGTCGATTTGCCCTCTCCAGAGCCCAAAACGGACTCCAGATCTGCCCTCCCGAGGAAGAATAGGTGGTGGCGGGGGCTCCATATCGTGAGACGCGATGAACTCTTCTCTCATAATTTTTCCTGGGCGAGAGAGACTTTATAGAGGTGTAGTTGGAAGCTGCGGAGCCACGTGGGCCTCACAAGCGTGCCAGGCGTGCCCTAGGGGGGCGCGCCTCCTGCGCTTGTGGGCTCCTGTTTCCGTGTCTTCGGGTTATTCTTGCGCCAGTATTTTTTAGATATTCCACAAAAAATCCTCGTAAGTTTCCAGGTCATTCCGAGAACTTTGATTTGTGCACAAAAACAACACCATGGCAATTCTATTGAAAACGGCGTCAGTCCGGGTTAGTCCCATTCAAATCATGCAAATTAGAGTCCAAAACAAGGGCAAAAGAGTTTGGAAAAGTAGATACGATGGAGATGTATCAACTCCCCCAAGCTTAAAGCCTTGCTTGTCCTCAAGAAATTAAGTTGACAAACTGAAAGAGACAAAAGAAAAACTTTTACGAACTCTGTTTGATCTTGTTGTTGTAATTATGTCTAACTCATATTCGGATTTTCAGCAAGATCATAAGCTAACCACATAAGCAATAACATTTAGGTCTCATGGTGTACTCGTATCAATGGCATAGTCAACTAGCGAGCAATAATAATAAGTTTCAAACATCAACACTTCAATTAAAACAATCATGATACACTATGAACAGATGGTTTCTCGCTAGCCCTTTCTGACACCGCAAAACATAAATGCAAAGCACCTTCAAAGACCAAGGGCGGACTGAATATTGTAATTGATGGCAAAGAAGATCTAGTCATAGTCATACTCAAAATCAATTAATAGGAAAGCATAAAAATGACGGAGGTGCTCTCTAGTTGGTGCCTTTTATAAGAAGAGGATGACTCAACAGTAATGTAAATAGATAGGCACTTCGTAGAGTTAAGCATTGATTTGCAGAGGTGCCAGAGCTCAAGCTTTTTAAAACAAAGATAAATAATTTTGGGTGGCATGCTTTCAATGTCAACGCGATGACCAAGAGTTTTCACCATCTTCCATGCTACACATATTATAGGCGGTTCCCCAGCAGAAAAGTAAAGTTTTGACTCCCCCACCATCGATCAGTCACACTCCATGACTAGCCGAATCCTCGGGTGCCATCCATATGAACAACAATCCAGGGGGATTTTTGTTTGCAATTATATTTTTGATTTGATTTGAGCATGGAACTAGGCATTCAGATTACCGACCCCTTTCTCGTGAGTGATACTGAATAAACACGTATCGAGGATAACACGCCTAGCATGGAAGATACTGACCGCCCCTTGTCTCCACATGAGCGGTTCGGGCATACAAAACATATTATTATTTGAAGATTTAGAGAGTGGCACATGCAATTTACTTGGAACGGCAGGTAAATACCGCATATAGGTAGGTATAGTGGAATCATATGGAACAACTTTGGGTTTATGGAAGTGGATACACAAACAGTATTCCCACTTAGTACAAGTGAAGGCTAGCAAAAGAGTGGGAAGCGACCAACTAGACAGCGACAACAGTCATCGATATGCATTGCAATTAACCAATGTTGAGTCCAAGCATGAGTAGGATATAAATCACCATAAACATGAATATCGTAGAGGCTATGTTGACTTTGTTTGAAATACATGCGTGAACATGTGCCAAGTCAAACCACTTGAATCATTCAAAGGAGGATACTATCCTATCATACTACATCAGAATCATCTTGAAATTCATGTTGGCAGCCAAGACAAACCATTATAAGCTCCTAGCTAATTAAGCATGGCATCAGAAACTATGATCTCTAAGTTGTCATTGCAAACATGTTTCTCTCATAACAATGCTGAATTAGGAACAATGAGCTAGTCATATTTACAAAAACAAAATAGGTCCAGTTCATACCAGCTTTTCGAGGCTCAGTCACTTCGTAATATATCGTCATTATTGCCTTTCACTTGCACGACCGAATGATATGAATAATAAGAGTGTTCGTGCATTGGACTAAGCTAGAATCTGCAAGCAAACTCAGAGGAGAAGACAAAGTAATACGGGCTCTCTGACAGATAAACAATAATTAAAATGAGAGCCACTAATCAATTCAATCATGGTCTTCTACCTTGACCCAAAGGAAAAGAGATCTATTTACACGGGAAAGCTCCCAACAGGCAAAAGAAGAACGGGAAATATTTTTGGGTTTTCTTCTAATTACCACTAAGAGAGGTGGAAAATAAACTTACAACTATTTTTTTTGTTTTTCTCAGTTTTAAACAAACACACGAGACGAATGCAAGAAAAAGAAATAATCTAGCATGGATGATACAATGGAAAAGTGTGAACACCGACTATCAAAGTGAATGTGTGAACAAGAATGTAAAGTCGGTGAGAAACACGTACTCCCCCAAGATTAGGCTTTTGGCCTAAGTTGGTCTACTCCCACGGCCGGGCAGGGCGATATCCAAAATCATAATGGGGGTTGTACTGGAAAGCGGCAGCTACCGCCTGAATAGCTGCCTCACGGAGGCGAGCAGCCTTCACCTCCCTCTCATTTCGTCTGCCTCTCCTATGGTTATGCAATATCTCCGTTTTCCCTGAAAGTCAAAGAAGGCAGGAGCAAGAAGGGTAATATGGAAAACACGTTGTCGGTAAAATAGTAACCGGTATAGGAGGGATTCATTATCCCTCTCAAGGAACTGATAACGTATCATAGAGGCCCGGTCAAGGAAAGTTGTATGGAGAGGGGGATCTCGTGTGCGGATGGGTATTCCAAGAAAATTTGCTATGCGAGTGGCACAGATCCCACCAAAGAAATCCCCTTCATTAGTATTATTATTTAGCCTCCTCGCAATTATAGTTCCCAGGTTCAAACTTCTATCACCCGTTACTGCGCTCCTATGAATAATAAGATCAGGTGCGCAGAGGTGACTATGCTCATGCTTGCCGTTAATGCATGTACCTATGAAGAGGGCAAAATAATGTAAGGCAGCAAAATGGATGCTCCCCATGGTAGCCTGCGTAATGTCTCTATTTTCTCCAACCGTTATAGTAGAAATAAAATCTCTAACCGAAGACTTAGGAGGGTCATTGGGACTACCCCAATCAGGTATCTTGCATATTCTATTAAAATCCTCCATATCCATAGTATACGATTTGTCATAAAGATCAAACAGTATGGATGCGTCACGACCAGCTGAAAATTTGAATCTACAAACAAAAGAGGCAGTGAGTGTAGTATACAGTTCACATTTATTCGAGATGAATTCTTCGAGCCCGGCGTTGCGAACAAATCTATCAATCTCGTCCTTGAAACCTGCATCAATCATGAACACATGGGAATGCCACTCACATGGTTGCACCGGTGCGTTCCTCGACTGATAAAGATCGGGCTCCCGAATCGCGAGACGGGGACCCCTTTTGCTTGAGGAACCACCATGATAGTTTTTACTGAACATCTTCTTTTTTCTGAAATTTTTAGTGACTCAAAATAAAAGTGAACAAGGCTTAACAAAACTCATAGCAACTACTCCTACAAGTGCCTAGAGGCTATATCATGCATCAAAACTACTTGGGACCAACTAAAATTAACATGCAACGCTCAAGAACAAGGTCATGAAGGCAGGAATAATATGCAAAGAATAAAGCACTAGAACAAAAACTAATTGCACCAATGGAGGAGTAACATACCAAGGAACAATTCCCGAAAATAGTTTGGTGAATGGAGCTTTGCACAAGGAGATCGAAAAATGCATCCCCCTGACTTTCAGGGCATTTGGAGAACCTTTATTTTCAGGTCATTTTTCTATTGAACGGAAAAAACAGAAAACAGGAAAATAAAGCTATATTTATTATTTTCTTTCGAAATAACAGAGAGTAAGAGTTGGGAACAGAAGGATGTGACTTCTAGATTCATCAATCCTATGGTCATCAAAATAAATCCGTCAATGAGGTTGATCAAGTCTCCTTGACAAACTTTTTTCGAATCACATAAAACCAGAGAATTTTCGAATAATCACTAGGTTACCTCAACGGGGATGTTCATATCCCCAACAAGTATATCATATTTCATCTTGACAATAGGTAGAGGACATTCAAAGGTTCCAATAATAATTGATGAATATTTTTCAATAGCTTTAATGCAATGAACTCGATATTGTTTCTTCGGAAAGTGCACCGTGTGCTCATTACCATTAACATGGAAAGTCACATTGCCTGTGGTGCAATCAATAACAGCCCCTGCAGTGGTTAAAAAGGGTCTTCCAAGGATGACCGCCATGGCATCGTCCTCGGCAATATCAAGAATAACAAAGTTTGTTAAGATAGTAACATTCGCAATCACAACAAGCACATCCTCGCAAATGACGATAGGTAAAGCAGTTGATTTGTCGGCCATTCGTAAAGATATTTCAGTAGGTGTCATCTTATCCAATTCAAGTCTACAATATAAAGAGAGAGGCATAACACTAACAACGGCTCCAAGATCGCATAAAGCAGTTCTAACATAATTTCCTTTAATGGAGCAAGGTATAGTGGGCACTCTGGGATCACCTAGTTTCTTAGGAGTCCCTCCCTTTAAAGTGTAATTAGCAAGCATGGTGGAAATCTCAACATCAGATATTCTCCTTTTATTAGTCACAATATCTTTCATGTACTTAGCATAAGGAGACATTTTAAGCATATCAGTCAAACGCATTTGCAAAAAGACAGGTCTAATCATTTCAACAAAGTGCTGAATATCCTCATCATCCTTTTTCTTGGATGGTTTGGGAGGAAAGGGCATGGGTTTCTGAACCCATGGTTCTCTTTCTTTACCATGCTTCCTAGCAATAAAATCATTCTTATCATATCTCTTGTTCTTAGGATGTGGGTTATCAAGATCAACATCAGGTTCAATCTGCACATCATTATCATTACTAGGTTGAGCATCAACATGAACATCATTATCAATATTATCACTAGGCTCATATTCATCACCAGATTGTGTTTCGGCATGAGAAATAGAGACATCATTTGGATTCTTAGGTTTAACAGCAACAGGTTTACGAGCATGCAAGTCCCTATCATCTTTCTGTTTCTTCCTATTACCAGGATGACTAGGTGCATCAGTGTTAACTCCTTGATAATCTTGTTCAATTCTCTTAGGATGGCCCTCAGGATACAAAGTTCCTGAGTCATTCTACCACCTCTAGTGACAACTCTAGCAGAATTGTCATCCAATTCATTAAGCAAGTCATTTTGAGACTTAAGTACTTGTTCTACTTGAGTAGTGACCATATAAGCATGTTTACCAATAAGCTTAAGGTCATTAACATTTCTATCCACAGAAGCGCTTATATGATTAATCATACGAGCATTTTGTTTCAGTTGTCTGCTAACATAATCATTAAAACTTTGTTGTTTGGCAACAAAGTTATCAAATTCATCTAAGCATAAGCTAGCAGGTTTATCATAAGGAATATCACTCCCATTGAATCTACGAAGAGAATTTACCTCTACTACCTGTGTCGGGTTATCAAGACCATGCATTTCTTCAATAGGTGGTAGATTCTTAACATCTTCAGATTTAATACCTTTCTCTTGCATAGATTTCTTGGCTTCTTGCATATCTTCAGGACCGAGGAATAGAATACCTCTTTTCTTCGGAGTTGGCTTCGGAGGTTGTTCCGGAATAGTCCAAGCATTATCATTGCTCAAGATATTATTCAATAGAATTTCAGCTTGTTCCACAGTTCGTTCCGTGAAAACACAACCAGCACAACTATCTAGGTGGTCCCTAGAAGTATCGGTTAGTCCATTATAAAAGATATCAAGTATTTCATTTTTCTCAAGAGGGTGATCAGGAAAAGCATTAAGTAACTGGACAAGCCTTCCCCAATCTTGTGGGAGACTCTCTTCTTCAACTTGCACAAAATTATATATATCCTGCAAGGCAACTTGTTTCTTATGGGAAGGAAAATATTTCTCAGAGAAGTATTAAATCATATCCTGGGGACTATGCACACAACCAGGATCAAGAGAAGTAAACCAAGTTTTAGCATCACCCTTTAGTGAGAGAGGAAACAACTTAACGATATAGTAATAGCGAATTTTTTCCTCATTAGTGAATAGGTGGCTATATCATTCAGTTTAGTAAGATGTGCTACAACAGTTTCAGATTCATAACCATGAAAAGGATCAGATTCAACCAAAGTGATTAACTCAGGATCGAATGAGAATTCGTAATCCTTATCAGTAACAAAGATGGGTGAAGTAGCAAACTTAGGATCATATTTCATTCTAGCATTCAGAGATCTTTCTTGCCACTTGCGTAATAAATTATCAAGATCATAGCTATCCTTACAAGCAAGAAAGACTTCAGCTACCTCTCCCTCCATAACATAACCCTTAGGTATATCAGGCAATTCATATCTAGGAGAGCTAGTTCTAACATGTGAAGCAGCAGGTTCCATTTCAATAATTTCATCAGTTTCAGAAGTATCATGAGATTCAGCAGTAACTCTAGCAATTTGTGCATCAAGAAATTCACCCAGTGGCATATCATTATCAAGCAAAGCATCATCATAAGCATCATGGATAGCAAAAGTAGCATCATCAAGCACAGGCGACATATCAGAATTAGTAGTAGGTGGTGGTGTCGCAAATTTACTCATGACTGAAGGTGAATCAAGTGCAGAGCTAGATGACAGTTCCTTACCTGTCCTCGTAGTTGAGGGCAATAGAAATTTTTAAATATTCCAGAAAAAATCATATTTGAATTTCAGGGCATTTGGAGAACCTTTATTTTCAGGTCATTTTTCTATTGAACGGAAAAAACAGAAAACAGGAAAATAAAGCTATATTTATTATTTTCTTTCGAAATAACAGAGAGTAAGAGTTGGGAACAGAAGGATGTGACTTCTAGATTCATCAATCCTATGGTCATCAAAATAAATCCGTCAATGAGGTTGATCAAGTCTCCTTGACAAACTTTTTTCGAATCACATAAAACCAGAGAATTTTCGAATAATCACTAGGTTACCTCAACGGGGATGTTCATATCCCCAACAAGTATATCATATTTCATCTTGACAATAGGTAGAGGACATTCAAAGGTTCCAATAATAATTCATGAATATTTTTCAATAGCTTTAATGCAATGAACTCGATATTGTTTCTTCGGAAAGTGCACCGTGTGCTCATTACCATTAACATGGAAAGTCACATTGCCTGTGGTGCAATCAATAACAACCCCTGCAGTGGTTAAAAAGGGTCTTCCAAGGATGACCGCCATGGCATCGTCCTCGGCAATATCAAGAATAACAAAGTCTGTTAAGATAGTAACATTCGCAATCACAACAAGCACATCCTCGCAAATGACGATAGGTAAAGCAGTTGATTTGTCGGCCATTTGTAAAGATATTTCAGTAGGTGTCATCTTATCCAATTCAAGTCTACGATATAAAGAGAGAGGCATAACACTAACAACGGCTCCAAGATCGCATAAAGCAGTTCTAACATAATTTCCTTTAATGGAGCAAGGTATAGTGGGCACTCTGGGATCACCTAGTTTCTTAGGAGTCCCTCCCTTTAAAGTGTAATTAGCAAGCATGGTGGAAATCTCAACATCAGATATTCTCCTTTTATTAGTCACAATATCTTTCATGTACTTAGCATAAGGATACATTTTAAGCATATCAGTCAAACGCATTTGCAAAAAGACAGGTCTAATCATTTCAACAAAGTGCTGAAAATCCTCATCATCCTTTTTCTTGGATGGTTTGGGAGGAAAGGGCATGGGTTTCTGAACCCATGGTTCTCTTTCTTTACCATGCTTCCTAGCAATAAAATCATTCTTATCATATCTCTTGTTCTTAGGATGTGGGTTATCAAGATCAACATCAGGTTCAATCTGCACATCATTATCATTACTAGGTTGAGCATCAACATGAACATCATTATCAATATTATCACTAGGCTCATATTCATCACCAGATTGTGTTTCGGCATCAGAAATAGAGACATCATTTGGATTCTTAGGTTTAACAGCAACAGGTTTACGAGCATGCAAGTCCCTATCATCTTTCTGTTTCTTCCTATTACCAGGATGACTAGGTGCATCAGTGTTAACTCCTTGATAATCTTGTTCAATTCTCTTAGGATGGCCCTCAGGATACAAAGTTCCTGAGTCATTCTACCACCTCTAGTGACAACTCTAGCAGAATTGTCATCCAATTCATTAAGCAAGTCATTTCGAGACTTAAGTACTTGTTCTACTTGAGTAGTGACCATATAAGCATGTTTACCAATAAGCTTAAGGTCATTAACATTTCTATCCACAGAAGCGCTTATATGATTAATCATACGAGCATTTTGTTTCAGTTGTCTGCTAACATAATCATTAAAACTTTGTTATTTGGCAACAAAGTTATCAAATTCATCTAAGCATAAGCTAGCAGGTTTATCATAAGGAATATCACTCCCATTGAATCTACGAAGAGAATTTACCTCTACTACCTGTGTCGGGTTATCAAGACCATGCATTTCTTCAATAGGTGGTAGATTCTTAACATCTTCAGATTTAATACCTTTCTCTTGCATAGATTTCTTGGCTTCTTGCATATCTTCAGGACCGAGGAATAGAATACCTCTTTTCTTCGGAGTTGGCTTCGGAGGTTGTTCCGGAATAGTCCAAGCATTATCATTGCTCAATATATTATTCAATAGAATTTCAGCTTGTTCCACAGTTCGTTCCGTGAAAACACAACCAGCACAACTATCTAGGTGGTCCCTAGAAGTATCGGTTAGTCCATTATAAAAGATATCAAGTATTTCATTTTTCTCAAGAGGGTGATCAGGAAAAGCATTAAGTAACTGGACAAGCCTTCCCCAATCTTGTGGGAGACTCTCTTCTTCAACTTGCACAAAATTATATATATCCTGCAAGGCAACTTGTTTCTTATGGGAAGGAAAATATTTCTCAGAGAAGTATTAAATCATATCCTGGGGACTATGCACACAACCAGGATCAAGAGAAGTAAACCAAGTTTTAGCATCACCCTTTAGTGAGAGAGGAAACAACTTAACGATATAGTAATAGCGAATTTTTTCCTCATTAGTGAATAGGTGGCTATATCATTCAGTTTAGTAAGATGTGCTACAACAGTTTCAGATTCATAACCATGAAAAGGATCAGATTCAACCAAAGTGATTAACTCAGGATCGAATGAGAATTCGTAATCCTTATCAGTAACAAAGATGGGTGAAGTAGCAAACTTAGGATCATATTTCATTCTAGCATTCAGAGATCTTTCTTGCCACTTGCGTAATAAATTATCAAGATCATAGCTATCCTTACAAGCAAGAAAGACTTCAGCTACCTCTCCCTCCATAACATAACCCTTAGGTATATCAGGCAATTCATATCTAGGAGAGCTAGTTCTAACATGTGAAGCAGCAGGTTCCATTTCAATAATTTCATCAGTTTCAGAAGTATCATGAGATTCAGCAGTAACTCTAGCAATTTGTGCATCAAGAAATTCACCCAGTGGCATATCATTATCAAGCAAAGCATCATCATAAGCATCATGGATAGCAAAAGTAGCATCATCAAGCACAGGCGACATATCAGAATTAGTAGTAGGTGGTGGTGTCGCAAATTTACTCATGACTGAAGGTGAATCAAGTGCAGAGCTAGATGACAGTTCCTTACCTGTCCTCGTAGTTGAGGGCAATAGAAATTTTTAAATATTCCAGAAAAAATCATATTTGAATTTCAGGGCATTTGGAGAACCTTTATTTTCAGGTCATTTTTCTATTGAACGGAAAAAACAGAAAACAGGAAAATAAAGCTATAATTATTATTTTCTTTCGAAATAACACAGAGTAAGAGTTGGGAACAGAAGGATGTGACTTCTAGATTCATCAATCCTATGGTCATCAAAATAAATCCGTCAATGAGGTTGATCAAGTCTCCTTGACAAACTTTTTTCGAATCACATAAAACCAGAGAATTTTCGAATAATCACTAGGTTACCTCAACGGGGATGTTCATATCCCCAACAAGTATATCATATTTCATCTTGACAATAGGTAGAGGACATTCAAAGGTTCCAATAATAATTGATGAATATTTTTCAATAGCTTTAATGCAATGAACTCGATATTGTTTCTTCGGAAAGTGCACCGTGTGCTCATTACCATTAACATGGAAAGTCACATTGCCTGTGGTGCAATCAATAACAACCCCTGCAGTGGTTAAAAAGGGTCTTCCAAGGATGACCGCCATGGCATCGTCCTCGGCAATATCAAGAATAACAAAGTCTGTTAAGATAGTAACATTCGCAATCACAACAAGCACATCCTCGCAAATGACGATAGGTAAAGCAGTTGATTTGTCGGCCATTTGTAAAGATATTTCAGTAGGTGTCATCTTATCCAATTCAAGTCTACGATATAAAGAGAGAGGCATAACACTAACAACGGCTCCAAGATCGCATAAAGCAGTTCTAACATAATTTCCTTTAATGGAGCAAGGTATAGTGGGCACTCTGGGATCACCTAGTTTCTTAGGAGTCCCTCCCTTTAAAGTGTAATTAGCAAGCATGGTGGAAATCTCAACATCAGATATTCTCCTTTTATTAGTCACAATATCTTTCATGTACTTAGCATAAGGATACATTTTAAGCATATCAGTCAAACGCATTTGCAAAAAGACAGGTCTAATCATTTCAACAAAGTGCTGAAAATCCTCATCATCCTTTTTCTTGGATGGTTTGGGAGGAAAGGGCATGGGTTTCTGAACCCATGGTTCTCTTTCTTTACCATGCTTCCTAGCAATAAAATCATTCTTATCATATCTCTTGTTCTTAGGATGTGGGTTATCAAGATCAACATCAGGTTCAATCTGCACATCATTATCATTACTAGGTTGAGCATCAACATGAACATCATTATCAATATTATCACTAGGCTCATATTCATCACCAGATTGTGTTTCGGCATCAGAAATAGAGACATCATTTGGATTCTTAGGTTTAACAGCAACAGGTTTACGAGCATGCAAGTCCCTATCATCTTTCTGTTTCTTCCTATTACCAGGATGACTAGGTGCATCAGTGTTAACTCCTTGATAATCTTGTTCAATTCTCTTAGGATGGCCCTCAGGATACAAAGTTCCTGAGTCATTCTACCACCTCTAGTGACAACTCTAGCAGAATTGTCATCCAATTCATTAATCAAGTCATTTTGAGACTTAAGTACTTGTTCTACTTGAGTAGTGACCATATAAGCATGTTTACCAATAAGCTTAAGGTCATTAACATTTCTATCCACAGAAGCGCTTATATGATTAATCATACGAGCATTTTGTTTCAGTTGTCTGCTAACATAATCATTAAAACTTTGTTGTTTGGCAACAAAGTTATCAAATTCATCTAAGCATAAGCTAGCAGGTTTATCATAAGGAATATCACTCCCATTGAATCTACGAAGAGAATTTACCTCTACTACCTGTGTCGGGTTATCAAGACCATGCATTTCTTAAATAGGTGGTAGATTCTTAACATCTTCAGATTTAATACCTTTCTCTTGCATAGATTTCTTGGCTTCTTGCATATCTTCAGGACCGAGGAATAGAATACCTCTTTTCTTCGGAGTTGGCCTCGGAGGTTGTTCCGGAATAGTCCAAGCATTATCATTGCTCAAGATATTATTCAATAGAATTTCAGCTTGTTCCACAGTTCGTTCCGTGAAAACACAACCAGCACAACTATCTAGGTGGTCCCTAGAAGTATCGGTTAGTCCATTATAAAAGATATCAAGTATTTCATTTTTCTCAAGAGAGTGATCAGGAAAAGCATTAAGTAACTGGACAAGCCTTCCCCAATCTTGTGGGAGACTCTCTTCTTCAACTTGCACAAAATTATATATATCCTGCAAGGCAACTTGTTTCTTATGGGAAGGAAAATATTTCTCAGAGAAGTATTAAATCATATCCTGGGGACTATGCACACAACCAGGATCAAGAGAAGTAAACCAAGTTTTAGCATCACCCTTTAGTGAGAGAGGAAACAACTGAACGATATAGTAATAGCGAATTTTTTCCTCATTAGTGAATAGGTGGCTATATCATTCAGTTTAGTAAGATGTGCTACAACAGTTTCAGATTCATAACCATGAAAAGGATCAGATTCAACCAAAGTGATTAACTCAGGATCGAATGAGAATTCGTAATCCTTATCAGTAACAAAGATGGGTGAAGTAGCAAACTTAGGATCATATTTCATTCTAGCATTCAGAGATCTTTCTTGCCACTTGCGTAATAAATTATCAAGATCATAGCTATCCTTACAAGCAAGAAAGACTTCAGCTACCTCTCCCTCCATAACATAACCCTTAGGTATATCAGGCAATTCATATCTAGGAGAGCTAGGTCTAACATGTGAAGCAGCAGGTTCCATTTCAATAATTTCATCAGTTTCAGAAGTATCATGAGATTCAGCAGTAACTCTAGCAATTTGTGCATCAAGAAATTCACCCAGTGGCATATCATTATCAAGCAAAGCATCATCATAAGCATCATGGATAGCAAAAGTAGCATCATCAAGCACAGGCGACATATCAGAATTAGTAGTAGGTGGTGGTGTCGCAAATTTACTCATGACTGAAGGTGAATCAAGTGCAGAGCTAGATGACAGTTCCTTACCTGTCCTCGTAGTTGAGGGCAAGACTTTAGTTTCTGCATCTCTCGAATTCCTCATAGTGATCAACAGATATAAATCCCAAGGGACTCGGAGAATAGAGCAATGCTCCCCGGCAACGGCACCAGAAAAATGTCTTGATAACTCACAAGTATAGGGGATCGCAACAGTTTTCGAGGGTAGAGTATTCAACCAAAATTTATAGATTCGACACAAGGGGATCCAAAGAATACTCTTGAGTATTAGCAGCTGAGTTGTCAATTCAACCACACCTGAAAGACTTAGTATCTGCAGCAAAGTTTTAGTAGCAAAGTAGTATGATAGTAACGATAGTGGCGGTAACAGTAGCAGAAGTGATTTGTATAGCAAGTGTGACACCAGTAGCGGCAAAGTAACTTAGCAAGGACCAGTACAGGAAAAACTCGTAGGCTTTGGATCGGTGGTGGATAATTATGTTGGATGACATTCATCATGTAACAGTTATAACATAGGTTGATATGTAACTAGCTCTAGTTCGTCAATGTAATGTAGGCATGTATTATGTATTTAGTCGTGCATTCTTATGGAAAAGAACTTGCATGACATCTATTGTCCATCCCTCCCATGGCAGCGGGGTCCTAATGGAAACTCAGGGATATTAAGGTCTCCTTTTAATAGAGAACCCGAACAAAGCATTAGCACATAGTGAATACATGAACTCCTCATACTATGGTCATCTCTGGGAGTGGTTCCGGTTATTGTCACTGCGGGGTTGCCGGGTCATAACACATAGTAGGTGACTACAACTTGCAAGATAAGATCAAGAACACACATATATTGATGAAAACATAATAGGTTCAGATCTGAAATCATGGCACTCGGGCCCTAGTGACAAGCATTAAGCATAGAAAAGTAGTAGCAACATCAATCTTAGAACATAGTGGATACTAGGGAACAAACCCCATCAAAACAAACTCCATTACATTATAGATCTCATCCAACCCATCACCGTCCAGCAGGCCTATGATGAGATAACTCACGAACGATGGAGAGCATCATGGAATTGGGCGATGGAGGACGGTTGATAATGACGACGGCGTCGATTTCCCCTCTCCGGAGCCCAGAACGGCCTCCAGATCTGCCCTCCCGAGGAAGAACAGTTGGTGGCGGCGGCTCCGTATCGTGAAACGCGATGAATTCTTCTCTCATAGTTTTTTTGGGCGAGAGAGACTTTATAGAGGTGAAGTTGGAGGCTGCGGAGCCATGTGGGCCTCACAAGCCTGCCAGGCGTGCCCTAGGGGGGCGCGCCTCCTTGGCTCGTGGTCTCTTGGCTCTGTGTCTTCGGGTAATTCTTGCGCTGATATTTTTTATATATTCCACAAAAAATCCTCGTAAGATTCCAGGTCGTTCTGAGAAATTTTATTTCTGCACAAAAACAACACCATGGCAATTCTGCTGAAAACAGCGTTAGTCCGGGTTAGTCCCATTCAAATAATGCAAATTAGAGTCCAAAACAAGGGCAAAAGAGTTTGGAAAAGTAGATACGATGGAGATGTATCAGGCCGCAACTAACACCAGGTTGTCCCGTGCTGAACATGGTAGCCACATTTCTTTCAGGCTGACCCGTGCTGGACACGGTAGCTACATTTCTTTCTAGGGTGACCCATGCTAGACACGACAGCCGCTTTTCTCCCCTTCTTTTTGGACTTGTAAACAAGCTCACCAGGCTGACATGTGCCTGACACGGTAGCCGCATCTCCCCTTTTTGGCTTAGAAGCAAGTTCTCATTTGGTTTTAATAAAGATGTTGGTCTTCTGGTTTTGGGGAGTTTCGTTGGTTTTCTCTTTTCTTACCACGCGCGCTCGGCCTCTCACTCTTGAACGTCACACGAGGGGGGCTGGGGTACGGTGCCCACGCCCGAGATACATGCTTCGTCCACGGGCTTGTCCCCGCACGCACCACCTCACCAAGGCCCTTAGTGCCAAATTCACTCATATGATGCACAAGAGCAAGCTGACGAGCGTATGTCATGCCACCGAGGCAAAACACCCCATGCGCGGGAAAGCGCAACATTCGGCAAAAGTACGGCCTATTGAGCAGACCGCCCCGGGAGGACCCCGGCCTGCTCCGGGCATCCTCGCCGCTTGGCCGTACCCAGGCGATCGTGGGCTGGTTCACCGCTGATGGATGAGCCTCACATAAGGGTTGCATTTGGATAATACAGGGTATGGAGTGGCACCAAAGGAAGGCACGACAAGCAGAGCTATTCATGATAGGCGCGGGGAGTTCGAAACAAAAGTCGTTGGCTTCATACCTCAGCGGGACTAGAAGCTGGCATGGACATGGGGGTCGCGGGAAGCCTAGAGGGATGTATCGCTCTCATTGCCATCGTCATCACCATGCGCTTTAGCTCCATCACCGTCATCATCAATTGTGTGTCCCTCAGCACACTATTGACCCTCGAGGTTGTCAGGGGTGAACTTCGCGCTCAACGCATCAACGTGTTCTCCCACCGCTTCCCCCAGGGTGCTGCGGATTGCCTCAGGAATGGGGGCCATTGCGGCCTCAAAATCGAAGTGGGTCGGCACGGAGGAGTTTTCAGAAGACAGACGTCAACGCTTTGTATAGGATATCATGGCTTTCCTCCTCGATCAAAACGCCCACCTGGTTGGCGCCAGCCTGACACTCGAGGCCTTCGAATATGGAACCCAGGGCACGAGAACGTCGATGGGCACGAGAAGATTGGAGACACTCCCTCCACAAATGGAACCCAGGGCTCGGCGTACCCGACGCTCGTGGCCTGGTTCCACGACCTTTGTGAAAAATCAAGATAAGCAACGTCGATGGGCACGAGAAGATTGGACACACTCCCTCCACAAATGGAACCCAGGGCTCGGCGTGCCCGACGCTCGAGGCCTTCGAATATCTTCGAGCGCAGGCGCTGCAGCTCTCGAGCCTCCTTCGTCTTGTCAGTCGCTCGCTCTACAAGCGACGCAACGCTGCCCACTTGCGTGTGAATTGACGCCGGCTAGGCCGCGACAGTGGCCCGGGCCTGAAGTGTGGCTTCCTACCGACCTTCCTCAAGAGTAAGAACCTATTTAAGACCTGCTATCTTGCACTACAGCTCTGCGTGTTGAGCCCTGAAGTGGCTCTCCTCGAGCTTTAGTTTGTCTCCGTAATCCTCCCGGGCTTGCTTGACCCACGTCTCGAAATCCCCTTGGATCTCTTCCACTTGTTTATCGTAGGTGGCCGTGGCAATGGTAACGTCTCGATCCAACACCTCCAGCCGCTCGTGCTCCAAGTCCAACTCCGACGACGTCAAGTCAAGCTGGTGTTCGAGGGCCCGGAGATCTGCCTCATGGAGGCTGATCTCGCACGCTCCCACCGCCTCGACCCTTCTCTCCTAAAGTTACTGCTCCAAAATGGTGTTTGAAGCCTGAAGCTCCCGCTCAGGGGCCTCTGCAGCCTCGCGGCGCTCGTCCGCTTCTTCGGCTGCGTAGAGGGGGCGATCGGGCGCCTTCATCTCCTGTACAACATGTACTTCAAACTTCGTGCGCGCTGCTTCATGTTGGTGGTGACTCAGCTTGACGGCCAGGTCAAACTGATGCCACCCATGAGTCAAGCGTTAATGCTCCTCGGCAAAGAGCATGTCGGCGTCTCAAAGCTCTACACCGAGCTGCTCGAGCGTGCTCATGCCATTCCTCAGTAGGTCATGACGGATCAAGGTCTGGGAGGCCACGAGTGCCACGGCCCAGTCCGGCTCAAGCCCAATGCCTTCATCCACCGATGGGGTACCAAAGGTTCCAGCACCGTAGGTCCGGTGTAGGGAGCCAGTTGATGCTGACCCTGCCCCATCAAGGCGGGGCATCACGCGCGGAGGTCTCGAGGCCCACTCCAAGGTAGCTAGCTCCTCGAAGCCATCCACGACGTTGCCCGGGACGGCCGAGGTGGCCGGTGGCTCCGTCCCCTTCAGCTCAACACTCTCCATGGAGGAAGGCCCCCCGAGGGGCCCATCAACACGTCTTCGCTCTTGGAGCCTCCCGCAGGTGGTGCTGGGGAGTTGTTTCCCTTCGCCCCGCGCCCTCGATGGGCGTGGATGGAGGCTCATCATGACTAGGTACGTTTCTCGCATTTTGACAACCCCCCAGCCCCGGTCGAAGGAAGGAGGGCACGCTCCGGGCCAGGGGGCTTGTTGGTCCTTTTGCTCACCGAAAGCCTGCATGGAAGGATTTTTCAGCCACACCTCGGGTGCGGAAGCAAGCAAGTAAAAGGGGCGGCACTCACTCATCTCTAGCGGCCCATCTCCTCCCCTTCAACACACTCAACAGCTTGCCGGTACTGCCCTCGGGTTGGGACCAGGGCGGGTGTCCGCTGCCACCCGCCGCCCCAGCTAGGGGCTCTGGGCCCGTCGGAGCTCCAGGGTCAGGAATCACTAGTACATGGCTGTCCCGAGGCCCCTTGTGTCCCTCCGGAAGTAGCCCCCACTGATTGAAGCGGGGCATCATCCAAATAAGGTATTCCCCGTTCTTCTACTTTGACACGGGATGCCCCTCATGGGAAGGCCGCTGATAGTCTAACCAATTAGGATCTAGATCATCCCGTCTAGCACGTCGACCGACAGGCGCTCCAGATGGAGCCTCATGGGGTCCTCCGGCCCAGAGAAGGGCCACATCATACGGGAGTTGTGTTGAAGTGGGGCAAGCCGCGTTAGGAACTCCCTCACGACCAGTGTGGCAGTCACGCCCGCAGCCCTCAAGGTGTCTAACCTCCTCCTCACCGGCGACCACCTTGGGTCGTCAAGCCTTGCGTGCCCCCACCCGGAGCTCAGCGCCTCTGGGGACGATGGAGTCAGCAGCAGGGGGTTGTATTGACCCCCGTCCACGTACACCTAGTGTCGCCTGAAAACTTGTGCGGTGTGGTTGATCCTCATATCGATGCACTCGCCCATCGTTGCGTCCTCACCCTGGAGGGACACGCACCCAGAGCACTAGTCGGGTGCGGTCAGCTAGATCGAGAAGAAGTGCCAGAGCAATGCCACCGAGGGGGGGGACACCTAGGAAGGCCTTTCATAGGATGGAAAATGTTGAGAAAAAAAGAACGGACCTGGGATCAAGATGCAGCACGTGAATTTGGTATAGCGTGAGCACAACGTTGAAGAACTCCGAGAATGGGGGAAGTAAGCCAAAGAAGAGCGCGAGAAGATGGAGGTGACTAAGGTCGTGGTCATCTCAGTGAGGGGAATCGTAGTCAGTAAAATTTTGGTTGGTCCCCACTCGCTGCAGTCGGGCGCACCATGAAGAGGACCTTGTCGATCCCCTAGCGATTCAGCACTATCGACCTACCCAGGGAGGATTCCGGTGCATGGCACCGTTTCTCCACTGCAATTTCCTAGCCCTTCCTGCCCGGAGAGCTATGGTGGCGCTGCGGGATGGGGCCAACAATCACTTGGTGGGATGGGGACAGTCCTACACGGGAAGGAAGGCGCAAGGAGGCGATGAAAGTGAAGGAAGAGTGATACGTCTCCAACATATCTATAATTTTTGATGGTTTCATGCTATTATCTTGTCAAACTTTGGATGTTTTGCATGCCTTTTATATATTTTTTGGAACTAACTTATTAACTCAGTGCCAAGTGCCAGTTCTTGTTTTTTCCATGTTTTTGACCCCTTTCAGAGGAGGTTTTGAAACGGAGTCCAAACGGAAGAAAATCCCCGAAAAGATTTTTTCTGGAATGGAAGAAGATCTCGGAGCTTGGGAGCCAAGGCAGGGGATCCCTAGGGGCCCCCACAAGCCCCCACCCCGCGGCCAGGGGGAGGCCGCGCCATCCAGGCTTGTGGGCCCCCTGAGCATCCCCTGACCTAGGGGTTGTGCCTATAAATTCCCTAACAATCCCGAAAAAATTAGGAGATCATCGAAATCACTTTTCCGCCGCCGCAAGCTTCTGTCTCCGCAAGATCCCATCTGGGGCACGTTCTGGTGCCCTGCCGGAGGGGAGATTCGGACATGGAGGGCTTCTTCATCAACAAAATGACCTCTCCGGTGATGCGTGAGTAGTTCACCATAGACCTACGGGTCCATAGCTAGTAACTAGATGGCTTCTTCTCTCTCTTGGATGTTCAATACAAAGTTCTCCATGATCTTCATGGAGATCTATCCGATGTAATCTTCTTTTGCGGTGTGTTTGTCGAGATCCGATGAATTGTGGATTTATGATCATATTATCTATGAATCTTATTTGAGTTTCTTCTGATCTCTCTTTTGCATGATTTCATATCCTTGTAATTCTCTTCGAGTTGTGGGTTTTGTTTGGCTAACTAGATCTATGATTGTTGCAATGGGAGAAGTGCTTGGTTTTGGATTCATACCGTGCGGTGACCTCACCCAGTTATAGAAGGGGCAGCGAGGCACGCATCGTGTTGTTGTCATCAAGGGTAAAAAGATGGGGTTTTCATCATTGGTTTGAGATTATCCCTCTACATCATGTCATCTTGCTTAAGGCGTTACTCTGTTTGTCATGAACTCAATACACTAGATGCATGCTGGATAGCGGTCGATGTGTGGAGTAATAGTAGTAGATGCAGAAAGTATCGGTCTACTTGTGTCGGACGTGATGCCTATATGTATGATCATTGCCTTAGATATCATCATGACTTTGCGCAGTTCTATCAATTGCTCGACAGTACTTTGTTCACCCACCGTGATATTTGCTATTATGAGAGAAGCCTCTAGTGAACACTATGGCTGCCAGGGTCTACTCCACACCATATTTTCAGCCATACACTTTGTACTTCGCTGTACTTTCCGCCGTTAGATCTCACTTTGCAAACAATCTTGAAGGGATTGACAACCCCTTTGAAGCGTTGGGTGCAAGATTGTTTGTGTTTGCGCAGGTACTTTGGACTTGACGAGGCCCTCCTTCTGGATCGATACCTTGGTTCTCAAACTGAGGGAAATACTTACTGCTCCTGTGCTGCATCACCCTTTCCTCTTCAAGGGAAAAACCGACGCAAACCAGAGAAGTAACAAGAAGAATTCCTAAGCGCCAGGGAAGGACTTTTGTTGCCGCAGCAGAAGAATTTCTAGCGCCGTTTCCGAGGAGGAAGATCAAGTCAATAACTCATCCAAGTAGGTGTCGCAAACTCATCTCTTGCATTTACTTTGTTTGCTAGTTGCCTCTCGTTTTCCTCTCCCCCACTTCACCAATTTGCCTTTTTCTTTTGCCTTTATCGTTCGCCTTTTCGTTCACCCTTTTTCTCGCCTGCTTTTTTGTTTGCTCGTGTGCTTGCCTGCCTGCTGAAGTCACCATGAATGAAAACACCAAACTTTGTGACTTCTCGAATACTAATAATAATGATTTTATTAGTACTCCAATTGCTCCCGCCACGAGTGCGGAGTCATACGAAATCAATGCCGCTTTGCTGAATCTTGTTATGAAAGAGCAATTATTTGGCCTTCCTAGTGAAGATGCCGCATCCTATCTCAATACCTTCATTGAGCTCTGCGATATGCAAAAGAAAAAAGTTGTGGATAATGACGTGATTAAATTGAAGCTTTTTCCTTTCTCGTTGCGAGATCGCGCAAAAACTTGGCTTTCTTCTTTGCCCAAAAATAGTATCGATTCTTGGGATCGGTGCAAAGATTCTTATATATCCAAGTATTTTCCGCCGGCTAAGATCATCTCTCTCCATAATGATATCATGAATTTCAAGCAACTTGATCATGAACATGTTGCACAAGCTTGGGACAGAATGAAATTAATGATTAGAAATTGTCCCGCTCATGGCTTGAGCCTTTGGATGATTATTCAAATCTTTGACGCTGGCTTGAATTTCTCTTCTAGAAATATCTTGGACTCCGCCTCAGGTGGAACGTGCATGGAAATCACGTGAGGAGAAGCCACAAAGCTCTTAGACAACATCACGACGAACTACTCTCAGTGGAACACTGAAAGGTCACCTACTAGTAAGAAAGTACACGCTATAGAGGAACTTAACTCGTTGAGTGCTAAGATGGACGAGTTAATGGATTTGGTTGCTAGTAGAAGTGCTCCTTTGGATCCTAATGATATGCCTTTGTCTTCTTTGATTGAGAGTAGCAATGCTAGCTTGGACATTAATTTTTTTGGTAGGAATAACTTTGGCAACAACAATGCTTTTTGAGGAAACTATGTTCCTAAGCCTTTTCCTAGTAACTCCTCTAATAAATTTGGCAACTCCTACAACAATACTCATGCAAATTACAATAGATTACCCTCTGATCTAGAGAGTAATATCAAAGAGTTCATCAACTCTCAAAAGATTTTCAATGCGTCCATAGAGGAAAAGCTATTCAATATTGACGATTTGGCTAAGAGCGTTGATAGAATTTCTAGTGATGTTGATGCCTTGAAAGTTAGGTGTGCTCCTCCCAAAATCAACATGGATGAAACTTTGAAAGCTATGCGTGTTTCCATGATTGAGAGCCAAGAAAGAACCGCCAAAATTCGTGCTAGACATGAATGGCTTAAAAAGGCGTGTTCTCGTGATGAGAATCACGAAGATCTTAAAGTGCTTGGTGTGACTCCCATTGAATCTTTGTTTTCTTGTGTCAAACCTAATGATTATGGGGCTGGATATGAATCCACTTTGGTTGAAAAGTGCCCCAATGATTCACAGTCCATCTATCTTGATGCCAAAAGCATTGAAAGTGGAGTAGAAGATGTTAAAACTTTGAGTAGTAATGAAATTACTACTGTGGATTTCAAGGAATTCAATTATGATAGTTGCTCCTTGATTGAATTCATTTCTTTGATGCAATCCATGTTAAACTCTCCACACACTTATAGACAAAACAAGGCCTTTACCAATCATATCGTCGAAGCTATGATAAAATCTCTTGAAGAGAAACTTGAATTGGAAGTCTATATCCCTAGAAAGCTTCATGATGAGTGGGAACTACCATAAAAATAAAAATCAAAAACTATGAGTGCAATGCTTTGTGTGATTTGGGTGCTAGTGTTTCTGTGATTCCAAAGTCTTTATGTGATGTTCTGGGTTTTAATGAGATTGAAGAGTGTTCTCTTAATTTGCATCTTGCTGATTCTACTGTCAAGAAACCCATGGGAAGGATCAATGATGTTCTTATTGTTGCAAATAGGAACTATGTACCCGTGGATTTCATTGTGCTTGACATTGATTCCTACTTGCCTTATTATTCTTGGTATACCTTTCCTAAGGACTATCGGTGCTATCATCGATATGAAGGAAGGGAATATTAGATATAAATTTCCTTTAAGGAAGGGCATGGAACAATTTCCTAGAAAGAAAGTAAGATTTCCTTATGAATCCATGATGAGGGCCACTTATGGTTTGAGCACCAAAGACGATGATACGTGATTCTATTGCTTCTATGCCTAGCTAAGGGCGTTAAACAATAGTTCTTGTTCGGAGGCAACCCAATTAATTTATCTTTTTCTTTCTGTTTTTTTGTGTCCATACTTTCATAATTCTGTTGTGATTTTGTTTTTTGTGTTTCTTTTTGTGTTTGAGCCAAGCAAAACCTTTATGACTAGTCTTGGTAATGGTTGTTTGATCGTGCTGGAAAAAGACAGAAACTTTGCGCTCACGAGATGATTTTTCATTTTTATTCAGAAAGAGATTTTGAGTTGATTGTTTTTATTTCTGATTTATATGCCTTTTCCCAGGACTTCGTAAATGTTCAGATTTTTCGAGGTACCAGAAGTATACGAAGTATACAGATTGCTACAGACCGGTCTGTTTATGACAGATTCTGTTTTTGTTGAGTTGGTTGCTTGTTTTGATGAAACTATTGTCAGTATCGGGGGGTACTAGCCATGGAAAAGTGAGAATACAGTAGCCCATCATCAATATAGATAGAATTCAAGTTTTATATAGTACCAAAAGAAGTGGTAGTTTGTTTTCTTGTGCTAATGTTATCACGAGTTTCTGTTTAAGTTTTGTGTTGTAAAGTTTTCAAGTTTTGGGTGATGTTCTGATGGACGATGAGATAAGGACTGGAAAGAGCTGAAGCTTGGGGATGCCCAAGGCATCCCAAGCCAAATTCACGGACACCAAAAAGCCTAAGCTTGGGGATGCCCCGGGAAGGCATCCCCTCTTTCGTCTTCAATCCATCGATAACATTACTTGGAGCTATATTTTTATTCACCGCATGATATGTGTTTTGCTTGGAGCGTCTTGTATCGTAGGAGACTTTTCCTTTTGTTGTTTCACAATCATCCTTGCTACACACCTTTTTGAGAGAGAGACACATGCACTCATCGTGATTTTTGCTAGAATGCTCATAGTGCTTCACTTATATCTTTTGAGCTATATATTTTAGTTCTATGTGCTTCACTTATATCTTTTAGAGCACGGCGGTGCGAGATTTGGTAGTTGCCTTATGCTATGAAAGTAGTCCCAAATGTGATAGGTACCCAAAGAGGATGCCAAAACCTCCATCTTCATGTGCATTGAGTAGAAAGAGAAGTTTTGATTCCTCTCAATTAGTTTTGAGACATGGATTCGGTAATATTGAGAGTTATGTTAGTAGGGTGTTGTGAATCTAGAGATACTTGTGTTGAAGTTAATGATTCCCGTAGCTTGCACGTATGGTGAACCTCTATGTTAGGAAGTCGGAGCATGATTTATCTATTGATTGTCATCCTTTGTGTTGAGGTCGGGATCGCGCGATGGTTAACACCAACCAACCCTTCCACTCGGAGTATGCGTTTAGCACTTTGTTTCGATTACTAGTAAAAACTTTCGCAACAAGTATGTGAGTTCTTCATGACTAATGTGAGCCCATGGTTTAGATGTACCTTCACCTTCCACCATTGCTAGCCTCTCTAGTGCCGCGCAATTCTCGCCGGTGCACAAACCCACCAAATTCCTTCCTCAAAACAACCACCATATATACCTACTATGGCATTTTCATAGCCATTCTGAGATATATTGCCATGCAACTCCCACCGTTTCGTCTCATGACTTGTGCCGTCACTCTCATACTGCCATTGCATGATCATCATATAGCTAGCGAGATGTTTTCAACGTCATACGCCATGCTAGATCGTTGCACATCCCGGTACACTGCCAGCGGCATTTCCTATGGAGTCATCATCATTGTGATCTTTGAGCTGTGAGTAAATAAAAGTGTGATGATCGTCATTATTAGAGCATTGTCCCATGTGAGGAATAAAAAAAGAGGCCAAAGAGCCCAAAAACAAAAACAAAAAAAAGAGAGAAACAAAAAGAGGCCTAAGAGCCCAAATGAAAAAAAGAGAAAAGAGAGAAGGGACAATGGTACTATCTTTTTTTTAACACTTGTGCTTCACGATAGCACCATGTTCCTTCATGATTAAGAGCTTCTTGCTTTGTCACTACCATGTGCTAGTGGGAATCTTCATTATATAACTTTGCTTGTATATTCCAGTGATGGGCTTCCTCAAAATTGCCCTAGGTCTTCGTGAGCAAGCAAGTTGGATGCACACCCACTAGTTCTCCTTTTGATCTTTCACATACTTATAGCTCTAGTGTATCTTTTGTATGGCAATCCCTACCCATTCAGATTGATATCTATTAATGGGCATCTCCATAGCCTATTGATACGCCGAGTCAGTGTGACCAACACCTTCTTTTTGTCTCACAACCACCACCACACTCTATTCCACCTATAGTGCTATATCCATGGCTCGCGCTCATGTATTCCGTGATTACCTTGCTAGTTTGCTTGAAGTATTATTGTTTTCATGTCAATAGAAATCTATTGTTTTGAATCTTACGTATCTGAACATTCATGTCACGTGAAACAAGTTGCAAAGGACAACTATGTTAGGTAGCATTCCACACCAAAAATTCATTCTTTATCACTTCCCTACTCGAGGAGGAGAAGGAGTTAAGCTTGGGGATGCTTGATACGTCTTCAACGTATCTACTATTTTTGATGGTTTCATGCTATTATCTTGTCAAACTTTGTATGTTTTGCCTGCCTTTTATATATTTTTTGGAACTAACTTATTAACTCAGTGCCAAGTGCCAGTTCCTGTTTTTCCATGTTGTTGACCCCTTTCAGAGGAGATTTTGAATAGGAGTCCAAACGGAAGAAAATCCACAAAAATATTTTTTCTGGAACGGAAGAAGATCTGGGAGCTTGGGAGCCAAGGCAGGGGAGCCCCATGGGCCCCACAAGCCCCCACCCCGCGGGCAGGGGGAGGCCGCGCCATCCAGGCTTGTGGGCCCCTTGAGCGTCCCCTGACCTAGGGGTTGCGCCTATAAATTCCCTAAAAATCCCAAAAAAATCAGGAGATCATCAAAATCACTTTTCCGCCGCCGCAAGCTTCTGTCTCCGCAAGATCCCATCTAGGGCACGTTCCGATGCCCTGCCGAAGGGGAGATTCGGACACAGAGGGCTTCTTCATCAACAAAATGACCTCTCCGATGATGCGTGACTAGTTCACCATAGACCTACGGGTCCATAGCTAGTAACTAGATGGCTTCTTCTCTCTCTTGGATCTTCAATACAAAGTTCTCCATGATCTTCATGGAGATCTATCTGATGTAATCTTCTTTTGAGGTGTGTTTGTTGAGATCCGATGAATTGTAGACCGATACCTTCTAATTCTCTTTGAGTTATGGGTTTTGTATGGTCAACTAGATCTACGATTCTTGCAATGGGAGAAGTGCTTGGTTTTGGGTTCATACCGTGCGGTGACCTCACCCAGTGAGAGAAGGGGTAGCGAGGCACGCATCGTGTTGTTGCCATCAAGGGTAAAAAGATGGGGTTTTCATCATTGGTTTGAGATTATCTCTCTACATCATGTCATCTTGCTTAAGGTGTTACTCTGTTCGTCATGAACTCAATACACTAGATGCATCCTGCATAGCGGTCGATGTGTGGAGTAATAGTAGTAGATGCAGAAAGTATCGGTCTACTTGTCTCGGACATGATGCCTATATGGATGATCATTGCCTTAGATATCTTCATGACTTTGCGCGGTTCTATCAATTGCTCGATAGTAATTTGTTCACCCACCGTGATATTTGCTATTATGAGAGAAGCCTCTAGTGAACACTATGGCCCCCAGGGTCTACTCCACACCATAGTTGCAGCCTTACACTTTTTACGTCGTTGCACTTTCCGCCGTCATATCTCACTTTGCAAACAATCTTGAAGGGATTGAAAACCCCTTTGAAGCGTTGGGTGCAAGCTTGTTTGTGTTTGCGGAGGTACATTGGACTTGACGAGGCCCTCCTTCTGGATTGATACCTTGGTTGTCAAACTGAGGGAAATACTTACTGCTCATGTGCTGCATCACCCTTTCCTCTTCAAGGGAAAAACTGACGCAAACCAGAGAAGTAACAAGAAGAATTCCTAAGCGCCAGGGAAGGCCTTTTGTTGCCGCAGCAAGGAGCAATGATGAACCGGCTATGTGCGAGGGCTTTATGCCAACACGGGGTAGTTTTAGAGGCGTCATGGGGAGTCTGGCCCATAGATGGTTCGGGTCCGCGTCGCTTCGCCCCTCCCACCGGGCGGAGTCATGCGCAACGGGGACCCGGGGGCTACTGTCGAGCCCCTGTGAGCGGGGGTAACCAGGACCAACGGCCTGTGGCCCCACGTGCAACGCACTCCACTAGCCCAATTCGGCCTGGTGGTGTGCCCAGCAAGCAAGACCCTTTGGTGGGCCCTTGCCTCGCGAGGCGGGCATCGAGGAGTTCACACCAAGGACTCAATGGAGCAACTCACCGGTAAGGTGGGTCCCGAGGCCACCCATGAGGCCCTCGCGGGGCGGACTTGTCAATGGCAGCCGGGTGGGATCTCATGACCTTGCCCCCTCACATGGGCGATGCAAGCCGCCTAAGCGGTGTAGGGGTGGTGCCAGCAAGCAGGGATAGAGAGGCTTTCCTCTTTGGTCCTACGGGAACAAAGCCAGCACGCAGGTTCCCAAAGTAGCGCCCAAAGGTTTCCTACTTGGTACAAGAGGACCGAGGCTGGGGACTCGGCGGGACGGAGGTCACCCCCAAGCCCACCAGCGCGTCATGGCGAAGAGCTTTAGCAGACGAATTCCACCTTTGTCAGGGTAGGATGCAGCCATGTCCTCTTTCAAAATGGCCATTGTGGCAACCCGTCCTGCCAAGTGTGTTTTCGGGGGGGGGGAGAGAGGACCAATGCTTGTATAAGAGGGAGGTCCGGCCTCCGTAACAAAGGGGATCTACCAACTCCATTAGGGCAAGACCCCCGTGTACTCGTGTCACACGCTGTTTTCACTTCACTTTTACTGTAGTTCAAAAATCTAAGTTTATTAAAACTTTTCAAAAACCAATGATGTGAGTGCCATGGTTGTCATTGTGTGCTTGTATGCTTGACTGTGTATTATCAAAACCAAAATTTTCATAACCTAAATATTCTCAAAATACTTTTTCTTATTTCTGATTGTTTCAAAACCATGCTTTGGGTTGCACTACAAGTCCTTGGCAGCAAGAAAGTGCTTTCACCCAAAGATGGTTATCTCGTTCTAAAATGATTTTACTTGCCTGTCCATTTCTGAGGCCAAAAATGATATTCCTATATGGGAAAATACTTTTCTGCCTTAGAAAAATCTGAGAAAATTTGGAGATACTCAGAGGACGTATATTTTCCATACTTAAGATTTTCAACCCCTATTTATATTGAAAATATTTGAGTAAATCCTTGAAAACCTATTCTGTCTCTTTTGATCTTTTGGAATATTTCCAAAGGGAACATTTCCAATAAGATCCCATGGAATTGCAGCATCCTTCCAAAGCTATATTTAGTGGCCACACCAAGTTTCACCTCATTCCAAGGTGGTTTGGTGCACTAAATAATTCCAAAACCCTTTTTGTCCAGAACCAAGTTTAAACATCTCTACATTGCAAAGTTTATCCAAATAGATTGAAACCTTACAGGAGTGTTCAACACCCCAAATGAGGAGTCTCTGCCAAAAATGGGATTTGCAGGAGGTAATCTACCCACATTCCCTTTGGAAGGGACAGAACTGCCATTTGGGGGATGATTTCAAGTTTGCATTGCCAAACACATCCAATGAGGCTCAAATTTGGTGGAGTGTCTTATTTTTGCACCCAAGCTAATGTTGTTAACTCTCACGACCAGTGGTGAGGTCTTGCTACTCCAAACACCTGTCAAACACCTATTGTCATAATAGCAAAACAGCTCCTACCCCGCTCCACACTTAAGCCCTTCCCTCCAAACTCTTTGACCAAGTAGCCAGCACCACTCCCCAACTACAGGAGAGTGGCCCCTCTTTGAATCCAAGCAGAAAGCCCAAAAATCCTCATTCTACTTTCTGGTCTAGCACTAGCATATCTTCTTTGCTCTCCTCCCATGGCAAGAGTGAGCCCCTCGGCTCCCAAACGGCTAGCCATCTCCAAGCCAAGCCCAGGACAGCCCAGAAAAGGCGAAAGCGCCCAAAGCGCGCCAGCATGCCGTGGCATGCCAAAACTACGCTCTGGGCACATTGTTGGGCACACCCAAAGCTAAGGTGGCCAGCCCGGCAGGTTCAAGCCTCCCCTTGTTGCCATTACGAGTCCCCGACCACCTCTCTGCATCACGGCAGCTCCAGGGCTCCTCCTCCCTCGCTCTGTTGACCGGAGCAACGCGTGCCCACGCGCGCCAGATCCACCAGAAGACCGTGGCCACACGTGCACGCTCCTCCTCACTCTCTCTCCCTCTCAGTGCGTCACGCAGGTCCTAAACCACGTCTGCACCCATTGGTTTTGACCTCGAAGGCTCACTGCTCCTCCTGCGAGCTACAGTGAAACAACCGGTGCCACCACCTCGCTACACCATCGGGAGCCTAAAAATAGGCCCCCCCTCGCTCTAGCACCTCCATCCCACCTCTCGAGAGCCTGAATTCAACCCCTAGCATCAACATTTGAGCACATCGAGCTCGTGTGCTCGAGATCGACCGAGGCCCTGCCGTATCGGAGCTCTGTCGATATCGGGCTACGGCCAGCTCCGATGTCCTGTCACCTCCAACGGGTTCCTAGCAATCTCAGGGAGCTTTCCCATCACCTCACCGAGCTTATCCACGCCCGTAGCACCCAGTTCATCGACGTCCCGAAACTGCTCCGCCGTAGCACCTCATCGCCTGTGAAGCAGGGCCTCCCGTCGACCTCTCGACCACCAGCAGGTAGGCGACGATAGACTGGTTCCATTTCTGCCCTTGGTTGGGCTCGAGGTCGTTGGTAGCATCGCCGACGCGCCTCCCCTCCTCTCTGTCGGTGGCTCCTGTTTCCCCCTCTCTCTCCTCTCTGCCGCTGACCATAGAGTCGTGTGCGTAAGGTTTGAACCTGGCCACGCGCGCGCCTCGGCTGGCTGGCTGGGCCGGCCCAAGCCTCGGACCAAGCCAGGCCTGAGCCTAGCCTCTTTTCCTTTTTTGGTTAAATCTGTTTTTGAAAGATTTTTATAAAAATAATTATTCAATATATTTTTATTATTCTTCCACGATAATTCTTCTAAAAATGAGTATTATTTAACACAGCGTTTTGAACAATATTTGAGACAACCTTTCTGTTTTGTAATGATTAAAAGGCTATTTGGAACAGTTTTTCTTATGTTAAATTGATTTTACCAATAATTCTTTCACTAAAAGTAGAGACAAATATTTTTAAAATAATAATATGGATTTATCAGAATTAAACAACATTTTTAAAGTGAAATTGTGATATGTTGTTGAGTGAGCTACTTATTGCTTTTTATTTATTACGACGATAGAAACCACGTTTGACGAAGGAGTTGTACTTGAAGACCCCGAAGACCCCGGATACTTAGCTGATCAAGGCAAGCAGCCCTTTGACCATGTTTGAGCATTAGTTATATTGTATGCTAGTAAGGCAAATATTTCCGTTGCATGTGATCATAAGTGATGTTACAAAAGGCTCCTCCGGAGCACTTGCATTTTAGGCATGATCCTACCACCTATGATAGTCACGCTAATATCATGTTGACAAGTAAAGCTAAGCATAGTAGAAGCATGAGCATGATGATGGTAAAAATCAAAGGTTTATGAAATCTCCCGTCGGGTATCACTAATGCACGAGGGTGATGATGAGTTAGGTCGCAACTTTTGGTGAAGTGGTTCACCGGGTATTTTGGTGTGAGTGGTTTCTGAAATGGGAATAGATTTATGATGTGTCGACCTTCACATCCTTACATGTGTGACCACGTTAGCCCTTTATGGGACGGGGCTTTGTTGATTACTCTGGTCGGTGCTAGCAAAGAGCCACATTACTAGTGGCGGGAGTGATGTGTGGTCACTCTCGTCACGGGGTCGTGCCAGGTAGGGCGACTATGTCGTTTTTACGTGTTCCGGGCACATTGTTGGTCCCTGCATGGATGATACTGTCCAGAGTCGGTGCTCATAAGACGTACATCATGTGGGCTGGGTACCAATAGAGTGGACCTCTTTGTCTAGTATCATCAGGGGAAAGGCATTGATCGGCTACTTACCTCGGATATATTATATACCGCTAGTCGTGGATGACACGGAAGTTTCCCGGATCTCGTGGGCACAACGTAGAACCTCTGCAAAGTGTAAAATTATTCGAATAGCCGTGTCCACGGTCAAGGACTGTTGGGTGGTGCTTCTTAAACTACGTCCAGTCGTTTCCGCATAAACCAAGTGTTTGTGTGTGTGTGTGTGTGTGTTTAATGGTGTTATCTGAAAAAGAGTTCATATTACCAAGTTTGGTGACTTGGCATATCGGGTGAACCCGGAGTGTTCATCCCATAACATATATGTTGATATCTGTAACCTGTTCTTCTAAATACCATCTAGCTTAAGTTGCACACCCATGAACATGTTTATTTACAGTTAAGATGCTATCCGCCAAAACTGCATATTACTTGTTATTCTGCCAATTGCATTGTTCATATCATGGGCTATTTGCGAGTACATTCAAAGTACCCATTGGCTTGCCACTGGTTATATTATTGACCACACATGGAAGGACCGGAGTTTGGAGAAGAGTAGGTCATCGGAGATGGCCCTACGAACTAGGACGCTTGCCAGTCAGAATGCCTGTTGGTGTAGGCTGATGGCATGGGAACCCGCTTAGCCCTAAGATTTCCGTTACTAGTTGTATCCGTGTGATTTGGCCTTATAGGCCCTGCCTTGTGAACTTGACTTTATCGGTCATGTGTTGTAATATTTCTGTACTTCGATGTAAGACTCTTAATATTAAGCATCTGTGTGTTCGGTGAGCATTGATCTATGGGATCACTTAGCACGTTCATTCGGCGCTCTCGACTCGTAAGTCGGGGTCCCCACAACTCGTCTTCCACCTCAAGCAATCCAAACAAGCAGGGGCAGGATTCTACGCCGCATGGTGGGCTGAACCTGGGTAAACTGTGCGAGTGTTCTTGTTCATCTTCCTTAGCCCAAGCCACCGGAGAGTCACCGTGAGGTTGATATGTTGAACACGTAGGAGAGCGAGTGCACCCGAATGTTTGAACCTTTCTGGGTCTATGGAGCCCCGATTCTGACATTTACCACCTCGATTTCCCTTGGCTCGGCCTCCTCTTCTACCTCCACGGCACCCACGAGAATCTCCTCGACCTTGATCCTGACGCATGGACCAAGAAGCTTGGAGATCCTTGAAAACTAAGACAACTTTTGGGTGAATCCCCTTACCGTGCTCTTTAAACACGTGACCCAGGTACCCACAAACTACACACCAATCTGGAAAACGCTCGTATTTCACCCTGTAGATTGTCTCTTCGAGTCTTTGATTAAAGATATTGCATTCCTCAACAGTTTCTCGACATTGATTCTAACCGAGACACGGTAAAAGTTTTCCATGAAATCAAATGATTTAGGCTCTAAGAATTGAACTTCTCCCACCTTTGATGCTAAAGTGGGTACCAGATGTGCATATAGGCTCTGAACGTCATGAATCTGGATCCATATGTCCAAGCTATCCAGCTTAACACTAGATGGTTGGGTTACTCCATCATATGGGGTGATTACGACTGCATTACCACGGAAGTTCCAAGGTCATTCCACCATTACTCGCTCCCAATCACCAAGGCAGTGAAATTGAAGTCCCTACAGATTCTTCTAGGGCGGCTTGAAGTTAACCGCCTACGCAAGGCTCCATGCAGCACACATGTTCCTGAAAAACCATCCTTGGATATACGGTTTATTGATGTGAATTCGCACCACTGCGAGCCATCGAGCAGAGTCATGTGGCACCTCAGGCTCGTCCACCACCACGTCGTCCATATCGCCTTCCCGGAGACCAAGCTCGGCCATCAACTTCTCAATCTCAGATGCGGACGAAGAGCCGCCGGCCATAGCCGAGCCCCCTCCTCTCTTCATAGCCACAATTCAGCAAACCCTAACCATAACCTAATCCAGCCTGAACCGAGCAGCGAAATTCGAAACCAAGGCGGAATCAAAGTCCAGGATCGGGTGGAGGGAAGGAATAAAGCTTTCCGACTCAACGGTGACGAGATCGCCGTGAAACCCTAACTAGAGGGAACTTTTTCTTTCTTTGCATTTTTTGTTTCTGAAAGAAGCTTCCTCGGCCAGCCCACGAGAAGGGGTATTTCACGCATCGATTCCCCAAAGGCGTTGGAGGCTCCACACAGGAGCTCCCACACACTGCCCCATCCAATTCATTAGGACGGTTCTTCTTCTCCCACAATTGCGGCGACCCGTGGCAGCTAGATTGGACGCCGCCTCATCATCTGAGATCGGATCCATCGTATCAACTCGCGAGCAACAAGACACCGGCATTATCCCGCTTGAACGAATCTGCACGGCTCATTCGTCTTAAACGGTTCCACGCTCCTCATCCCGTCATCCGGCCCCTTCCCTGTTGTTGAGTTATCATTCCTCTCCTCGTCGGTTAGTTCCATCTTTGCCAACGCATTAGATTTTCTAACTCGATGAATTCACACGCTAAATAATCTGTTGGGTGGGCGAGGTGCTACATATTTGAGTTTTCCACAACTCGTAAATTTTGTTTCTCATCTGTACAGCTAGAAGCCCAAGTGGGGCGGACCTATAATTCCCGCCAGTCATCGGGTGCTGGCGTGTATACAGCTACCACCAGCTGTGGGGTGCCAGCTTGAACAGACACTGCTCCGGCAGGCGGCGGCCATCATACGTGCTCCACCTTTTGTCCTCTTTTCTATGGAAAATTACCCATGCGTGGTTTTGTTAGTAGGACTAGCAAAAGGCCCGTGCGTTGCAACGGGAGAAAAAAAAATCATAATATTCAATGATCATGATCACATTTTGCTGCATCATCGAGATACACTATCATTCTCAATTTCGTGAAATCAAGAATATTTTTTAAACTCTTGAACATATTTGAAATCGTGAATATTTTTCAAATTCATGAACAATTTTACAATCTTTTGATATTTTGGAAAATCAAGAACATTTTTGTTATTTGCAAACAACTTTTTAATTGTGAATATTTTTTGAACAATTTTTCTCCATACCACCTCTAGCGTGTCTATCTTTGGAAACATTAAGCATGACATCTTCTTTTGCGTGTCAATTTTCTTCCGGTAATCTTCCCCATAATCATCCCACAAGTTTTCTTCCTATCGAGAGACGGATTAACTCCATACAGAATTTATGGGCTGGTTATATTGATATCAAGTGATAGAAGTACATAAGTTGATGGAATTCTGTGGAAGGGAGCGGGGTGGGACAATACAGTACATATATGCATTTTAATTACATAACAAATAGTAAAAGTGAGGGATGAAAAAAATTGAGGCAACCAGGGATCGAACCTGGGTCTGTTCTGTAAGGGAACAGGCGCTCTAGCCACCACAACTCGTGTGGGCTCTTAAGTCTTCACGATCTGGTAGTTTATAAACCGCATGGTAAAAAAATTGATTTTAAACAGAAGACGAAAAAAGGTTGAAGGTGGGACTCGAACTCAGGTGTTCGGGCTAGGTTAGATAGAGAGAAACCACCATGCTACTTGCTTGTCCATGATAGAAATGGTTCGCAGGGAATAAGTTAAATCACACGGTGAACTACGAAAACGATGTGCTTTATTATTAGGATATGCGCCTTCACTTGTGCATTATTGGTTAGAACTGAACTATTCTATTTAAAATCATTAATGATTTGTTATGTCTTAAGTATTCTATTCCATATAGACGATTATTTTTCTTCTTTCCATAAAAAATAAATTGAAGTCAAAAATACATTTAACAACTAATTTTGGCCGAAATTGAAAGGAAACCAACGAATTTTGCAAAAAAATGGAATTCACTATCGGGGCTACAATCCAAACAGTCGTAGCTTACATGGTGCTCAATTCAAACACACACATACTACCCTCCCTCTTTCCATCGCGTGCAACTCCGACCGTAGTGGCCACTAATAATCCTCAAGTGTGAGAATCATCGTAGCAATTTTCAAAAATGAAAGTGGTAAGTATGGAATGTAGAACCCACAAGGAGCTAAAAGTAACATCAATATTTTCTCAAGTCCTATCTACCACCGATACGACTCTACGTACACCGAATGTTTGCTTCTATCTAGTAACAAGAAATAAAAGCGCGTTGTGGGTATAGAGAGGATAGCTTTGCATGATATTGGAAAACTAAAACATGAAAAATAGCTACTGTACTAAATTGATTGAATATATCACAATATCTTACAAATAGCGACTGCGGAATAATAATAGTATGGTGTGCGAAATCATCCTAGGCAATTGATAACAAGATCGGTAATTACTCTTGCAATTTCATATGAGGAAGAGGAATGAGTTAACATACTTTTCATACTTCGATCACATGAACTTATGATTGGATATCTAGTAAGCATCCGCAACTACTAGAAATCATTAAGATAAACCCAACCATAACATTAAACATCTAGTCCCCTTTATTCCGATGTGCAAAGAACTTACTTGTTTGAGTGTAATCTTTTGTCACTCTAGGCACCCAGTATAAATGAATGATGAATATATTCCAAACCCTATAACACCTCACCTGTGTGTGGCACAAAGCCACCATAGGACAACGTCAAAATAAAGCATACACTCAAATCAATCAAGATCATCAATCAACCCAAAGGACAACGTAAATCTACTCAAACATCGTAGGATGGCAACACATCATTGATTAATAATATGTTGCATGAAACACCATGTTCAAGTAGGAAATTAAAGCAGGGTGCGGGAGTGGACCGCCATAGATAGATGAGGGAAGGTGATGGAGATGGTGATGTTGATGAAGACGATCACTGGGGGGAACGTTCCCCCGACAACACTCGGACGCCACAGAAAAAGAGGGGGCGAGATTCTCCCCCTTAGGCTTCCTCCTCCATATCCTGTCCCTAGATGGGGAGAGGTTAAACCCTCTGGTCCTTGGCCGCCATGGCTCCGAGAGGGGAAAGAGCTCCTCCGAGATTGGATATCTTTCTGTGTGTTTCTCTCTTGTTTTCTCCGAGAGGGGAAAGATCCAAAACTCCGATCAGGCTGAAATTTTGAGGAATTTTTTATCGGAAAAATATGTTTCTTGCGCTGAAAGAAGGGCCCAAACCAAGTTAAGGGGGAGGCACAAGCCATTAGGGCGCGGCCAACCCCCCCAGCACATGCCCTATTGGCTTGTGCCTCCCTCGGGCGCCGAGGTGCGCTGATTCTTCTTTCCAAAATTCACATATATTCTTAAAGAAATCTCCGTAAAGTTTTATCACGTTTGGCATTTGTTTGATATGGAATATCTGCAAAACAAAAAACATACAAAAAACATGAACTAACAGTGGGCACTATCTAAGTAAGTTAGTCCCAAAAATTATTATAAAATGTTGCCAAAAGTATATGAAAGTTGTAGAATATTGGCATGAATACTTCATAAATTATCTATATGTTGGAGACTTATCAACATCCCCAAGCTTAATTAATGCTCTCCCCTGAGTAGGTAAATGAAAAAAGAAATAATTTATAAAGTGTGAATGCTAGCATAATATATAGGTTTAAATGATGTTACTTCCAATCACTTTTTCTAGCATCAAAAAACAGCAACTCTTTTCTCATCAAACTTCTCATTATAGAGTAACAAGCTATTCACATGTTAAAGTTTCGACCATAGAATTTCTTATAAATAGCAAACTATGTTTTAGTCATCAAACAATTGCAATTCATCTTATTTTCAGGAAGGGTCTATGTAATAGCTGTGATTTAGCAAATTCCACATACTCAACTATCATTTAGTCTTCCATGATTGCTGACACTCAAGGCATATTTTATGAACAAGTAGTTTCAATCAAACACATAGGATGATATGGGCTTAATGTTCCTATTCCCAACTTATTTATCTCACGGATAATGTCAACAATAATGAACCATGATCACGTATATCCAACTGGATATATGGCCTCGATCTCCCCAGCACATGATGCTTGACAACTAAAGAATTATTAGATTGGAATAGGGATGAACATTATTGACTCTTGCATAAAAGTAAAAAATAGAAAAGTAAAAGATAATCCCTTCATAGAGGGAAGCACAGATTAGCATGCACTTTTTATTTTAGGATGTACAATCTCTTAATAAAAAGGAATATCACTTTATATTTCCCCTTGTGATAGCAAACTTTAATATGCAGTCCGTCACTTTTATTTATTTGCCACCACAAGATCGTACAAAAGCTTAGTTTCCCTTACAATAAAACAGCATACATGTTTAGGAGAAATTTTTATTGCTTTGTGCACCGATGACAACTTACTTGAAGGATCTTATTCAATCCATAGGTAGGTATGGTGGACTCTTTTGGCAAGAAACTGGGTTTAAGGGTTATGGATGCACAAGTAGTAGCTCTACCTAGTGCGAATTTTTGGGCTAGCAAAAGATTCGAAGAAATCAACACATGTTAGAGGATCCATGACAATATAACTATTATGTGAATATAAGCAAACATAACCATTACGTTGTCTTCCCTCACCAATGTACTATTTCATCAAGTATGAAAATAATTGATGAGGGCTCACAAGCATAGAAGATGACCAAGATAGTTTATTTATATGTGAAATATCTCATCCTTCAATATTCATTCATGAATTGTTCAAGTCAACAATGCTATGTTTGCTAACCTCCAATAAATTTTATTGCTTATACTCTTAGTATGTGAAGTCACTACTCCCCATGGGACTATCATATGAACCATTTATAATTTCATGTTTTATGACATTCAATTTATTTAACATTTTCTCTTAGGACATAAGTGAAGAACAAAATGGATCATCAGACTAATCTAAACAATATAGAAGTGAGTTTCATATAGCATTCTTCAATGAATAAAGAAATACCAAGGTCCAAGCTGAAAATATATAAGTGAAGCACACAAAGCATTCTATAAAGCCATACTTAAAGTATTTAAGTTAAGAGCATGAATCATTCTATAAATCAACCAACGACTATCTAATACCAGCATGGTGCATAAAAAATGGAAGAATACACACAAAATATGCACCAAGAATAGAACACTTGAATGAATGAAAACTTATGATCATCATTGGCTAACCGATAAGACTTGACGAAGAGAGGTGGCATGCGTAGCATCTCCAAGCTTAGATGCTTGAGTCTTATTGTAATATTTCCTTGGGGAACCTTGGGAATCCCAATCTTGATTTTTTGTATCTTGTTCGATCCTCTCATATCCAGGTTTCACCTAAGTCTCAAAAACTTCATCCACATAAAACTTGAAAAGAACTCGTGAGAGAGGTTAGTACATATGAGAATAAATCAACACTTCATGTACTGTGAAGGCAAGTTGAATAATAATTTTATAATATTAGGCAATATATAATATCATTTCCACAATTTATATCTACCAATATAAGCCATAAAAACTCTAGGATAATTAGATAACAAAATTATTAGAGCAATCTGTCCAAACAGAACAATCTGTAGGAATTCATTTAATAAGTGTACTTATCTATCTCCAAAATACTCAAAATTTAGGAAAATCTAAATATTTTGTATGGAAGTACAATATAGAAATTTCAGAAACTTTCCATGTTGCACTCAAATCTCATAATTCAAAAGTTTCTGTTTTATACACCACACCGCACACATTTAATTCGAGCATTCTAAATGCAATTCATGGAATTTTTTATTCAAAAACAAGATTATAAGTAGCAGCATGCAAATGCTAAAAAAATAAAATGATTCTCCAAGAAAAACACATATTATGTGATCAAAAAAATATAGCACCAAGTAAGATATGCTGATAGTGTGAAGACAAATGAGGGGATGCCTTCTGGGGCATTCCGAAGCTTAGACGCTAGAGTCTTCCTTGGATATTAACTCGGGGTGCCTTGGGCATCCCCAATATTAGGGTCTTGCCGCTCCTTATTCTCCTCATCTCCGCATCTCATCAGAAACATAAAAACTTCAATCACACAAAACATAACAGAAACCTTGTGAGATCTGTTAATATAATTGGCAAATCATAAACTTTAGATACTATTATAAATTGATTCATATTTAATTATTGGATATGGTAATGTATTCTAACTTCTCCATGGATTTTACCGTCTCATACAATGCATGGCATTAACAGAACATGCAAAATATGCAAGGAAAAACAGAATATCTCTAAAACAGAAGAGTCTCTAATGATCAACACAAATACCAAACTTCTGTAAATCAAAAAATTCAAAAAATTAGGAGGTCCTAGGATATTTGTATATTAATGGTGTGTCAATAGTTTACATCAAAAAAGACGTTCAAATAAAATCACAGAAATTCTGGACTGGGCGTCAAAGTTTCTGTTTTTGCATTCTATCGATTATACTTATCATCCAAATCATCCTAAAGGCTTTACTTGGCATATTCTCGAAATAAGAGACACATAACATGATTATTATATTAGCTTAATCTTGTGAACACATAAAAACATAAAGGATAAGTGTTGGGTTCACTACTGGAATCCAGAAATTTGCCGTCTGCTTGGCCTTTGCCGTCAACTCACACATGGCAAAGGTACTCTTTGCCGTCAGCTGCCACAGTGCTGACGGCAAAGAGGTGGCAGACGGAAAAAGATTATTTTGCCGTCTGCCACTTCTTTGCCGTCCGCTGGCCGACGGCAAAGAAGCCCTAAGCGGACGACAAAGGGAGGCAGACCGCAAAGCCCCGCCACACAACGGCCGAAACGTCACCCCACACTCCCCTCCCTTTGCCGTCTGCTTGGGGCCCTTTGCCGTCCGCCTGGGAGGGCGGCGGACGGCAAAGGTGTCTGCGCCCACCAACCCAACCACCCACCCGGTGCCCTCCCCCCCCGGGACCTTTTCCGTCGGCCTTGGCTGCCTTTGCCGTCAGCCTAGGAGCGCGGCGGACGGCAAAGGTGTCGGCGCCCACCAACCCAACCACCCACCCGGTGCCCTCCCCCCCCCCCCCCGGGACATTTGCCGTCGGCCTTGGCTGCCTTTGCCGTCAGCCTAGGAGTGCGGCGGACGGCAAAGGGCCGGCAGCCTAGCCACGTCCACGCGCACCCCCGCCACCCTTCCAACCGTTCCCACGTAGCCCCCCTCCAACCCCCGCCGCCTACCGACGTCCCGCGCCGCCGCTGCCCTGCGCCGCCGCTGCCCCGCGCCGCCGCCTGCCCCGCGCCGCCGCCTGCCCCGCGCCGCTCCTCCTCCCTGCCCCGCCACGCCGCCTGCCCCGCGCCGCTCCGCTCCTCCTCCCTGCCCCGCGCCGCCGCCTGCCCCGCGCCGCCCCTCCTCCGTGCGCCGCCCACTCCCCTGTCGCCTGCCCCTCCCGGCGCCGCCCCTCCTACACCGCCCCTCCCGCGCCGCCCCTGCTCCCTGCGGCACCCCTCCTCCCTGCGCCTCCTCCCTGCGCCGCCCCTCCTCCCTGCACCGCCCTTCCAAGATAGGTAAATTTATTTTTGTTTCTTTGTTTTTTCTCTTTTGTCATTTTTAGGTTCATGGTAATTAGTTTGTGGTAATTAGTTTGGGGAAAATCTAAGTGGAGGCGTGCGCATTGTTTCCTTCCCGTGCGGCGGTGCAATTATCTTAAATATTTATGGGTACATGCAGCTGTAGCGCAGCAGTGTGGCTTTAGATAAAAAAATCTCTCTTTTTGTGGGCCCACAACATCATTACTGGCTGAAGCGCGTATTATCTCATGGCTACAGTAACAGCTGCTACAGTGGCTTTCTTCTTTTTATAACTACAGTTGGCTTGTTGTGCAGTGTACGGATGCCTTCTCCATTGTCTAATCAGTACTCGCTATTGGAACCTAGCCGAGAAAAGTTTAGTAGCTGACAAAAAATTATGATAATTAATCTGAAAACATTTCATTCCTGAGATAATAATTTGATAACTACAACTTTCTTCACCAGGTAACTACACTGATTTGTTGCTTAAATCTGACAACTACGATCGCTTAAGTCCGAGAACTACATCTATTTAAACTGATAACCATGTGTAAATATGTGACAACCGTATCCACTTAAATCTGACAATTACACTTGCTTAATCATGGCAATCCTGTACTGAGAACATGTAATGCAACTTAACATGTTTAATTTTTTTGGCAACTAAGCACTTTATAATCTGGTGACTAATACGTTTAGCTAGCAGCCAATTAGTATTTATGTATGTGGCAACTAATCACTTTATAATTTGGAAACTAAATATTTTTAATTTGACAAGTACAATAATACAACCAATCATGCAATAATTAACTTGACAAGAACTTGGCTGCCGACTCTACCTAGCTCTGACATGCAATGCATGCTCCTCGTTTTGGACTTTTGCGACCCTTTATATGCGTGAGCTTGCATGTCATCTCGCCCCTTATTTTTTTTCTGGAAGAGAAAAGCCGATGCATGTGGCACATACATGCCGCTGTTGTCCATGAGAAGGCCTAGAGAATTGTGTCGCAGGTGCACGGAAGCTAAAACGTGATTTCGCATGTGGATTACTGTCATGCCCCTGATGATGTGTTTCAAGAAAAAAGTGGTGTCATTAGAAAAGAAAAAGGTTTAGGGTTGAGCACATTATTCTATCTTCGAAGATTGACCAGGTACCCTCCCAAAAAAAAGATCGACCCGGTCCAGCTGATTCATGAGCACAACGACGTGGGAAGCACTATGTTGTGGTGTGTGTGCTTCCACCGGACAAAACAATGAAATTTTGAAACATGGACGCGGCGCTGGACGAGGTGTTGACGGCGGAGGCGGCGGCCGTGCTCTCCCCGAGCAGGCCGGTCAGGTAGCTGATGAAGTTGGAGGAGATGCCGTAGTACGCGAACCCCCGACCCCCGACGCCACTGACCCCTGACCCCCGACGCCACTAACCCTCGACCCCCGACCCCCTACCCCGACCGTGACGCCATTGACCCCCAACTCCCGAGCCCGGACACCTCTTTGGCCTCTTGTTGACCCAAAAGACCGCAACCCCCGACGCTAGTGAACCTCAACCCCCGACAACACTCACCCTCGACCCCCGACCCCCGACCCCGACCCCCGACGCCACTGACCCCCGATCCCCGACGCCCGACGCCACTGACCCTCGACCCCCGACCCTCGAACCCGACAACACTCACCCTCGACCCCCGACCCCTACGCCGACCCCCGACGCCACTGAACCCCGACCCCCGACGCCCGACGCCACTGACCCTCGACCCCCGACCCCCGACAACACTCACCCTCGACCCCCGACCCCCTACCCCGACCCCCGACGCCACTGACCCCCGACCCCTGACGCCCGACGCCACTGACCCTCGACCCCCGACCCCCGACCCCCGACAACACTCACCCTCGACCCCCGACCCCCTACCCCGATCCCCGATGCCACTGACCCCCAACTCCCGAGCCCCGACACCTCTTCGGCCTCTTGTTGACCGAAAAGACCCCAATCCCCGATGCCAGTCACCTTCGACCCCCGATGACACTGACCCACATAGTTATGAGTTAGGTCATATAGTTATGTTAATTATAAAAACATCATATTTGTGTTGATCGGGTGAATTTCAATGTGCAGTTGTTCGACGACCTCCACGTGCGTTCGACGAGCTCCGCCCTTGCGTTGTTGGTGAGCACAAATGACTTCTCCTCCTACCCCCTTAATTTTCTCTGTCCCGGTCTTCGTGCCGATGAAACTTGCTAGCTATAGGTTTCTTCAATCAAGAGTATGCGTGACCAGTATGCGTCTCCCATTCGAAAGGGCGACATCTATAAATATGCATTTCTTTGCATATTTATAACCGCCATCCTTTCGAATTGTCCAACATTATCCATGGACAGCCCGAGTATGTGTAGATTGGGTTTGTTTTCCCGTATGCTGTGCTCCAGATCTAATGCGGAATTTCGTCAGTGCCTCCGCTGTTGTTCTCCGGGTACACATCCTCTCTGCTTATTGCCGAGACGTGTATCAGGAGAACAGCGGGGAGGTGCTGTCGAAATTCTACGTCGCATCTGGAGCAGAGCATGGGAAAACAAACCCAGTCTACACATACTCAGGTGGGATTAGGACCTATCTTTACCTATTAGCGTGTAGGTTGCATGGACGTAATAAAACTGACAAACTTGATTAGCGTATGAATATAGATAATGAATTATATATTTATTTCTTGTGCCCCCATAGGTAGCTAGGCAACATGAGTGATCGTGCTTGGATGTACACTGGTCACCCTAGTCAGAAAGACATGACCCATGAATGGTTAACAAAAACCAGGGGGTTTGTGAGAGCCGCATTTGCAAATGGCCAGCATAAAACATGGTGCCCCTGTCCCAACTGCGACAACTGGAAAAAGCAGACAGAGTTTGAAATGGGTAAACACCTGCAGAAGTGGGGTTTTACGCCTAAGTATACGGTGTGGACTTTTCATGGTGAGTCTGACCAACGTGCTAGAGCTGAGGTGATTCGTCGTCGCACCGACGAGCATGGTACCGGGATTGAAGACATGGTGCAAGACTTTGATGATGCTCGTGATTCGGACGATGATATGGAGGAATCTGCAAAGGCCTTCTATGAAATGTTGGAGTCTTCAAAACGTCCTCTCCACGAGCAGACTGAGCTTTGTCAGCTGGATGCCATCGCGCAAGTAATGGCTCTGAAGGCTCAATTCAACCTAGGCATAGAATGCTACGACGCGATGATGACGATATTTGGACGCTTTCTACCCAAAGGCCATGTACTGCCTGCAAACCTGTACCAGTCAGAGAAAATCCTCCGTGTACTTAAGATGCCCTATGAGAAGATACATGCCTATGAGAATGGATGTGCCTTATTTAGGCTTGAGTATGCGGCCTTGAACTATTGCCCCATTTGCAATTCTTCAAGGTATATTGTGGTAGACAACAGCATGGGTGAGAAGAATCAGACCAAAATCCCCATTAGTGTTCTTCGATATCTGCCAATCGTACCAAGACTTCAACGTCTTTTCATGGTCGAAGAGACGGCCAGACAGATGACATGGCACAAATTGGGCAAAAGAACCGAACTAGATGCGGATGGGAACAAGATGCTGGTACACACTTCAGATGGTTTTGCGTGGAGGCACTTCGATGTATTACATAAGGATAAATCGGAAGATCCAAGGCAACCTAGAGTTGCCATCAGCACGGATGGGTTCAATGTGTATGGTATGACGGCAGCACAATACAGTTGTTGGTCTGTATTTGTCATTCCACTAAATTTGCCACCCGGAGAGATTATGAAAAGAAAGAACATTTTCCTGACGTTGATAATTCCAGGGCCCAACTATCCGGGGAAGAATATGAATGTGTACATGCAGCCGCTTAAGGATGAGTTGCAAGAAGCCTGGGATAATGGGATCAAGACCTACGACGCGGCTACCAAAACAAATTTCAAAATGCATGTGTGGTACATGTACTCGACGCATGATTATCCGGCGTTTGCGCTATTCGCTGGCTGGTGTGTGCATGGAAGGTTCCCGTGCACCACATGCAAGGCAGCTCTTCAGTTCCGTTGGCTGCAGGCTGGTTGCAAGTATTCTTGCTTCGACATGCATAGACAATTCCTGGATCCTGACCATAAGTTCAGAAAAGACAAGAAGAATTTCACCAACGGTAGAGTTGTCAAAAACACTGCACCAGCTGCGTTGACAGGCCAACAGACCCTTGATCAGTCAAAAACACTTCAAAGGGTATCCCTTACTTCAAAGACCTCCTTTGCCCACACAACATTGACGTGATGCACACTGAAAAGAATATTGTGGAGGCCATTTTTGGTACATTGTTCGGCATAGAGGGGAAGTCAAAAGATAATCCTAAGGCTAGAATCGACCTGGAGGCTCTATGTGATAGACCGTTGCAAAACTTGCGACAACGAAAAGGAAAGCAAAGCATAGCGAAGCCAAAAGCATGGTTCAATCTTGAAAGGCCAGCTATGAGGGAAATACTATTGTGGGTAAAAATGCGGTTGATGTTCCCCGATGGGTATGCTGCGAATCTAAAGAGGGGAGCGAGTCTTGAGAAATTGAAAATATTTGGGCTCAAGAGTCATGATTGGCACATATGGATTGAGCGGGTAATGCCGGTGATGTTGCGTGGCTTTATCCCTGAGGATGAATGGCTAGTACTGGCAGAGCTGAGCTATTTCTTCCGTTCTCTTTGTGCGAAAGAACTATCGCCTGGCGTGCTAGATGAAATGGAAGAGTTGGCGTCGGAGTTGATCTGCAAATTAGAAAAGATCTTTCCACCGGGCTTCTTTAATCCAATGCAACATTTGATTTTGCATCTCCCGACCGAGGCAAGAATGGGGGGGCCCGTTCAAAATCGATGGTGCTACTCAACTGAGAGGATGCAGAAGACGCTTCGAGCTAAGTGTAAAAATAAACGTAGAATTGAAGCATCGATGGCCGAGGCATTCATTACTAAGGAGGCGGCAAACTTCGTGACAGCACACTACGAAGCCAAAAATCATCATTTGTATAACCCGAAGCCTCGGTACAATAATGGCGATCGAGAAAAAGTTCGATCCAACCTCAGCCTATTCAAAGGTAAGCTCGCACCATCCGGTGCTTCGAAAGGGAAATCGTTGGATGTCGAAGAATGGTGGACCATTTCATTGTATATCTTCACCAACCTAACAGAAGTGCGGCCGTATATCGAGTAAGTTCTCGGTAATTTATTGTTCCGCAACTTCTAATTGCTTTGAACTACTCTTATTCCCGGATATTTGATATAGTCGATACGTCGCCGAATTCTCGGATGGAGCGGTCATCGAAAATGATTCCGTCGAAGAGTATGAGCTTCTCGCAAAGCATGGAGGCGACTATCCTGGTTTCATATCTTGGTTCAAACAAAGGGTAATTAATTACCATTAAGGGCCCATTTGATTTATTGGTCTAATTTGCGGCTAATGCATCCATTCTTTCGTATTAAACTTGTAGGCTGATGCATAGTCTATGGACGCCGAGTTGAGACAAGTGGCTAATGGTTTTGACTATAAGGTCCGTTCATTTGACAAATACAACATCAACGGGTATCACTTTCGTACCTTTGGCAAAGAGCTATCTATGCCCGACCTAAAGACTACAAATTGTTCTGTCTCTGCTATCGGCGAAGGAGACACCGAGTATTATGGAAGGGTTGAAACAATTTATGAACTTCTATTCTATGGTGAAAACCCACCGACCGTCGTAGTCTCCAAATGTTATTGGTTTGAGCCGAGGGAGACTAGAAGGACTCATGAACATATAGGACTAGTCGAAATCAACCAAAACACCCACTTAGATGTTCCCGATGTCTATATTATGGCTCAATAGGCGACACAAGTTTTCTATCTACCGTGGGCCTGCCAAACTGATCCAAATCTCAAAGGTTGGGATGTCGTTTATGAAGTGCCACCACATTTTAGACCACCTACCCTCAATGAAGAGGATTACGAACCTCACATAAACCCAGACACATATGAAGGAGAATTCTTCCAAGAAACACGTATGTCCAAGAAACGTTTCAAGAACCGCTCTACTTCACCCCAGAACATTGAAGTAGACAGCGACAGTGAATCCGTCTTAACCCCTGAGCCCGAACAGGAAGAGCTGGAAGAAGAAGAGGTTACTACTGCGGATGACATGTCACTTCTTGACCGATTACATAATGGTGGCCTTCCACATGATCTTCTAGATAGTGATGATGATGATGCATTTATTGATGATAGTGATGATCATGATGCATTTATTGACCCCGAAGCATATATAGACGAGGACGATTGTTATTAGTTCATGTCAGGTATTCAACTATTATACTATATATAAATTTTGAGTTCATGTTAGGTATTCAATTTTTATTAGTCATGTTGGTATTTATGTTGTACTAATTTCATTTACTCTTTGTCATGACAGGTGTTGAAAGATGGTGGGAAAGGGTCGAAAGCACGCCGCGGCTGCTTCTTCGTCGGCGGGTGATGGGATGGGTACTTCCATTCCTGCCTCGCCTCTTCGGAGAGTGTTGCTCTCTACTATGCAAGGAGCGGCCCCCGTGAGAGGAGGTCGACCACCCGCGAAGCCGAGAGGCACTAAAGGTACACGTTGTATTCATGTTGGTATTTATGTTGTACTCATGTTGTATGCATATTGGTATTTATATACATTTTATTACTCATGTTGGTATTTATGTTGTACTAAAGGTACACGTGGCCGCGGGAGAGGTAGGGGTACACGGTCTCCGCCACCACCCCAAGCTGATTCACCTGAGCACAGGAGAACTTCTAGAGTGGATTCGTCTGAGGTGGAGGCTACACGGTCTCCGGTTCACGAGCCTCGGGTCGACGAGCCTCAGGTCGACGAGCCTTTGACCCACGAGACTCGTGTCCCAGAGGCTTCCTTCCAGACGACTGCGGAGCACAGCAGGGATGAGGGTACGTCCCAAGAGACCTAGTGGGATCCCTGGCCAGAGCCAACTGGCCATGCTGGTAGCGACGAGGAGCTGGGTCAGGGGGATACCGTCTACCAGCGTGGTAGTTCGGGGCTCCCGCTCGTGCCAGCGACCCCCGAGCAGAGGTGCTCGATTAGGCCAAATGGGGACAAGTAAGTTAATTTACTCTTATTTAACCTTTTGCCTTCGCGTTTTCTCAAATATCTAATGTTTTGGCTTTAATTTGTCATACTGTAGGGGTTGGATTCTTGCCAAGGGTGTCCGCAAGCCCAACAGCGTCCTCGGTGTTCTTTGCCGTCAAAACTTCCCAGGGTTTGTTACGTTGTCCGGTCGGGAGCGAGAGGTAGGGATGACCTGGGAGCAGTACTTGGGTGCCCCGGCCCCGCCGGAGGTGGAGATCGACGGTGTTTTGTGTGACACGAGGGCGGACATGGTGATCCGAAAGTTCTGGGTAATTTCTCTTTCACACAATTATAAATTAACCATAGCTATTTATTGTACTAATCGGTGTTGTCTCGTTTGCAGACCTTCTACACGTGTGAGGAGGGATACGAGGACGACGCGGCAAAGGTTATCGAAACCGAATGTCGCCGCCTACTTAAAAACTTTCGGCACGAGGCTCGGGTGCAGGCTGTTCGAGACTACTATGCCACGCGGCGTATTAGGATTGATAAGGCGAAGTGTCGTGATGCTAAGATGGAGAAGGAGCATTACATCAAGGTAATTACATATTATTAAGGCTTTGTAGTTAGTTTCCTTGATTTGGTTCTTACGCACTCAAATTTCTCTTTATTAACTTAGGTGCCCCCGAGATGGTGTGTGGATAAGATGGATTGTTGGGAGGCCTTGGTGGACCAGTGGTGCTCCGAAACGTGGGAGACCAGCCACAACAACGCCAAAGAGAGGCGTGGCAAAATGGTTGGCGTGCCACACCATCAAGGGAGCGTCAACTTAATCCAATTTGGCGAGAACTGGGTATGTGGTTTGCTTCATGCCTCATGCAATTCATTCTTAATGCTATCTTGAGCCCTTTACCAATACAATTTTCTGCTCTCTCTCTTTTAGGCGCGTCACAATAAGACGGAGGCGCCACAGATGTACGACCTGTATGCGATGGCCCATACTGCCTCGTACAAGAAGGTCAAGGCATTCTCTGAGTCTGGCCTCGAGCATCCCGAAAACTTCACCAATATCTCCTCCCACGACAAGCTCGTGAAGTACAGAGATCACGGGAAGGCGAGGAAAGGGGAGGACTTTAACCCGAGCGAGGGGCCTATTGATCGAGAGCTGGTGATGATAGCTGGCAACGGGAGGCCCCATGGCTTGATCGCCATTGGAGACGGCCTTATACGTTGTCCTAGCACTCTCCGGCAGATAAAGGCACACCAAACGAGCTCTTGTCTAGAGATAACACGTCGTCCACGGCCAGTCGAGCTCGCCATCGAGGTTAGTTTAATGGACTCAACTATCTTTCCGCATTATGTTGTGCGTTGGAACCAATATGATTACATTGCTAACAATGAGTTGTGTTGCAGGCTGCTATTCAGAAAGAGAGAGCGGCAATGCAGGCGGCTATGGCGGAGAAGGATAAGGAAATTAGGGAGCTGGAGGAGAGGACGACTGCATTGGTGGAGGCGGAGAGGGCACGGAATGAAGCGTCTACCAGGGCCATATACGAGCTCTTCGTGGTAAGTTTCTTCTTCATGTTATTTCAAATCTTGCATTTGAATGTCCGTTTCATTAATAAATAAAAAGTTTGACTTGTCGAAACCAAATGTACAGTCTATGTGCGAGAAGAACGGCCAAGTCCCTCCGCCGATGCCAGTCATTAACGTGGCGGGGACGGTGAGTTTCATTTCAGTGGAGTGATCTTAAGAGTGTCCTCATGCTAACTACACATTGCAAATGATGTTTGGTGCAGAATATGTCCCAAAACGCATCGCACGACCCTTCTACAGTCGAGCCTTCTCCAGGGCAGCCTTCTCGAGGTGAAACAAGCCAGAGCCACTGTGCTTCACCCTAACTTAGGTATGTTATTTCTAGTGTTTTAATAAAAAATAGCTAGACTTCCATCTAATGACATAATTAGCTTAGTTAGCTTCAAAATAGCTAGACTTCCATCTAATGACATAATTAGCTTAGTTAGCTCCAAAATGGCCTATTTAATAAAAAATGACCTATACTTAGCTAATTATCCTCGAAATGACATAATTAGCTCCAAAAAGGCATTCTTAGCCAATTTAGCCCAAAGAAGGGTACAAGAAGAGAAAAAGAGGAAAAATGAGGAGAAGAAGGAGGAGAGGGAGGAGGAGAAGAAGAAGGAGAAGGAGGAAGAAGAAGGAGTAGGAGGAGAAGGAGCTCCTCCTACTCCTTCTTCCTCCTTCTCCTTCTTCTTCTCCTTCTCCTTCTCCTTTTCTTCTTCTTCTCCTCTTCCTTCTTCTCCTCCTCCTCCTGCTCCTCCTTATTTTACTTCTTCTTCTTCTCCTTCCCCTTTTCTTCTTCTTCTTCTTCTTCTTCTTGTTCTTCTTCTCCTTCCCCTTCTTCTTCTTATCCTCTTCCTTCTTCTCCTCCTCCTCCTACTCCTCCTCCTCCTCCTTATTTTACTTCTTCTCCTCTTCCTTCTTCTTCTCCTCCTCCTCCTCCTCCTCCTCCTCCTTATTTTACTTCTTCTTGTCTATCTCTTCTTCTACGTAGCTTAGACTTATCCAAGAAAGGCTAAATTGGCTAATTATCCTACGAAATGACATAATTAGCTTAGTTAGCTCCAAAATGGCCTATTTAATAAAAAATGACCTATACTTAGCTAATTATCCTCGAAATGACATAATTAGCTCCAAAAAGGCATTCTTAGCCAATTTAGCCCGAAGAAGGGGTCAAGAAGAGAAAAAGAGGAAAATGAAAGGAAGGAAGAGGAAAAATGAGGAGAAGAAGGAGGAGAGGGAGGAGGAGAAGAAGAAGGAGAAGAAGGAGGAGAAGGAGAAGGAGCTCCTCCTTCCCCTTCTTCTTCCTCCTTCTTCCTCCTTCTCCTTCTCCTTCTTCTTCTCCTTCTCCTTCTTCTTTTCTTATTCTTCTCCTCTTCCTTCTTCTTCTCCTCCTCCTTATTTTACTTCTTCTTCTCTATCTCTTCTTCTACGTAGCTTAGACTTATCCAAGAAAGGCTAAATTGGCTAATTATCCTACGAAATGACATAATTAGGTTAGTTAGCTCGAAAATGGCCTATTTAATAAAAAATGACCTATACTTAGCTAATTATCCTCGAAATGACATAATTAGCTCCAAAAAGGCATTCTTAGCCAATTTAGCCCGAAGAAGGGGTCAAGAAGAGAAAAAGAGGAAAATGAAAGGAAGGAAGAGGAAAAATGAGGAGAAGAAGGAGGAGAGGGAGGAGGAGAAGAAGAAGGAGAAGAAGGAGGAGAAGGAGAAGGAGCTCCTCCTTCCCCTTCTTCTTCCTCCTTCTTCCTCCTTCTCCTTCTCCTTCTTCTTCTCCTTCTCCTTCTTCTTTTCTTATTCTTCTCCTCTTCCTTCTTCTTCTCCTCCTCCTTATTTTACTTCTTCTTCTCTATCTCTTCTTCTACGTAGCTTAGACTTATCCAAGAAAGGCTAAATTGGCTAATTATCCTACGAAATGACATAATTAGGTTAGTTAGCTCGAAAATGGCCTATTTAATAAAAAATGACCTATACTTAGCTAATTATCCTCGAAATGACATAATTAGCTCCAAAAAGGCATTCTTAGCCAATTTAGCCCGAAGAAGGGGACAAGAAGAGAAAAAGAGGAAAATGAAAGGAAGGAAGAGGAAAAAGGAGAAGAAGAAGGAGGAGAGGGAGGAGGAGAAGAAGAAGGAGAAGAAGGAGGAGAAGGAGAAGGAGCTCCTCCTTCCCCTTCTTCTTCCTCCTTCTTCCTCCTTCTCCTTCTCCTTCTTCTTCTCCTTCTCCTTCTTCTTTTCTTCTTCTTCTCCTCTTCCTTCTTCTTCTCCTCCTCCTCCTCCTCCTCCTTATTTTACTTCTTCTGCTCTATCTCTTCTTCTACGTAGCTTAGACTTATCCAAGAAAGGCTAAATTGGCTAATTATCCTACGAAATGACATAATTAGCTTAGTTAGCTCCAAAATGGCCTATTTAATAAAAAATGACCTATACTTAGCTAATTATCCTCGAAATGACATAATTAGCTCCAAAAAGGCATTCTTAGCCAATTTAGCCCGAAGAAGGGGACAAGAAGAGAAAAAGAGGAAAATGAAAGGAAGGAAGAGGAAAAATGAGGAGAAGAAGGAGGAGAGGGAGGAGGAGAAGAAGAAGGAGAAGAAGGAGGAGAAGGAGAAGGAGCTCCTCCTTCCCCTTCTTCTTCCTCCTTCTTCCTCCTTCTCCTTCTCCTTCTTCTTCTCCTTCTCCTTCTTCTTTTCTTCTTCTTCTCCTCTTCCTTCTTCTTCTCCTCCTCCTCCTCCTCCTTATTTTACTTCTTCTTCTCTATCTCTTCTTCTACGTAGCTTAGACTTATCCAAGAAAGGCTAAATTGGCTAATTATCCTACGAAATGACATAATTAGCTTAGTTAGCTCGAAAATGGCCTATTTAATAAAAAATGACCTATACTTAGCTAATTATCCTCGAAATGACATAATTAGCTCCAAAAAGGCATTCTTAGCCAATTTAGCCCGAAGAAGGGGACAAGAAGAGAAAAAGAGGAAAATGAAAGGAAGGAAGAGGAAAAAGGAGAAGAAGAAGGAGGAGAGGGAGGAGGAGAAGAAGAAGGAGAAGAAGGAGGAGAAGGAGAAGGAGCTCCTCCTTCCCCTTCTTCTTCCTCCTTCTTCCTCCTTCTCCTTCTCCTTCTTCTTCTCCTTCTCCTTCTTCTTTTCTTCTTCTTCTCCTCTTCCTTCTTCTTCTCCTCCTCCTCCTCCTCCTCCTTATTTTACTTCTTCTGCTCTATCTCTTCTTCTACGTAGCTTAGACTTATCCAAGAAAGGCTAAATTGGCTAATTATCCTACGAAATGACATAATTAGCTTAGTTAGCTCCAAAATGGCCTATTTAATAAAAAATGACCTATACTTAGCTAATTATCCTCGAAATGACATAATTAGCTCCAAAAAGGCATTCTTAGCCAATTTAGCCCGAAGAAGGGGACAAGAAGAGAAAAAGAGGAAAATGAAAGGAAGGAAGAGGAAAAATGAGGAGAAGAAGGAGGAGAGGGAGGAGGAGAAGAAGAAGGAGAAGAAGGAGGAGAAGGAGAAGGAGCTCCTCCTTCCCCTTCTTCTTCCTCCTTCTTCCTCCTTCTCCTTCTCCTTCTTCTTCTCCTTCTCCTTCTTCTTTTCTTCTTCTTCTCCTCTTCCTTCTTCTTCTGCTCCTCCTCCTCCTCCTTATTTTACTTCTTCTTCTCTATCTCTTCTTCTACGTAGCTTAGACTTATCCAAGAAAGGCTAAATTGGCTAATTATCCTACGAAATGACATAATTAGCTTAGTTAGCTCGAAAATGGCCTATTTAATAAAAAATGACCTATACTTAGCTAATTATCCTCGAAATGACATAATTAGCTCCAAAAAGGCATTCTTAGCCAATTTAGCCCGAAGAAGGGGACAAGAAGAGAAAAAGAGGAAAATGAAAGGAAGGAAGAGGAAAAAGGAGAAGAAGAAGGAGGAGAGGGAGGAGGAGAAGAAGAAGGAGAAGAAGGAGGAGAAGGAGAAGGAGCTCCTCCTTCCCCTTCTTCTTCCTCCTTCTTCCTCCTTCTCCTTCTCCTTCTTCTTCTCCTTCTCCTTCTTCTTTTCTTCTTCTTCTCCTCTTCCTTCTTCTTCTCCTCCTCCTCCTCCTCCTCCTTATTTTACTTCTTCTGCTCTATCTCTTCTTCTACGTAGCTTAGACTTATCCAAGAAAGGCTAAATTGGCTAATTATCCTACGAAATGACATAATTAGCTTAGTTAGCTCCAAAATGGCCTATTTAATAAAAAATGACCTATACTTAGCTAATTATCCTCGAAATGACATAATTAGCTCCAAAAAGGCATTCTTAGCCAATTTAGCCCGAAGAAGGGGACAAGAAGAGAAAAAGAGGAAAATGAAAGGAAGGAAGAGGAAAAATGAGGAGAAGAAGGAGGAGAGGGAGGAGGAGAAGAAGAAGGAGAAGAAGGAGGAGAAGGAGAAGGAGCTCCTCCTTCCCCTTCTTCTTCCTCCTTCTTCCTCCTTCTCCTTCTCCTTCTTCTTCTCCTTCTCCTTCTTCTTTTCTTCTTCTTCTCCTCTTCCTTCTTCTTCTCCTCCTCCTCCTCCTCCTCCATATTTTACTTCTTCTTCTCTATCTCTTCTTCTACGTAGCTTAGACTTATCCAAGAAAGGCTAAATTGGCTAATTATCCTACGAAATGACATAATTAGCTTAGTTAGCTCCAAAATGGCCTATTTAATAAAAAATGACCTATACTTAGCTAATTATCCTCGAAATGACATAATTAGCTCCAAAAAGGCATTCTTAGCCAATTTAGCCCGAAGAAGGGGACAAGAAGAGAAAAAGAGGAAAATGAAAGGAAGGAAGAGGAAAAATGAGGAGAAGAAGGAGGAGAGGGAGGAGGAGAAGAAGAAGGAGAAGAAGGAGGAGAAGGAGAAGGAGCTCCTCCTTCCCCTTCTTCGTCCTCCTTCTTCCTCCTTCTCCTTCTCCTTCTTCTTCTCCTTCTCCTTCTTCTTTTCTTCTTCTCCTCCTCTTCCTTCTTCTTCTCCTCCTCCTTATTTTACTTCTTCTTCTCTATCTCTTCTTCTACGTAGCTTAGACTTATCCAAGAAAGGCTAAATTGGCTAATTATCCTACGAAATGACATAATTAGCTTAGTTAGCTCCAAAATGGCCTATTTAATAAAAAATGACCTATACTTAGCTAATTATCCTCAAAATGACATAATTAGCTCCAAAAAGGCATTCTTAGCCAATTTAGCCTGAAGAAGGGGACAAGAAGAGAAAAAGAGGAAAATGAAACGAAGGAAGAGGAAAAATGAGGAGAAGAAGGAGGAGAGGGAGGAGGAGAAGAAGAAGGAGAAGAAGGAGGAGAAGGAGAAGGAGCCCCTCCTTCCCCTTCTTCTTCCTCCTTCTTCCTCCTTCTCCTTCTCCTTCTTCTTCTCCTTCTCCTTCTTCTTTTCTTCTTCTTCTCCTCTTCCTTCTTCTTCTCCTCCTCCTCCTCCTCCTCCTTATTTTACTTCTTCTTCTCTATCTCTTCTTCTACGTAGCTTAGACTTATCCAAGAAAGGCTAAATTGGCTAATTATCCTAAAAAATGACGTAATTAGCTTAGTTAGCTCCAAAATGGCCTATTTAATAAAAAATGACCTATACTTAGCTAATTATCCTCGAAATGACATAATTAGCTCCAAAAAGGCTTTCTTAGCCAATTTAGCCTGAAGAAGGGGACAAGAAGAGAAAAAGAGGAAAATGAAAGGAAGGAAGAGGAAAAATGAGGATAAGAAGGAGGAGAGGGAGGAGGAGAAGAAGGAGGAGAAGGAGAAGGAGCTCCTCCTTCCCCTTCTTCTTCCTCCTTCTTCCTCCATCTCCTTCTCCTTCTTATTTTCTTCTTCTTCTCCTCTTCCTTCTTCTTCTCCTCCTCCTTATTTTACTTCTTCTTCTCTATCTCTTCTTCTACGTAGCTTAGACTTATCCAAGAAAGGCTAAATTGGCTAATTATCCTACGAAATGACATAATTAGCTTAGTTAGCTCCAAAATGGCCTATTTAATAAAAAATGACCTATACTTAGCTAATTATCCTCGAAATGACATAATTAGCTCCAAAAAGGCATTCTTAGCCAATTTAGCCCGAAGAAGGGGACAAGAAGAGAAAAAGAGGAAAATGAAAGGAAGGAAGAGGAAAAAGGAGAAGAAGAAGGAGGAGAGGGAGGAGGAGAAGAAGAAGGAGAAGAAGGAGGAGAAGGAGAAGGAGCTCCTCCTTCCCTTCTTCTTCCTCCTTCTTCCTCCTTCTCCTTCTCCTTCTCCTTCTCCTTCTCCTTCTTCTTTTCTTCTTCTTCTCCTCTTCCTCCTCCTCCTCCTTATTTTACTTCTTCTTCTCTATCTCTTCTTCTACGTAGCTTAGACTTATCCAAGAAAGGCTAAATTGGCTAATTATCCTACGAAATGACATAATTAGCTTAGTTAGCTCCAAAATGACCTATTTAATAAAAATTGACCTATACTTAGCTAATTATCCTCGAAATGACATAATTAGCTCCAAAAAGGCATTCTTAGCCAATTTAGCCCGAAGAAGGGGACAAGAAGAGAAAAAGAGGAAAATGAAAGGAAGGAAGCGGAAAAAGGAGAAGAAGAAGGAGGAGAGGGAGGAGGAGAAGAAGAAGGAGAAGAAGGAGGAGAAGGAGAAGGAGCTCCTCCTTCCCCTTCTTCTTCCTCCTTCTTCCTCCTTCTCCTTCTCCTTCTCCTTCTCCTTCTCCTTCTCCTTCTTCTTTTCTTCTTCTTCTCCTCTTCCTTCTTCTTCTCCTCCTCCTCCTCCTCCTCCTTATTTTACTTCTTCTTCTCTATCTCTTCTTCTACGTAGCTTAGACTTATCCAAGAAAGGCTAAATTGGCTAATTATCCTACGAAATGACATAATTAGCTTAGTTAGCTCCAAAATGGCCTATTTAATAAAAATTGACCTATACTTAGCTAATTATCCTCGAAATGACATAATTAGCTCCAAAAAGGCATTCTTAGCCAATTTAGCCCGAAGAAGGGGACAAGAAGAGAAAAAGAGGAAAATGAAAGGAAGGAAGCGGAAAAAGGAGAAGAAGAAGGAGGAGAGGGAGGAGGAGAAGAAGAAGGAGGAGAAGGAGAAGGAGCTCCTCCTTCCCCTTCTTCTTCCTCCTTCTTCCTCCTTCTCCTTCTCCTTCTCCTTCTCCTTCTCCTTCTCCTTCTTCTTTTCTTCTTCTTCTCCTCTTCCTTCTTCTTCTCCTCCTCCTCCTCCTTATTTTACTTCTTCTTCTCTAACTCTTCTTCTACGTAGCTTAGACTTATCCAAGAAAGGCTAAATTGGGTAATTATCCTACGAAATGACATAATTAGCTTAGTTAGCTCCAAAATGGCCTATTTAATAAAAAATGACCTATACTTAGCTAATTATCCTCGAAATGACATAATTAGCTCCAAAAAGGCATTCTTAGCCAATTTAGCCCGAAGAAGGGGACAAGAAGAGAAAAAGAGGAAAATGAAAGGAAGGAAGAGGAAAAATGAGGAGAAGAAGGAGGAGAAGGAGAAGGAGCTCCTCCTTCCCCTTCTTCTTCCTCCTTCTTCCTCCTTCTCCTTCTCCTTCTTCTTCTCCTTCTCCTTCTTCTTTTCTTCTTCTTCTCCTCTTCCTTCTTCTTCTCCTCCTCCTCCTCCTCCTCCTTATTTTACTTCTTCTTCTCTATCTCTTCTTCTACGTAGCTTAGACTTATCCAAGAAAGGCTAAATTGGCTAATTATCCTACGAAATGACATAATTAGCTTAGTTAGCTCCAAAATGGCCTATTTAATAAAAAATGACCTATACTTAGCTAATTATCCTCGAAATGACATAATTAGCTCCAAAAAGGCATTCTTAGCCAATTTAGCCCGGAGAAGGGGACAAGAAGAGAAAAAGAGGAAAATGAAAGGAAGGAAGAGGAAAAAGGAGAAGAAGAAGGAGGAGAGGGAGGAGGAGAAGAAGAAGGGGACAAAAGGATAAGAAGAAGAAGGAGAAGAAGGAGAAGAAGAAGAAGAAGAAGGACAAGGAGCTCCCGCATGGCAAAGAGAGGAGGCCTGCCATTAACACTTAACGGGGACGTTGCAATATATGCCGTCCCACTTATTTTGCCGTCCGCCCCCTCATGGCAAAGATTCTTTGCCGTCCGCTTTGTTAAAGCAGACGGCAAAGAGCCTCTTCACCGGATTTTTTTTTATTGTCTACTTTGCCATGAGGGGCCAGACGGCAAAGCCTTTGCCGTCCGTGGTTGCCCCCTTTGCCGTCCGCCTTGGCAGACGGCAAATTTCTGAATTTTAGTAGTGGTTGTCTCCCAACAAGCGCTTTTCTTTAAAGCCTTTAAGCTAGGCATGATAATTTAAATGATGCTCACGTAAGGATAGTTGATGAAACATGCAAAACAGCATCATGAATATTATGCCAAGCACAATATTTTTATGGTACAGTGGTATATACAACGGGATAATTATATTTATGAGAAAATTCCAAGAAAAATTACATTTTTTCCTTGAGCATGAACACAAATGTTCAAGGTCGACCCTCACTTCTCCAATGCATAACTTTCGAATCGCTTCTCTTATAAAAGGCAAGTATTTTTTTTGTTTTTATTTTATCAAATTTTTATTGGTTTCACCCACAACTAAAGAAATAGAACAAGAAAACAGAAACAAAAGTAAAACAAAATCTAATTAGTGATAGAAGCAAACAAGCTTACACGAAAATATTAACCCCGTGCTATTGCTCCCCGGCAACGGCGCTAGAAAAGAGCTTGATAATGACCAAGTGCAAGCAATCATCGTAGAAATTTCCAAAGATGGAAGTGGTAAGTATGAAGTGTTGAAGACACAAGGAGCTAAAGGTGATATGAATATTCTCTCAAGTCCTATGTGCCACCGATACGACTCTACGTACATTGAACGTTTGCTTCTATCGAGTAATGAGAAAATAAAGCCGCGTTGTGGGTATAGAGAGGATAGCTTTGCATGATATTGGAGAACTAAAATATGAAAACTAGTTGTTGTAATAAATAGTGTTAGAATATATCAGAATATATTACAAATAGCGAGAGCGGAATAATGATGGTATGGTGTGCGGAATCATCCTAGGCAATTGATAACAAGATCAACAATCATTCTTGCAATTTTATATAAGGGAGAAGCATCAGCTAACATACTTTCCATACTTGGATCATTTGAACTTATGATTGGATCTCTAGCAAGCATCTACAACCACTAGAAATCATTAAGGTAAACCCAACCATAGCATTGTACAACAAGTCCCCTTTACTCCCATAGGCAAACAACTCCCTTACGCGGGTGTAAGCTTTTATCGCTCTATCCACCCACTATAAGTGAATCATGAACATAGTGCAAAGCCTACATCGAGAATTCCCTCACGTGTGCACGGCATGAAGGTCACCATAGGACAGCACCAAAATAAAGCATACACTCAAACTAATCAAGATCATCAATAAACCCAGAGGACAACATAAATCTACTCAAACTTCATACGATTAAAAACATCATTGGTTAATAACATGTGGCATGAAACACGATGCTCAAGTAGGGGATTACAGCTGAGTTCGGTACAGTGGTCCACCATAGATAGATGAGGGAAGGTGATGGAGACGGTGATGTTGATCAAGATGGTCGCCACGGTGATGGTTCCCCTGTCGGCACTCTCGCGCATCTAGAAGAGAGGGGAGAGAGTCTCCCCCCTTACGCTTCCTCCTCCATGGACTCTCCCTAGATGGGGAGAGGTTCTCCCTTTGGTCCTTGGCGGTCATGGCTCCCAGAGGGGAGAGAGCCTCTTCAAGATTGGATCTCTCTCTCTCTCTCTCTGGTTCTCTCTTGTTTTCGTTGTTGTTTTTTGGCCCTTCATCGTTTCTTAAATACTTGGAGATCCATAACTCCGATCGCTCTGAAATTCTGAGGAGATTTTTATTGGAAAAATATATTCCTTGTTGTTACGGCATATTTCTCCTTAAGTGGTTTTGGTGATTGAGGAAAATTCTTATACGGACTAATCGTGTACAATGAGCATTTCACATAATCCATGTCTAGGCACAAGACGATTCAGTGTCCCTCGAAATCTATCAAAGACGGTTGATTTCTACGTTTCTTTTTGGTGGATTTGAGTCATAGGAAAGCCATACTATTAAGAGGGGGCCCGCTTTGGAAATATTAGTGTGGAATCAACACGTACACAATTGTTCTTTTGCACCACCTTTCCTTCGCTTCAAATGAGCTCCAGTTTGTTTCCCCCTGTCTATGCAAAGTGCCACCGTAGTACAGCAGGTGCCAACGATAGTATCATAGGTGCCAGTGGTAGTACCGCTCTATTAGTGGTAGTAGTTTTTTACTACCGATCTCTGGTGGTAGTACCGTATGGTACTACCGGGTCGGCCTTTTGCACAACCGCAGCCTCAGCGGAGGAAGGCACAGAAGTAATTTTTTACTTCCGTGGCAGTTGGATCTACCCTGCGGTAGTACCGTAAGGGCGTGTGGTAGTACCGCTCTGGTGTTTCTACCACACGTTGCCCCTTGCAGCAATTCCTCTCTCTTCCACTACCGTCCGTGCAGTAGTACCACACAGCACATCAGTCGTATCGCAGCTGGCAGCGGCAGTACCGCTCCTAGAAGCGGTAGTACCGCTTTGCCCGGGCTGAGAGTGGGGGTAACCGTTGGATTCTTCCCCCCACTATATAAAGGGGTATTCTTGCCCAAGAAGACGACCTCTTACCTCGCAAAGCTCCATTGTTGTTCCAAAGCTCATTTTCGTCCGATCTCTCTCCTTGGCCAATCAAACTTGTTGATTTTCTAGGGATTGGTTGAGAAGGCCCCGATCTACACTTGCACCAAGAGATATTTGATTCCCCCCACTAATCCCTTGCAGATCTTGTTACTCTTTGGTGCTAGAGCACCCAAGACGGTTGAGGTCACCCCGGAGCCACATTCCATTGTGGTGAAGCTCCGTGGTCTTGTTGGGAGCCTCCAAGCCTTGTGTGGAGATTGCCCCAATCTTGTTTGTAAAGGTCCGGTCGCTGCCTTCAAGGGAACCACTAGTGGAATCACGTCATCTCGCATTGTGTGAGGGTGCTAGGATAATATGGTAGCCTTAGTGGCTTCTTGGGGAGCATTGTGCCTCCACACCGCTCCAACGGAGACGTACTTCTTGTCAAAAGGGAACGAACTTTGGTAACAGATTCTCGTCTCCACCGGTTCCACTTGTGGTTATCTCTTACTTTTACTTTGTCCTTATTTTTGTTGTGTTGTATTCCTTGCTTGCACTAGTTGTTGTTGTTGTTGTTAGCATCATATAGGTTGCTCACCAAGCTGTTCATCTAGAGAACCTTTTGTTGCTAACCTTAATTTGTTAAGAAGGGCTAAAATTGTAAGTTGCCTATTCACCCCCACTCTAGTCAACCATATCAATCCTTTCAATTGGTATCAGAGCGTCGTCTCTTTATTAAGGGTTTCACCACCCAAAGAGTATGGTTGACGATGGTGGGAGTGTGGGCATATAGTGCCCGAGGCCGTGGAGTTGAGTTCGATCATTCGTGACGACTTGAATGAGGCTATGGCCTCACTCATGGCGTCCATGACGATCGAAGACAAGTTCATGCTTAAAGAATTACTTGAGCGGTTGAAGAATTCTCCCAAAACTTTGCTTGTGGATAAACACACCACATCAGAGTCGGAGGCCAATTACAAAAAGGAACTGGCCATAAGTACTCGAACTTCTTACCCTCTTGAGAAGAATGAGACAAGAACCTTTGCCTCGGTTCCTCCTTTCCAGTCTATGGAGGACCTATCCCTACACTTCATATTAATAACCTTGGTCCTACTCCTAAACTTGTTAAAGGTTATTTCGCCAATTGGGTCTGTTGCATCAGGTCTCATTTGAATCACAACTCAACAAATCTTTGGAGAATCATCAAACAAGGTTTCTACCCACATGATCCAAACAACTTCACTCCAAGTGAAGAGGCGGACAATCAATACAATCATTCCGTATTATTCAACCTTCAATCCACGGTTCCTCCTGAAGATCTATCTCACTTGCGCCTGTTTACTCATGCAAAGGATTATTAGGAGCACATCATGGTGTTGTACAAGGGGAGATCAAGCATTCAATGGTCCAACTTTGATGTGGTACTTGATGAGACCGATGATTTTCTGATGCTAGAAGATGAGGATCCTCGTGATCTCTACCGAAGGGTGACTACGCTTGATGTTGCTCTCCAAGATCATGGGAGCAAGGATACAGATGACACTTGGATCAAGCGCAAGTTTCTCAAGGCCATCGTGCCATTCAACAAAGCCATGTCCTCCGTAATTCATCAAAGGCCAGAGTTCCACACCTTGAGTTAAAGTGAAGTGGTTGATGAATTCATTGCCATGAATATCATGAACAAGATTGCCGACAATGCTCTTGCTCGTGTTCGGTCAAAGAAAGCCCCACATAACCTTGCCTTGAGAGCCAAGGTCATTTCGGATGAAGAAGAGGAAGGGTAAGAAGAGGGCTGCCCTGAAGATACAAAGTATGCTTATCACGAGCACATGTCTCTTCCATCAATACAATTTTGGGGCAACAAGAGCAACTCAAGGCCCAACTTATCCAAGATCAACTCTAGTGGGTCCAAGAACGAGCAACGATCAAGGACATGCTACAATTGCGGCAATGTGAGTCACTTTATGGTGGATTGTCCTTATGATAACAGGGAACAAAATGGGGGCAAACTCATTCGCAAAGACAAAGCCAAGTCTTTGCCAAGAAAGAACAGCTTCACCAAGAAGACTCCTCCAAAGGGTTTGGTGTCCCACGAAGAGTACACCACCGATGATGACGAGGATGATACAAGCCGTGAGGGGATGACAATGGCTACCGTGGCCATTTCCACCTCACCCCTGAAGGTGTCTCTCTTCGGCGCCACCAATAAGAACCGCATCACTAACTGTCTCGTGGCTAAAGGTATCAATAAGGTAACCCCAACATTAGGACCACTATCACCACTACTCCTTCATTGTTAGATTGTGTTGATGATAGTGAAGTAGTGGAGCTTGATGAGAATGAGTTTGAAAAATTCTTTTGTAAGATCAAAGGTGAATCCAAGAAGCACTTTGTTTCTCTTTTGGAACAAGTTGGTGAGGCCAATGGTCTCACTGAATCTCACGATGATACTATCTCCAAGATGGAGGGACATAGTCGTGAATATGCCGATGAGATTGAGAAACTATCCATTTCTCTAGAAGAAGAGTGTGGTCTTCGTTCGGCTCTTGAGGATTCACACAACGTTGATCATACTAAATTGCAAAAATATCTTCATCATGCTATTGTTCTTACCCGTGTTCTTAATTCCGAGAAAGTTGCACTTGGGGTTGACCATGATAGACTCAAGGAAGAATTTGACACACTTTACAAGGCCCACAAGGTATTGAAAGGTGTTCATTCCTCTCTTAAGGAGTCTCATGATCAACTCCAAGTAAAACAAACCAAGGAGATTTCTACTTGTCCTCCCTTCGTTCTAGCTGATAATGCTTGTGCTACTAACGCTTGTTGTGAGCACGTGCATCTTGTGGAGGAGAATGCCAAGTAAAAAGAACAACTTGAGAAAGGCCTTGTTTCATGGATCCAAGGCGAGAAGAACCTAAATAAGCTTTTGAGTAATCAAAAGGAAGTTGTAGGAAAGGAGGGTCTTGGGTTTGCCCCCAAGTCTAAAAAGAAAAAGAAGACCAAGACCAAGCAATCTCCTCCTCTCAAGGACACTTTTGTCAAAGAGGGTGAGAGTGCTCATAAGAAGATGAAGAACAAGGAAGGGAGTGGCAATGCCAAGAAGGACAAAAGAACCTCTACCAACAAAGCCAACGGCTTTAACCCCTCTTATGTTTTATATCGTGCTAGTGATGGGCATGTTTATGCTAAATTTGTTGGTTCTTGTTATGAGTACATTAAATGGGTTATTTGGGTTCCTAAGACCCTTGTTTCGAACATCAAAGAACCCATTCAAGAATGGGTACCTAAATCCAAGCATTGATCTCTTGTAGGACTTTGCTTCGGGTGGGGTGTCATGGTTGCTCGAAAGTGGAGCCACAAATCATATGACCGGGTGCAAGGACTTAGTGGTGGATGTGCATTCAATTCCATCTATGCCCACCCATGTACAATTTGTTGATGCCTCAACATCTAAGGTATTGGGATTTGGCAAGGTGGTCATCTCACAAGATTTATCGATAGAGAAGGTCATGCTTCTTGAGTCTCTTGCACACAATGTTCTTTCCATTCGTCAACTTGCAAATATGGGCTTTGCCACATTCTTTAATCTTGATACCGTGGCCCTTTTGTGGAGCAAGACTCTTAAATTACCCTTTGTTGGACATGTCGAGAACGGTCTCTATGTGGTGAACTTTTTGGAGCGACCCACTAAGATCGCGACTTTTCTAATGGCTAAAGTTGACGTGGGTTGGCTTTCGCATCGCCGGCTAGCTCATGTAAATATGAGATCTTTGCGAAGTCTCCTCAAAGGGGATCATGTTCGTGGACTAACAAATGTGAGTTTTGCCAAAGACTGTGCTTGAAGTGCTTGTATTGAAGGGATGCTTCATGAAACAGCTCACCGTCCCATGACTATCATCTACTCTAAATGGCCCTTGGAGCTCCTTCACATGGACCTCTTTGGTCCTCCATCTTTTGATAGTCTTGGGGGAAGAAAGTATTGCTTGCTGATTGTGGATGACTACTCGAGATACACTTGGGTGTACTTCTTCAAGTGGAAGAGTGATACTCAACAAACCGTCATCGACTTTGTTAATGAAGATCAACGTCATCATGAAGCAAAGATATTGATGATTAGAAGTGACAAACGGCACCGAGTTCAAGAACTACACCTAGGATGAGTTCCTTAGTGGCGAGGGGATCAAGCACCAATATTCGACACCCTATACCCCTCAAGAAAATGGTGTGGTGGTGAGGAATAACCGAACGTTGATGGACGTAACAAGAACCCAGATGACAGAGTTCAAATCTCCGTAAAACTTTCGGGCCAAAGCCATTAACACCGCATGTCATGCATCCAATGGGCTCAACCTCCGCAAAGGCTTGAACAAGACTCCATATGAGATTCTTACCGATAACAAGCCCGACCTAAAGTACTTCCGGGTGTTCGGTTGTAAGTGTTTCATTCTCAAGAAAGGTGCTCGTTTGTCTGAATTCAAAACTAGAGCTCAAGCGGGTATATTTGTTGGCTATGCTACAAACTCTCATGCTTACTGTGTCCTTGCAAGTCCACCGGACTCATTGAGGAGACGTGTAACGTAGAGTGTGATGAAAATAATGGCTCCCAAGTGGAGCAAAGTGTTCTTTGTGATGTAGGTGATGAAATTCCTCCTCGGGCCATAAGAAGAATGTGGATTGGTCAAATACCCCCCATTGAGGAACCCCTTGGGCAGAAGGAGGAGGAGAATGCTCTACTCAAGTGGAGCCATCACCTTCGCTAGTCCCACATGCTTCGGAAGAACAAAGTGAAGACCCTCAACCTGTTGAACAAGGTGAACCTCATGAAGATGGTGATGCACCAAATGATGTCCAAGATCATGCTCAAGACTCCAAGTTTGACCTAGATCAAGTGCAACCAGAAGATCAAGGGCAAGCTAGTAAGCAAGCTCAAAATGGTGCTCAAGATGATCAAGATGATGATCCTCAATTACCTAGTGAGGAGCTCCTTGAGCGTCTCACCATCATATTGGCTTCCAAGCTCGAGCGTCGACAACATATCTTGGAAAATGTGCTTGGAATGTTCAATAAGGGGATTACTACTCGCCAACAATTATCAAACTTTTGTGAGCATCACGCATTTGTTTCGTGTGTTGAACCCCAAAAGGTACATGAAGCGCTCGATGATAATGATTGGCTTCAAGCCATGCATGATGAACTTAACAAATTCGAGCACAATCAAGTTTGGGAATTAGTGCCAAGGCCAACGGAGGAACATAATGTCATTGGAAACAAATGGATTTTCAAGAACAAGCAAGATGCAAATGGCCTTGTAGTTAGAAACAAGTCAAGACTGGTGGCTTAAGGCTACTCCCAAGTCGAGGTTGTCGACTATGGTGAAACCTTTTCCCCTGTTGCTCGTCTTGAATCTATTCGCATGCTCCTTGCATTTGCATCTTATCATGATTTAAAATTGCAACAAATGGATGAGAAGAGTGCATTTCTTAATGGTCCCTTGAGTGAGTTGGTATAAGTCAAACAACCACCAGGATTCGAGGATCCCAAGCTCCCCACTCATGTATACACAATGAAGAAGGCGCTCTACAGCCTTAAACAAGCCCCACGTGTGTGGTATGAGTACCTTACGAAGTTGTCGCAAGATCGTTGGTTTGAAATTGGGAAAATTGATCCCAACCTTTTTACCAAAAGGGTCAAAGTGGATTTGTTCATATGCCAACTTATGTTGATCATATTATTTTTGGTTCTCCTAATAAATCTTTCAATGAAGAGTTTGCTGCACTAATGATCGAGAAGTTTGACATGTCTATGATGGGAGAGTTGAAGTTCTTTCTTGGATTCAAAGTCAAGCAAGGAAGAGAAGGAACATTCATCAAAAAAGCCAAGTACACTCAAGACATGCTCAAGAGGTTCGAGCTAGAGGTCGTCAAGCCTGTCAAGTTTCCCATGCCAACCAATTGCAAGATTAACAATTGTCCGAATGGTAAAGTAGTGGATCAAAATGTATATCGCTCCATGCTTGGATCCTCCCTAGACCAGATATCATGTTGAGTGTGGGAATTTGTGCCCGGTTTCAATCCGCACCAAGGGAAAGCCACTATGCGGCAGTCAAACGAATATTTCAATATTTGGCTCATACCCCAAACTTTGGCTTTTGGTACCCCAAAGGAGCAAGCTTAAATCTTGTAGGTTAGTCTGAATCCAATTGCACTGGAGACTGTGTCAGGAGGAAGTCAACTTCTGGACGATGCCAATTCCTTGGTCGCTCTTTGGTAAGTTGGTCATCGAAAAAGAAAAATTGTGTGTCACTTTCTTCCATCGGGGCCGAGTATGTTGCTGTCGCAAGTTGTTGTGCTCAATTACTATGGATGATGCAAACTTTAAAGGATTACGGTGTCACTTGTGACAAAGTGCCTCTTCTATGTGACAATGGAAGTGCTATCAAAATTTCTCTCAATCCGGTGCAACATAGCAAGACCAAGCATATTGATATTCGTCATCACTTCATCCGGGATCATATCAGGCATCGATATATTGAGGTCATCTACATCAACACTCAAGAGAAACTTGCGGATATTTTCACAAAGCCTCTAGATGAAGCAAGGTCTCGCGAGTTAAGGCATGAGCTAAATATCATTGATTTGATCAATTTGGATTGAAACTAGGCACACCACACCACATTCATTATTATATCTTGCTCTAGGTGTAGGCATGGACATAGGGGAGTGTTGTTCTCTCAGCGGACTTTCCCTCCCCCCCATTATGCATAGATTGATCACATCTTTCACATTAGCCATTGTTGATAGAACTTGTGCTTCAAAGTTGACCTTTGGTCATGAACCCAAGGATAATTCTTCGCAGTGTCATGCCAATTATCTCAAACATAGGTGGCTCCGGCCACCACCCTCCCTTCATAAGAAGAATCGTTGGTCGTGTTTGATTTGCGTTGTTTGCCTTTCGCTTGGAGCATTGTTGTGTCTCTTCTTTATTTATTGCAAAAGTACAAACTCGTATTTTCTTGGTTGAACGGTACTACCGTGGATAGCCACGATACTGCAGCTGCAGAAGGCATGGTACTAAACCATCCAGCAGGGCCGTGTTTTCCTTCAGCCCAGGACGAACAGTACTACCGCCAGCGAGCGGTAGTACAATTTTAATTCCGCTGTCTAGGCGGTACTACTATGATGACCGCGGTACTACCGCGCCGACGGGACCACGAGGGGTTACAATCGGGCAGGGGGCAGTTTATTCTCCCCCATACCCATTCATCCCCTAGTCTCGTGGCTCTCTCCCTCCTCTCAAGGAACGGCGCCGGAAGATCTCACCGGATCTCCTTCTCCGCCCACTCTCCTCCCATTCCGTTTGGTGGGGTCGTCTCCCTACTCTCCCTCGTGCCATGGAACCCGATATTGCCCCTAGTTCTCCACTCTTTGCTTCATTTTGTGGGATCTAGGTTTGGGGGCATATGAGTTAGGTTTCATCATTTTGTGGCACAAATGTTTGCATAAATGGATGGTTGGAGAGTGCTTGTGTGGTAGAAATGCTACTTAGTAGGATACAACATGATATTTTTGATCTACGGTAGTACCGATCTACGGGTTGGATGGTCAGATCTTGCGTTTTATGCCCTGTGCGGTACTACTTCTCCTCCTAGAGCGGTACTACTGCAGTGGGCGTGGTAGTACAAATTTACTACTGCCTGACCTATGGTACTACCGCCCCCTGGAGCAGTACTACTGAGGCTAGCGCGGTAGTAAAATTTTACTGCCGCTTGACTTGCGGTACTACCACTTGACCCTAAATTCCCATGTTTTTTCATACTAATTCTCATTTCTCTGGGGTTCTATGGTTTGCTTTGTTCTTTGCCTTGACTTCTTTCGATGTTCTCTTGTGTTTGCGTTGTCTGCCATAGGTGGTAGATCGAGTTCCAGCTCCACGCACTTGAATCCTTCTTGGGATACCGGTTCCAAGCGCCTTCGCAATCAAAACGCATCCGAGGGATCCAAAGCTCGAAGGGCAATTTCAAGAGGCCCGCAAACAAGAACACGGAGCACACTGTCAGTTGGGATGGTATGCCGCAAGCTGAGTTTCACATTCGCCAGAAGCGCGACCCCTATGTCATCGATAGGGTTTATCTCAGGGCTATGAACTTTTCTAGTCCAATCAACATGCTCTTATCTATCAAGATGTGATCAAGACAAAGAATAACATCTATGTTCCGGTATAGTGGATTGACATGGATCATCTCAACAAAGAATCGACATACTTTGGTGAGCCTCTCGACATGGTGGAGCAGCTAGGGATCCAGGAGATCATCTTGTTTCAGATTGACTTTGATCCTCAGATTGTGGCTTAGTTCTTTGTTATCGTCCACTTCCACTCTGATGCGGCGCACACAATGACTTGGATGACCAATGGTGAGAGGTTGTCTGCAACCTAGAAGGAGTTCATGGATCTTCTGCACATTTGCGATGATGGGTTTGAACACCCACTTGGTCTACGCCCGCACGCGAACCCAACTGATGCACCCAAGGAAAAGCTGATGTCCAACTTTATGCTGAACCTGTTCCTTGATGTCAAGCACATAATCTTTTGCAACACTCTCTTTCCTATGTTGGCAACAAGGACCAGGTGCATTCCTATCTGGTGGATATGGTTCTCGTGTGTGAGAAAGGGCCGGTTCGCGCTCCTGGACCGCTCGATGTGTCCCATGTCATGTGGAGTGAGATTCAGTCGACTATGTTTTTCCATAAGGTCCCCATCTATGGACCTTATTTGTTCTACTTGATCCGGGTGAGGTGGTCGGCGACCTTTCGAAAAATGGTTTTTCATGCTCCCAGCGGGCCAACACTACCACTACACCTGGTGCTGCCAGCGTGGATTCTGATGAGGATGAGGCTGAGGCTGAGGATTAGGGCAGTCCCGAGACACATGTTCCTTCCTCTGCTGAGCCATCCTGGGCTAAGAAGCTCAAGGACAGGATGAAAACCTTGTTTTGCATGCAGGCTAAGGGGAAATATATGACCCATGTTGCTTAGAAGAAGAGTCGTCAGCGCGACAAGCTGATTCAGATGAAGCTAGACGTGCACATCTCAAGTGGGTCTGAGAAGGACATTACTCCTGAAGCTGCTTGGATGGAGAATCAGAACCTTCAGTGGGATGAGTCTGATGAGGAGTCTAATGAGGAGTCCGATGGTTGATATCTCTGATGTAGGAGCTACCACCTATGTCTTAGGTGTCCCCCCCTGCCTTTTTGGTGTCTCGATGCCAAAGGGGGAGAGAGTGTAGGATTTGCGAGTTCTTTCATTTTTCGTGTCTCCTTGTTCGTTGGACCTTTGTCGTTGCTTTGGTTGGTTTTATTATATGTGTGAGACAAGAAGACTTATTCTATTATATGGTGTGAGACATATGCTATCCCTCTTCTCTCATTATTGTCTCATTATTGTCTGGTATGTTAGTAGCTTGTGAGTCTATTTATTATGTGCCCTTATCTTCATGCTCACATGCTATGACTTGCTTCCATGCTTAGTGCTAATCAATTTGTTGCAAGGAATGCCTCGTCTATAAAATCTACGGGGAGTGATGTTCCTTGGTTGTGTGATTTGCAGTCCGGAGCCTATCTATATTTTTTAGAAGTTTGGGTTTGCATATCTTTTTTGTATATCCTTTCGTTCAAATCCTGTTTTGTCATCAATCCACCCAAAAGGGGGAGATTGTTAGGGCATATTTATCCTTAAGTAGTTTTGGTGATTGATGACAATTCTTATGCAGACTAATCGTGTGCATTGAGCATTTCAGATAATCCATGTCTAGGCACAAGACAATTCGGTGCCCCTCGGAGTCTATCGAAGACGGTTGCTTTCTACATTTCCTTTCGATAGATTTGAGTCGTAGGAAAGACGTACTATTAAGAGGGTGTCTGCTTCAGAAAGGTTAGGGTGGAATCAGCACGTCCACATCTGTTCTTTTGGACCACTTTTCCTTTGCTTCAATGGAGCTCCAGTTCGTTTCCCCCTGTGTGTCCAAAGTGCCAGCGGTAGTAATGTTTTACTACCTCTCTCTGGTGGTAGTACCGTCCGGTACTACCGGGTCGGAGTTTTGCACAACCACAACCTTGGTGGAGGTAGGCACAGAAGTAATTTTTTTTACTTCCGTGGCAGTTGGATCTACCTCGTGGTAGTATCGTAAGGGCGTGCGGTAGTACCGCTCCGGCGGTTCAACCACTCATTGCCCCGTGTGGTAGTTCCTCTCTCTGCCACCACCGTCCGTGCGGTAGTACCACATAGGACAACGGTGGTACCACAGCTGGGAGCGGTAGTACCACTCCTAGCAGCGGTAGTACCGCTTTGCTCGGGCTGAGAGTGGGGGTAACGGTTGGATTCTTTCCCCCACTGTATAAAGGGGTATTCTTCCTTAAGAAAACGACCTCTTACCTCCCCAAGCTCCATTGTTGCTCCAAATCTCTTTTTTGCCCGATCACTCTCCCTTGCCAATCAAACTTATTGACTTTCTAGGGATTGGTTCGGAAGGCCCCGATCTACACCTCCACCAAGAGATATTTGATTCCCCCCACTAATCCCCTGTGGATCTTGTTACTCTTGGTTGTTTGAGTACCCTAGACGGTTGAGGTCACCCCGGAGCCACATTCCATTGTGGTGAAGCTCCGTGGTCTTGTTGGGAGCCTCCAAGCTTTGTGTGGAGATTGCCCCAACCTTGTTTGTAAAGGTCTAGTCGCCGCCTTCAAGGGCACCACTAGTGGAATCACGGCATCTCGCATTGTGTGAGGGTGTGAGTAGAATACGGTGGCCTTAGTGCCTTCTTGGGGAGAAATGTGCCTCCACACCGCTCCAATGGAGACGTACTTCCTATCAACGAGAAGGAACTTCGGTAACACATCCTCGTCTCCACTGGTTCCACTTGTGGTTATTTCTTACCTTTACTTTGTCCTTATTGTTGTTGTGTTGTATTCCTAGCTTTCACTAGGTTTTGTTGTTAGAATCATATAGTTTGCTCACCTAGCTGTTCATCTAGAGAACCTTTTGTTGCTAACCTTAATTTGTTAAGAAGAGCTAAAAATCAGTAGTTGCCTATTCACCCCCCTACTCAACCATATCCATCCTTTCACTTGTGGTGATAGAAGGGTCCCAACCGACTTAAGGGGGAGGCACAAGCCATTAGGGTGCGGCCAGGGGGGTGGTCACACCATATTGGCTTGTGCCTCCCTAGGGCACAGTGTTGCGTTGATTCTGCTTCCCAAAATTCATGTATATTCCAAAACTATATCCGTAATTTTTTATTGCGTTTGGATTTTGTTTGATACGGAGTTTCTCTGAAACAAAAACATAAAAAAATAGAAACTCACACTAGGCACTAGGTAAGTAAGTTAGTCCCAAAAAATAATATAAAATGTTGCCAAAAGTATATAATTTTTTTAGAATATTGGCATGAATACTTGATAAATTATTGATACGTTGGAGACATATCAGCCACCGCCCCGGCCCTTGTCGGACCTCTTACGACCTCCATCATGTATCACTTCGGCCGCGTGAATACTGGGTTCGCGAGCTGCTCAGTGAACAGGGTTCACTGTTATCCATCTAGCGTATGTCAGGGGCAGTAAATGCTTCAACAGTCTTCCTGACCCGCATCAGGGTGGTATCGACACGTACCCATGTGTTTCGACAAGTGGGTGTTGCGCTGGCGCATGAGGGATGCACCGGCGCTGTGGTAGCGGTGGCACTTTGGAGGGAGGGAACACTCGTCTCGCGAAGGGGGCTTGTCGGACAGGTGCCCTTGCGCCTGTCTTCCCGGCAAGGAAGGCTTGTCGGGGCCTTGTCTATCTTCCCGGCAAGGAGGACTTGCCGGGGCCATGGATGCCTTCCCGGCAAGAAGGGCTTGCCGGGGCTTTGGATGTCTTTCCGGCAAGAAGGGCTTGCCGGGGCTTGTAGCTTAGACTTGTTCCTCACACCCTTGGAGGTGTGCGGTTTTGGTGAGCTTGGGGATTAATCTCCCTGCCAGCCTTCGTCGTGCCTTGCCGTTAAAGGGGTTTCCGGCGCCCGTGCACAAGTCTGGGGCACAGTCTTCAGTGCACCGATAGGAGCCCTTGGGCCTGGGCCACACACGCGTGCGAGGCGTTGTTGGGCCAGGCCCAAAGTGGTGCACGGGCCCCTGGGACGGGGTATCTTGTGGGCTGGAGCCGTTGCTGGTGGTCTTTCCCCACGTCGCGCATTGAACACACGAAGTGCAGAGGCGTGCACACACTGGCCATCCCACCACCTGGAGCGTATCTTCCACTTGCAAGGCATGCAGAATAACGGTTAGGCAAGTGGCGATCGTGGCCTTAAAAGTCGTAGCCGTGGCATGGCCCGCCCTAGCATGCATTGGTGCAGCAGGGCGGCTCCCTGTTCGCCCGTGACCATGGGCGATTTGGCGAGAGGGGCGGCGGATTCTGGAGTGAGGAGGGATAGTCCCGATGCTTCGCCCTATAAATTAGGGGGTTTTTCTCATTCATCCAACTCCTGAAACGCATAGCTCCCCTGGCCTGTCTGCAGTATCTTCTTCAACTGTAGGTGGTGCTCGGCCCTAACCATGTCTAGGGGACAAGGACGGTCACCATCAGCCGCCAGAGCAGCTAGAGGATCCCGTTCGGATCATGCCACAACTTCAGGAGCTGCAGCTGCGGAGGACGGCTCGAGCGCCCGAGGTGGCGGAGGGGAGAGGGGCCCTGGTCGCCGCGGATGACATGGTCGGGGAAGGCGAGATGCTACTCCAGCACCCCCGCCTTCTCCGAGGCTCGCTCCTACGGGGACTCATGTTGAAAGAACTACATTGCAGTTCCTTGTCAAGCTGCAAGGCCGCATCAGGACTCGGCTTCAACTCCTCAGCACCTTCACCAAGGCGATGGGCGAAGAGAAGCTCCTGATGCTGTGGCTCCAGGTGCATGGGTGCGGCAACGGTGCCATACCAGTGGCCGTGGAGCAACCGGGGCCTCGACTTCTATTCCTTGGCTGTGGGTGGAAGAGCTTCGCTCGCGGCCATAATCTCTGGGATGTGCACGTTCTTCACTTCAAGACGATGGCGGACAACCTGCTCTCCATCAAGCTATATGGGAGCTCAGGTGTACGCCTCAGCTGCTACGAAGAGAGCTCGAGCGGGACTGAAAGTCCTTCCTCGCGTGGGAGCGACGAGGAAGGGACAAATGGGAGTGACAGCGGGTACGGGTCCGACCCTCGGCAGGCTTAGCCTGGGTACGAGGATGTGACCCCTGATTGGCCGCCGGATGCACCATCACCGTCAGTCCACGGATCTCCTCCTCCCGAGTTGGGACCAACGGACCGGAAGAACTGACGCTCCCTTATATTCCTGGCAGCGCCTGGTTCCTAGCTCAACCGTCCCTTCTGGCGCCGTTCTCCTATGCGCAGTGGTGGTCCAGGAGGAGCCAGCCTGGGTTGCGCCACGGGCCTCCCTGTTTTTTGTCTTCTTGAACTTCTATCCGACAAGCATTGTCCCTCGCCAAAGACACTATTATAGGTTAGAGTAGTAAATTCATCCATGTAATATGCCTGAGTTTGCCTCGAACAAATGAATAAAATATTGTTTCCCTTTTGTCTAATCCCCCTTTTTGTTTGATACACACTTTGCGTTTTCCGGAAGCTTGCTGGCTTGACTGGTTCTACCGCTAGTGCTTGGAGTAACGGATCGTTAGCAGTTCGTCGGAGGGGTCGTTACCGGCAAGATTCCTTGTCGCATTCAGTGCAACCGTTAAATCGACGAGCGCGGCTCGAGGCGAAATAAGGTGATGCATAGCCGCTTGGTATGTTGAGCAAGTTCAAACAGTGTGAAAGCGCTCTGTGGCCGTTCAGGTCGTTGAACGAATTCGGAACAGAACCAAGGTCAACTGATCCTAGCAAGGTTCCTCTGCGCGCAGGTTTCTCATACAACGATTGGGATCTCTAGAAGGGAAACAATCTATCTACTCAAAAATCTTATCTAGTGTTTTTATCATTTATCTGTTGTGCCGCGGCACTTCTTCTCGCGGCGTCTAAATCTTTTGCTGGGGCCTCAGAATCCCGGAAAGCAGGATGTTCACCCCCCGGAAACCTCCTCGCCGGCAAGATTCTTGCCGATAGTCTTTGACCATTGTGTAGGAAAGGGGTTTGCCGGGATGTAACTCCTTTTATCTTTTGCCAGGCAGTCTTTGGCGGCAACGCGACACTTCCAGGGAAGAAAACATTCTCGCTGGAGTGCGTGTCGGGGCTTCGGGACCTGTTGGTGCATCCTCATGGCTGTGCATCACTCTACAGAGGTGCGTCCGTCTGGAGTATGCGCTGGAGGCCTCGTCGAAGCGCTCAGGCACACCCTCGACAGCAACACACTGTTACGGAGCGGCGCATCAGCCTGATGGCGTCGAACTTGGGGTCTCCGCTTCTTTGGCCTGCGCTTGCGCAGCAGCGCGCTTGTGCACGTGCTAGGAGGCAGCGGTGCGCTCAACACCTAAAAATCCAGCGCAGAGCTTGCTCAGATTAGCGCAAATGCTCTCACCCCCTACATGGCGTGCCAAAGTTGTCGGGAAGACACCTATGGGAACCCTCACAGATCCCTTGATCATTCAGCGGGGAGAGGGGTGGCGCCAAGAGCCGAGCTAGCGATCAGCACCGGGAACGTTTTTGCCAGGTTCGGGCCGCTTAGTGCGTAAAACCCTACTCCTGCATTGTTTGTTGTATTAGGTGCTTGCTGTAGGATTACGTGCTACAGTGATAACTTACTAGCCAATGCCCAAAGTGTATAACCCCTTAGAACTGAGCCTTGGGCCTCCTTTTATAGGCAAAGGGGTCACGAACAGTGCTCAACAGTGGGTTCACTTGCTGCAAAGTGAACAGGGTTCACTGTTATCCATCTACCGCATGTCAGGGGCAGTAAATGCTTCAACGGTCTTCCTGACCCGCATCGGGGCGGCGTTGACAAGTACCCAGGTGTTTCGACACTTGGGTGTTGCGCTAGCGCATGAGGGATGCGTCATCGCTGTGGTAGCGGTGGCAGTTTTGCAGGAGGGAACACCCGTCCGGTCAAGGGGGCTTGCCGAACTGGTGCCCTTGCCAGTGGCCTAGCCTGTCTTCCTGGCAAGGAAGGATTGCCGGGGCCTTGTCTGTCTTCCCGGCAAGGAGGGCTTGCCGGGGCCTTGTCTATCTTCCCAGCAAGGAGGACTTTCCGGGGCCTTGGATGCCTTCCCGGCAAGAAGGGCCTGCCGGGGCTTTGGATATCTTCCCGGCAAGAAGGGCTTGCCGGGGCTTGTAGCTTAGACTTGTTCCTCACACCCTTGGAGGGGTGCGGTCTTGGTGAGCTTGTGGATTAATCTCCCTGCTAGCCTTCGTCGTGCCTTGCCGTCAAAGGGGTTGCCGGCACCCATGCAAAAGTCTGGGGCAGAGGAGACCCCAATGTTCAGTGCACCAACAACTTCTCCACGACAACCTTCTCCCAGTGAACCCGCCCTTAAAAACCCCCATGATTCACATCCTTGATGATGATGACGTTAAGTTTTCCCTAGTGTTCTGCGGTATACTTAGTTTATTTTTCTGAAGAAAGACACACTTAGCTAATTATCCTCCAAAATGACATAATTAAATTGATAAGTTCATTTATGACCTAATTAGCTTAGTTAGGTCAAAAATAGCACAAGAACCTTGGCGAGCTCATAACTTAGCGTATCTTCCTCCAAAATGACATAATAAGCTCAAAATAAGATAAGTAATCATCTTCTCCTTGTTCTTCTCCTTGTTATTCTTTTTCTCCTCCTTCTTCTTCTCCTTCTCCTCCCCCTTCTCCATCTTCTCCTGCATCTTCTTCTTATGCTCCTTCTTCTTCTACTTTTTCTTCTTCTTCTTCCTCTAGTCTTCTTCTTCTCCTTCTTCTTCTTCTTCTAGTTTTATTCTCCAAAATGAAATACCTAGCTAATTTTCCTCCAAAATGACATGATTAGCTTATTTAGTTCATTTATGACTTCATTATCTTAGTTAGGTCAAAATAGCACAAGAACCTTAGTTAGCTCATGACTTAGCATATCTTCCTCCAAAATGACATAATAAGCTCAAAGTAAGATAAGTAATCATCTTCTCCTTCTTCTTCTTTTTATCCCCCTCCTTATTCTCCTTCTCCTCCTTATTCTCCTTCTTGTACTCCTTCTTCTTCTTCTCCTTCTTCTTCTCCTACTTATTCTTCTTCTTCTTCTTCTTCTAGTCTTCTTCTTCTCCTTCTTCTTCTTGTTCTACTCTTCTTCTTCTCCTTCTGCTTCTTCTTCTTCTAGTCTTCTTCTTCTCCTTCTTCTTCTTCTTCTTCTAGTTTTATTCTCCAAAATGACTTACTTACCTATTTTTCATCAAAAATGACATAATTATATTATTTAGTTCATTTATGACATAATTAGCTTAGTTAGGTCAAAAATAGCACAAGAACCATGGTTAGCTCATAACCTAGCATACTTTCCTCCAAAATGACATAGTAAGCTCAAAATAAGGTAAGTAATCATGTTCTCCATTTTCTTCATCTCCTTCTTATTCTTTTTCTCCTCCTACTTCTTCTTCTCCTTCTTCTTCTTCTTTTTCTTCTTCTTCTAGTTTTCTTCTTCTTGTTCTAGTTTTATTCTTCTTCTTGGTCTAACTTTCTTATTCCCATTTTGCGGATTTGATTCACTTCATGGAAGCTAGCATTCATGGAAGCCACCATGGATGGACTGGTACTGTTTACTTTCTACTTTGATTTGTATTGATGAATAGTGTGAAACTATGTGTGTTTATGGAGATAAGATAATTATTTGTATGTATGATGATTGAAACTATGTGTATGTATTGGAAGCTAGCCTATTTGTTGTCTTGCTCTTATATGATGTTCGATACATAGCCTATATACTGCTTATATGATATGTGTATTTTGAAAGTATATGTGGGTGTTAGAAATTATATATATCATATGTCTATTTGTAAAATACAGGAAAATCACTCAAGGCAAACAAAACACTTGCAATGCATGCGATTTGCCGTGTGCCACCGGACGGCAAAGTAGCCACGTGTCACCCACCTGTGCAAACTAGGGCAGCCGATGGACCCATATGGTCACTTTGACGTCTGTTATGGCTCACATCAGTGTTGGGGAACGTAGCATGGGAAACAAAGTTTTCCTACGCACACGCAATACCTATCCATGGTTATGATCATCTACGAGAGGGGAGAGTCAATCTACATACCCTTGTAGATCGCTAAGCGGAAGCGTATGTAACGCGGTTGATGTAGTGGAACATCTTCGCGATTAAAATCGCAGCCCTTCCCCCGATCCCATCACGATCCGTCCCGGATCCCATCACGATCCATCCCGATCTAGTGTCGAACGGACATCACTTCCACGTTCAGCACACGTACAGCTCGATGACGACCCCCGCCTTCTCGATCCAGCAAGAGAGACGGGGAACTAGATGAGTTCTCCAGCAGCGTGACGGTGCGCCGGTGATGGTGGTGATCTATTCCTGCAGGGCTTCGCCTAAGCACCGCAGAAATCCGATCTAGAAGAAGAACTACAAACTAGAGGAGAGGCTAGCACGTGGCTGAAATTGTGTGTCTCAAAAACCCTCAATACCTCTAGTATATATAGGAGGGAGGGAAGGGAGGAGGCAACCTCAAACCCTTAAGGTTTGGCCGAAATTGGAGGTCGAGGAGTCCTACTCTAGTCCTACTAGGAGTAGGATTCGTCCTTTCCACTTGGAAACAATTTCCACCTTTTCCACCTTTGGGGTTTTGCCTCTCAAACCTCATGCGCCTTAGTGGGAGCTTATGTCAACCCACTAGGGGCTGGTTTGTATCCTCCTACAACCCATAAGGCCCCTCGGGGCGTGAAACCCCTCCCGATGGTCCCCGGTACCGTCTCGGCACTCCCGGTACACTACCGATGAGCCCGAAACTTTTCGAGTGACCAAAACAGGACTTCCTATAAATTAATCTTTACCTTCGGACGATCTCGGAGCTCCTCGTGGCATCCGGGATGTCATTCGGGACTCTGAACAACTTTCGGTTACCAACACCTATAACTCAACTATACTGAAACGTCACCGAACCTTAAGTGTGTCGACCCTGCAGGTTCGAGAACTATGCAGACATGACCTAAGACATTCTCCGGTCAATAACCAATAGCGGGACCTGGATGTCCATATTGGCTCCTACATATTCTACGAAGATCTCTATTGGTTCAACCTCTATGTCAAGGATTCAGTTAATCCTGTATAATGTTCCCTTTGTCCTTTGGCATGTTACTTGACCGAGATTTGATTGTCGGTATCTCCATACCTAGTTCAATGTCGTTACCCACAAGTCTCTTTACTCTTTATGTAATACAAGATCAAGTAACTAACTCATTAGTCACATTGCTTGCAAGGCTTGTTGTGATGTTGTATTATCGAGTGGGCCCGGAGATACCTCTCCATGCCAACCCAACATACACCTTTGGAGATACATGTAGAGCACCTTTATAGTCACCCAGTAACGTTGCGACGTTTGATACACACAAGATATTCCTCCGGTGTCCGGGATTTGTATGATCTCATGGTCATAGGAACACATACGTTGACATGCAGAAAACAGTAGCAATAAACTGACACGATCATATGCTACGTTTATAGTTTGGGTCATGTCCTTCACATCATTCTCCTAATGATGTGATCCCATTATCAAGTGACAACACTTGCCTATGGCCAGGAAACCTTGACCATCTTTGATCAACGAGTTAGTCAACTAGAGGCTCACTAGGGACAATGTGTTGTCTATGTATCCACACATGTATTTGAGTTTCCAATCGATACAATTCTAGCATGGATTATAAACGATTATCATGAACAAGGAAATATAATAAGTACTAATTTATTATTGCCTCTAGGTCATATTTTCAACAGTCTCCCACTTGCACTAGAGTCAATAATCTAGTTCACATAAGTCTGTGATTGTAATGAATCTAACACCCGTACAGTTCTAGGGTTCGATCATGTCTTGCTTGTGAGAGAGGTTTTTAGTTAACGGATCTAAACCTTTCAGATCCGTTTGTGCTATACAAATCTCTATGTCATCCTACGGATGCTACTACTATGTGCCATTTGGAACTATTACAAATGAGTGCTCCACTATACGAATCTGGTTTACTACTCCAAGTTATTCGGATTAGTGTCAAAGCTTGAATCGACGTAACCCTTTACAACGAACTCTTTAATCACCTCAATAACCGAGAAAAATTCCTTAGTCCACTAGTTACTAAGGATAACTTTCACCGCTGTTCCGTGCTTCAATCCTGGATCACTCTTTGTACCCCTTGACAAACTCATGTCAAAGCACACATCAGGTGCGCTACACAGCATGGCATGCTTTAGAGCCTACGGCTAAGGCATATGGGACGACCTTCATCCTTTCTCTTTCTTCTGTTGTGGTTGGGCTTTGGGTCTTACTCAAATTCATACCTTACAACACAGCCAAGAACTCCTTCTTTGCAGATCTATTTAGAACTCCTTCAAAAACTTGTCAAGGCATGCATTTCATTGGAAGTTCTATTTAGCATTTTGATCTATCTCTATAGATCTTTATGCTCAATGTTCAAGTAGCTCTATCCAGGTTTTCCTTTGAAAAACTCCTTTCAAACAACCCTTTATGCTTTCCAGAAGTTCTACCTTACTTCCGATCAACAATATGTCAACCACATATACTTATCAGAAATTCTATAGCGCTCCCACTCACTTCTTTGGAAATACAAGTTTCTCATATACCTTATATAAACCCAAAAGCTTTGATCATCTCATCAAAGCGTATATTCCAACTCTCAGATGCTTGCACCAGTCCATAGAAGGATCGCTGGAGCTTGCATACTTGTTAGCATCCTTAGGATCGACAAAAATTTCTGGTTCTATCACATACAACCTTTACTCAAGGAAACCGTCGAGGAAACAATGTTTTGACATCCTATGTGCAATATTTCATAAATAATTCAGCAACTGCAAACATAATTCCAACAGACTTTTAGCATCGCTACGAGTGAGAAAGTCTCATCATAGTCAACTCTTAGAACTTGTCGGAAACATCTTTGCGACAAGTCGAGCTTTTCTTAATGGTGACTTTTCACCATCATCGTTTGTCTTCCTTTTAAAGATCCATATGTACTTAATAGTCTTATGTCCATAAAGTAGTTCTTCCAAATTCTACACTTTGTTTTTATACACAGATCCTCTCTCGGGTTTCATGGCCTCCAGCCATTTGCCGGAATCCGGGCCCACCATCGCTTCTCCATAGCTCGTAGGTTCATTGTTGTTCAACAACATGACCTCCAAGAAAGGGTTACCGTACCACTCTGTAGCAGTACGCGACCTTATCGACCTACGAGGTTTTTAGTAACTTGATCTAAAGCTTAATGATCACTATCATCAGTTTCAACTTCAATTGGCGTAGGCGCCACAAGAACAACTTCACGTGCCCGGCTACACACTGGTTGAAGTGACGGTTCCATAACCTCATCAAGTTCCACTACCCTCCCATCCAATTCTTTTGAGAGAAACTTTTCCTCGACAAAGGACCCGTCTCTAGAAACAAGCACTTTGCTTCCGGATCTGAGATAGAAGGTATACCCAACTGTTTTGGGTGTCCTATGAAGATGCATTTATCCGCTTTGGGTTCGATCTTATCATGCTGAAACTTTTCCATGTAAGCATCGCAGCCCCAAACTTTTCAGAAACGACAGCCTAGGTTTCTCCAAACCATAGTTCATACGGTGTCATCTCAACGGAAATACGTGGTGCCCTATTTAAAGTGAATGTGGTTATCTCTAATGCATAACCCATAAACGATAGTGGTAATTCGAGAAGAGACATCATAGTATGCACCATATCAAATAGGTCATGGCTATGACGTTCAGACACACCATCACACTATGGTGTTCTAGGTGGGATGAGATGTGAAACAATTTTCACATTTGTCTTAATTGTGTACCAAACTCGCAACTCAGATATTCATCTCTATTATCATATCATAGACATGTTACCCTCTTGTCACGACGATCTTCAACTTCACAATGAAACTACTTGAACCTTTCAATAATTCAAACGTGTGTTTCATCAAGAAAATACACTAGTATTTACTCAAATCATCCGTGAAGTAAGAACGTAACAATATCCACTGCGTGCCTCACCACTCATTGGACTGCATACATCCAAATGGATTACTTCCAACAAGTTACTTTCTAGTTCCATGTCACTGGAAAACGAGGCCTTCAGTCATCTTGCCCATGTGGTATGATTTGCATGTCTCAAGTGATTCAAAATCAAGTGAGTCAAAACGATCCATCTGCATGGAGTTTCTTCATCCGTTTATACCGATAGGTACGGTTTGCATGTCTCAAACATTTCAAAAATGAGTGAGTACAAAGATCCATCAACATGGAGCTTCTTCATGCATTTTATACCAACATGACTCAAGCGGCAGTGCCACAAGTAAGTGGTACTCTCATTACTACTTTTTATATGTTGGCATCAATATTATGAATATGTGCAGCACTACAATCTAGATTCAATAAACCATTGAAGGTATTTATTCAATCAAATAGAATAGCCATTATTCTCTTTAAATGAATAATCGTATTGCAATAAACACGATCTAATCATGTTCATGCTCAACGCAAACACCAAATAACAATTATTTAGGTTTAGCACTAATCCCGATTGTAGAGGGAGCGTGTGATGTTTGATCACATAAACCTTAGAATTACTTCCAACACACATCGTCACCACACCCTTGCTAGTATCCATTTAATCCGTAGCTATAATTATGATTTAGTAACACTTAGCAACTGAACCGGTATCTAATACCCTAGTGCTACTAGGAGTACTAGTAAGGTACACATCAATATCAGGTATATCCAATATACTTTTGTCGACTTTGTCAATCTTCTCATCTACCAAGTATCTAGGGTAGTTCCACCTCAGTGACCGTTCCCCTCATAACAGAAGCACTTAATCTCGGGTTTGGGTTCAACCTTGGGTTTCTTCACTAGAGCATCAACTGGTTTGTCGTTTCATGAAGTATCCCTTCTTGCCATTGCCCTTCTTGAAACTAATGGTTTTACTGACCATCAACAATTGATGCTCCTATTTGATTTCTACTTTCGCGATGTCAAACATCGTGAATAGCTTAAGGATCATCTTATCTATCCTTGATATGTTATATTTCATCCCGAAGCTCTAGTAGCTTGGTGGCAGTGACTTTGGAGAACCATCACTATCTCATATGGAAGATTAACTCCCACTCGATTCAACCGATTGTAGCACTCAGACAATCTGAGCACATGCTCAACGATTGAGCTTTTCTCCCTTACTTTGTAGACAAAGAATATTTTCGGAGGTCTCATACCTCTCAACAAGGGCACATGCATGAAATCCCAATTTCATCTCTTGGAACATCTGGCATATTCTGTCACGTTCAAAACTTCTTCGGTGCCTCAATTCTAAGCCGTTTAAGCATTACGCACTTAACTATCATGGAGTCATCAAAAAATGTGTATGTCAGATGTTCGCAACATCCACAGACGACGCTCGAGGTTCAGCACACCGAGCGGTGCATTAAGGACATAAGCCTTCTGCGCAGTAATGAGGACAATCCTTGGTTTACGGACCCAATCCGCATAATTGCTACTATTATCTTTCAACTAAATTTTCTCTAGGAACATATAAAAAACAATAGAAGTACAACGTAATCTACAACATAATTTGCAAAGACCTTTTGACTATGTTCATGATACTTGAGTTTAGGTAATCATATTACTAATAACTCCCTCTCAAAATAGACATCCCTCTAGTCATCCGAGTGGCGCATGATCCAAATCCACCAACTTAAGTCCAATCATCACGTGAGTTGAGTATAGTTTTAGTGGTGAACATCTCCATGTTGATCATATCAAATATTTGATTCATGCTCGACCTTTCGGTCTCTTGTGTTCCGAGGACATGTCTGTACATGCTAGGCTCGTCAAGTTTAACCAGAGTGTTCCGCGTGTGCAACTGTTGTCCCCCGTTGTATGTGAACGTTGAGCCTATCACACCCGATCATCACGTGGTGTCTCGAAACAAAAAAATGTCGCAACGGTGCACAGTCGGGGAGAACACAATTTTATCTTGAAATTTTAGTGAAGGATCACCTTATATTGCTACCATCGTTCTAAGAAAAATAAGGTGCATAAAAGGATCAACATCACATGCAAATCATAAGTGACATGATATGGCCATGATCTTGTGCTTCTTGACCTCCATCACCAAAGCACCGACATGATCTTCATCGTCATCGGCGCCACACCTTGATCTCCATCATTGTGCCGCCATCGAGGTTGTCATCCTATCTATGCTTTTACTACTAAAGCTACTACCTAGCAATATAGTAAACGCATTTGCAAGCACAAACATTAGTTTGAAGACAACCCTATGGCTCCTTCCGGTTGCCGTAGCATCGACGTGCAAGTCGATATTTAACTATTACAACATGATCATATCATGTCTTTGGCCATATCATATCACATGCATACCCTGCAAAAACAAGTTAGACGTCCTCTAATTTGTTGTTGCATGTTTTATGTGGCTGCTATAGGTATCTAGTATGATTGCATCTTACTTACGGAAAGCCGCAATGGTGATATGCAAATTGCTTTTTAACCTTTCTCCAAGGACCGCCTCAGTCAAATCCGCTTCAACTAAAGTTGAAGAAACAGATACCCGCGAGTCATCTTTATGCAACAAGTTGCAAGTTAGTCGATGAAACCGGTCTCTCGGAAGCGTACAAGTAAAATTGGCCCGGGCCGCTTCAATCCAATAATATCGCCGAATCGAGAAAAGACTAAGAGGGCAGAAAATCGAACATCAACGCCCACAAACTCTTTTGTGTTCCACTTGAGATATCATCTATGCATGAATCTAGCTCATGATGCCACTGTTGGGGAACGTAGCATGGGAAACAAAAATTTTCCAACCCACACACAATACCTATCCATGGTGATGATCATCTACGAGAAGGGAGAGTGAATCTAGATACCCTTGTAGATCGCTAAGCTGAAGCGTATATAACGTGATTGATGTACTGGAACATCTTCACGATTCAAATCCCAGCCCTTCCCGCGATCTCATCACGATCCGTCCCGGGATCCCATGACGATCCATCCCAATCTAGTGTCGAACGGACAACACCTCCAAGTTTAGCACACGTATAGCTTGAGGACGACCCCCGCCTTCTCGATCCAGCAAAAGAGATGGGGAAGTAGATGAGTTCTCCGGCAGCGTGACGGCGGGCTGGTGATGGTGGTGATCTATTCCTGCAGGGCTTTGCGTAAGCACCGCAGAAATCCGATCTAGAGGAAGAACTACAAACTAGAGGAGAGTGTAGTACGTGGCTGAAATTGTGTGTCTCAAAAACCCTAATACCTCTAGTATATATAGGAGGAAGGGAGGGGAGGAGGCAGTGTCAAACCCTCAAGGTTTGGCCGAAATTGGAGGTGGAGGAGTCCTACTCCAATCCTAGTAGGATTTGGATTCCTCCTTCTCACTTGGAAACACTTTCCACCTTTTCCACCTTTGAGTTTTTGCCTCTCAAACCTCATGGGCCTTAGTGGGATCTTATGTCAGCCCACTAGGGGCTGGTTTGTATACTCCCACAGCCCAAAAGGCCCCTCGGGGCATGACACCACTCCCGATGGTCCTCGGTACCCTCTTGGCACTCCCTGTACACTACCGACGAGCCCGAAACTTTTCCGGTGAACAAAACAGGACTTCCTATATATCAATCTTTACCTCCGAACCATTCCGGAGCTCTTCGTGGCATCCGAGATCTCATCTGGGACTCCGAACAACTTTCTGTTAACAACACCTATAAATCAACTATACCGAAACGTCACCGAACCTTAAGTGTGCAGACCCTGCAGGTTCAAGAACTATGCAAACATGACATGAGAAATTCTCCGGTAAATAACCAATAGCGGAACCTGGATGTCCATATTGGCTCCGACATATTCTATGAAGATCTCTATCGGTTGAACCTCAATGTCAAGGATCTAATTAATCCCGTATGATGTTCCCTTTGTCCTTCGGTATGTTACTTGCCCGAGATTCGATCTCCGGTATCTCCATACCTAGTATCTCCATACCTAGTTCAATCTCGTTACTGGCAAGTCTCTTTACTCGTTGTGTAATACAAGATCCTGTAACTAACTCGTTGTTCACATTGCTTGCAAGGCTTGTTGTGATGTTGTACTACTGAGTGGGCCCCGAGATACCTCTCCGTCACACAGAGTGACAAATCCCAGTCTTAATCCATGCCAACCCAACAACCACCTTTGGAGATACCTGTAGAGCATCTTTATAGTCACCCAGTAAAGTTGCAACGTTTGATACACACAAAGTATTCCTCCGGTGTCCGGGAGTTGCATGATCTCATCGTCATAGGAATAGATACATTGACATGCAGAAAAACAGTAGCAATAAACTGACACGATCATATGCTACGTTTATAGTTTGATGTGATCCCATTATCAAATGACCATCTCCGATCAACGAGCTACTCCTTTAGAGGCTCACTAGGGATAGTGTTTGTCTATGTATCCACACATGTATTTGAGTTTCCAATCAATAAAATTCTAGCATGGATAATAAAAGATTATCATGAAGAAGGAAATATAATAATAACCAATTTATTATTGCCTCTAGGGCATATTTCCAACAGTCAGATGGCAATGGGACAAGCATGGAAAATGGCAAAGGGGCAAGCCTGGCAGATGGCAAAGGGTGCACCTCGCAGAGGGCAAAGGGCCACGCCTGGTAGACAGCAAAGGGTCGCGCGTGGCAGACGACAAATACTCCATTAGCCAGCTAACAGAGTAGGTGCTTGTCGGCCACCATCTAAATACTTTGCCGTATGCTTGCCATGTTAGAGAGATGGCAAAGCCCTTTACCGTCTGTTGCATACCGGCGTACGACAAAGAAGGCCCTGCACCGATGCAAGTAGCCGTAGAAATTTTGTTGTCTGTCGGCGAACGGCAACGGGCTTTGCCGTCCATGGAGTGGCCCTTTGCCATCCACTATGGCAGACAGCAAAGAAGCTGATTCGTGTAGTGTACGTGAATTTATCACTTAGGTCAAGCACCTAGCATTTTCAGAAATCTGCCCCTCCCTTTTGGACAAGCATATGTCAGATTTAGCTTGCCTTTTGATAGGGATTCCATGGTTTTTCAAAGCCCTCATGACTTTGGGGTGTTCGTGTTATCTTTCAGAAGCACAACCAAGGACAAAACTAGAGAAATCTTACTCTAGACAGAGATATCTGGTCCCTTTTGGTGGTTTTTCCTCTTCACAAGAGAGATATTTATGAAATTGCTAACCCTCTTAGGAGCTTTGGCAAGTTACTTCTCTAGGGTAGAGCTAGAAGCTCTAAAGCTGCTGCTATGGTGAAAATTAGAATTGAGGCTTTTAGAGATGTAACAATTAGCATTGTTGTAGAAAAATCTAAAGAAGAACATTCTCAGTCTTGGTCTATTCCACTGGTAATAATTTAGCAGGAATTGTTGGGACGAGGGGCTCCTAATGAAGATCCTCCTCCAGTTGATGGAAATCCCCATCCATAACCTGATAATCTGAACTTCCATCCAAATACACTAAACCACATTATTGGTCATATAAAGCAACACCAAGTCAATGATGATATGAAGCATAACAAGCAACATTTTCATCAGCCAGCACATCAAGTTGCAAATCATGAAAACATGGATGATGAGCATCTTCCTCACTAGGAAATTGGGCTATACCTGCAGGAGAAAATGAGCTAATAGATGAGTAAAAGGAAGAAGGAGAATTTATGGAACGAGGAGACATCATGTAGCCTTTAAAAGATCAGCCTGATCCTCAAGAGCCTTCTAAGATGGACAATGATAGTGAACTTACTAACTTAGTTGGTTCAAATGGGATTCTGGAGGGAAACTTGGTTCCCCAACTCCCTCAGTTGGCGGGAATGAAATTTCTTAAAGACCTGGGTAATGCCCACTACCTGCATATTGGGCCTCCACATCTCAACTTGGCTTTGGGACCTCCTTTTGGCTAGCCTGCATTGCTATTTTAATATTTTCTACCAGCTTCTGTTGTTCATCCAGTTGATGCTCCTTTGCAAGAACAATTTGTTGATAATGGTCCACTACTAGGCCTAGATATTAATATTGATCCTCCAGACCCAGTCATTTGGATTCGGGAGATGAAACAAATCATGTTATTCAGTTAGCCAATCGGAATGATCTTCAACAGCTGGATTCTCATGGCAATGGTGAAAGTTATACTACTTTTGTGGATCAATAAATCAAAATTCTGGAACCAGATAACGAAGTAACTTCAGTGATGGGGGATAATTCCAATAGTATGGCACTCCCTCTCAGTTCTGATTCTAGTAGCTGCCCCTGCCCCCTCCTGGATTTGAAATTAATGAAAGTACATGCATATTTTACTATCTAATGACTCTTATGGTGATGCCCAATGTTTGTTCGAAATTGGGCAAGAGAGCTTACATGCTTGGAAGACTCACTTTGCACATCATATTGATGGTAGGAAAGCAATTAAGGTACCTTCAAATTGGGTGAATTTTATTTGTGCCATTCTTTTGAATCTAGAAAAGCTTGATTGCGAAAAAATCCCTGTTTTCTCATATGTGGAAAATTATTAGTGAAGGAGCTCACTTTGACACATTCCTTGACTTATGTATCCCTGCTTCATGCCCTATCTCTTTGGTTCCTCAAAGTCCTTACGACATTGCTGCTGTTGAAGAATACAGCTCACCCAAGAACACAAAGCCTGCTTTAGACTCTCCTTTGGACCAGCACTGCACTGTCTCCTTGTCACTTCATGGCAAGAGAATGGATAGGGCACCAATTATGGAATTGGAGGTAAGAAGAAGTGCTGGACTGCAGTTTCTTAATAAAGGATATAAGCATAATACCTGTTAGAATTTTCATTGTATGTCCTGTCAAGCGAAGCCTCCAATATGTAAAAGTAAAGTGATTAGGAATCTGAACACTTCCTACTGCAAGGTTGATTCAAAGACTTGCACTGAGGACAACAACAATAAGAAGAGGACCAAGAAGTACGGAAAGCAACCTACCTGGAGGGATTAAAGCTCACCTTCCCTGGATGAAGAACTTGGATAATTTGCTTTTGCATGCTTTATTTAGAGGGATACTAGAAGCTTTTATACTATAACGGTTGGAGAAATATTTGAGACTTTGGCCCTTTATGACTTTTCATGCTTTCTCTATGTAAACACTAGAATGTTAATGATGTCTCATGTAACATCTTTTACTACTGTTGTGCAGCGACGTGCTACAGAAACAACTTTTAACCCCTTTCCGTGGCATAGTTTTAAACCGTCGCCTTGCATGTGTGGGTGATAGGGCGGTCCATCCTGCACGACTTGGAAAACTCGTCGGCTATGGTGACCCACAAACGCTAACGATTTGCAAAAGAAATTGTGTGCGGTGCAGGAACATATTGCACACACTATATTTTGGGCATACATGTGGGTTTGGGATCAATCACAAACGTCTATCACGAGTCAAATGCATCTAATTACTCATGGAAAACAAACTGTGTTTGACCTTTTACCATTTGCGAAACATTACGCAATTCACACGGGTCATGGCATAAACTGTGTGTGATATCTTCATCATCTCACACGATATTTCCTTGGAAACTGTCTGCCATGCATGATATCATCGAACACGTTCCCCAAATAATTTACGCATGGGGTCGTCTTTTAATCGGTCACGGTTTCATGTTGGTTCACGTGTGAGATAACGTGCTATTTCGAATGATTGTGGAGCTCCTATGCACACGTACAATTGATGCAAATCGTTTCAGTTTATATGTCGTGTGTTTTCCCTGTAGTTCACATGCGGTTCCGCTATGAGTTGCGCGTTCTTTTCTTGCGGATCACAAGCGGTCGCATTATAACTTGATTGTGCTTTCCGTTCTGGATGGCACACACTTAGTTGCTTGAACATTGTGCATTGAAATGGCTAGGTTATTGTAAAATATCGCATTTAAATCACCCCGCGAATAGAAAATTCAACACAATATGCAATCGACAAATAGTGTCCACATGAAGAACATTCATCATAATTTGCCACAATATGCAATTGAATCAATAGTGTCCACAGAAAGAACATTCATCATAATTCATTGCAATATGAAATTGAGAAAATGCTAGCTAAATTCCACTGCTGTAAGACCGACATATGTAGTACATAATCATATTGTGTACGAAATACGAAGACCTTTTAGTTGGGGAACGTAGCATGGGAAACAAAAACATTCCTACGCACACGAAGACCTATCATGGTGATGATTATCTACGAGAGGGAGATCAGATCCATATACCCTTGTAGATCACTAAGAAGAAGCGTTAATAAACGCGGTTGATGTAGTGGTGCGTCTTCACGATCCGTCCCACGATCCGTCCCATGAACCGTCTCCTGATCCGTCCCAATCAAGTGACGAACGGACGACACCTCCGCATTCCGCATACGTACAGCTCGATGACGATCTCCGTCTTCTTGATCCAGCAAGAGAGACGGGGATGTAGATGAGTTCCTCGGCAGCGTGACGGCGCTCCGGTGGTGGTTGTGATCTATTCCTCCAGGGCTCCGCCCGAGCTCCGCAGAAAACCGATCTAGAGGAAGAACTATGAAGTAGAGGTTTAGGGTTGCACGTGGCAAATTTGTGTCTCAAACATCCCTAAATCTCTACTATATAGGAGGAGGGAGGGCACAGGCCTTGTGCCACAAGGGAGGAGCCCTTGGGTTGGCCGAAGTGGAGGAGGGAGGAGTCCTCCTCCAATCCCACTTGGATTAGGACCCCTTCCTTATATTCCCACCTCTTTTGGATTTTCCACTTTTTCCTCATGGGCTTTCCTTGGATGACTTTGTCAGCCCATTATGCCTTATTGTCCATCCAATAAACCCACGTGGACCCCTTGGGGCGTGGTGAGCCCACCCAGTGGGCCCCTGGAACCCATTCGTCACTCCCGGTACACTGCCCGCATTGCCCAAAAACCTTCCGGAATCCAAATACCAACTTCCCATATATCAATCTTCGTTTCCAGACCATTCCGGAACTCCTCGTGACGTCTGGGATCTCATCCAGGACTCCGAAAAAAACTTCGGTCACCAACACATATAACTCAACTATACCGAAACGTCACCGAACATTAAGTGTGCACACCCTGCGGGTTCGAGAACTATGCAGACATGACCTGAGACACTCTCTGGTCAATAACCAATAGCGGGACCTGGATGTCCATATTGGCTCCCACATATTCTACAAAGATCTCTATCGATTGAACCTCTATGTCAAGGATTCAGTTAATCCTGTATGTCAAGGATTCAGTTAATCCCGTATGTTAATCTCGTTACTGGCAAGTCTCTTTACTCGTTCCGTAATACAAGATCCTGTAACTAACTCGTTTTTCACATTGCTTGCAAGGCTTGTTGTGATGTTGTATTACCGAGTGGGCCCCGACATACCTCTCCGTTACACAGAGTGACAAATCCCAGTCTTGATCCATGCCAACCCAATAGACACCTTTGGAGATACCTCTAGAGCACCTTTATAGTCACCTAGTTAGGTTGCAACGTTTGATAACCCACAAGATATTCCTCCGGTGTCCAGGAGTTGCATGATCTCATGGTCATAGGAACAGATACATTGACATGCATAAAATAGTAGCAATAAACTGGCACGATCATATGCTACGTTTATAGTTTGGGTCTTGTCCATCACATCATTCTCCTAATGATGTGATCCCGTTATCATGTGACAACACTTTTCTATGGTTAGGAAACCTTAACCATCTTTGATCAACGAGCTAGTCAAGGAGAGGCTTACTAGGGACAGTGTTTTGTCTATGTATCCACACATGTATTTGTGCTCCCAATCAATACAATTATAGCATGGATAGTAAACGATTATCATGAACAAAGAAATATAATAATAACTAATTTATTATTGCCTCTTTGGCATATTTCCAACACTTTTCACATGGAAAACAATGCATCCATGCTTATATGTTTAGCTAATAACACTATACGAATGCATACTTATTCTTGGGAGATATGAATACAGAAATCTCCGACGCCTTTAGTGGGCTTAATATAGTGTTTCACAGAGAAGGTGTTGATAAACTTCCAAATAGACAACAATTCATCTCCGTCGAGCAGTTCACAATTCGTCGTTATGAAGATCAACTAGAGGACTTTTTGATCAGAATGTGACATATGTGTGGAGCACAAGATAGTATTAAGAAAGATAATTACTGATTATATTTTCTCAATATCGACAATAGATAGAACATGTCTGCATAGCTTCATTATGTGTGTGCAAATGTAGTATCCACATAGGTTGGTCCCTTGTTGTTGTTAAGGACATTGAAAGTTTTTGTACAGTATTAGTCATGTATTTACCCTGTTAGGAACAACCTAACCGGTGTAAGTTGTTTCTTTTATTTTCTTTGGATCAAAATAGAAAGAGGTTGACCTAGAAACTTGAACATTCGGCTAGCATTTTCCAAAAATTACGGAGTTCATTGTCGTACCGGAGAAACGATCACGTGGTGCAGAGATACTTGGCTTTCGAACCATAACCCTCCTAAAGTTATGTACTTTGACAATACACTACAAATGAATATGAATTTTCACATACTCAATTCTTGAACCACATCCAAATGTCACATACTAACATCAAAGAATTCAATACCTATCTATGAAATCCCGAAGATGACTCAGATCCTGAGGATTATTTGATTCTCTGAGGGAATCCAGGTAGTAAATTGTGTTGCGTCTTGGAACAATGACCACCAAGATCCAGCGACGTCTAGAGATTAAGAAAACCTCAAACTTACAAAATATGTCAAAACCTGAAAGACGACCCATGTATGCATGGTCATATATTTAACTTACTGTTCATGATATGGCCACATGAAGAATTCTCCTATATGTAAGTCAAAGAAGATCTTGGCAAAATTGTCAATGGAAGCCTAGTTTGTGTCATTGTTTCTTAACAAAATGTCATTTGCTAAATTGGGATCTATGAAATACGCATTCACCCTTAATGATCTCTATGTTATCAATCCCCTAGGAGCAATACAATACAATTAGCATTTTTTCATTTACAGCCTTGTATGGAGAAGTTGATCAGAGTTTGTGAAGTACTAACAACATCAAGCATTTGACAAGAGTGGGAGTGAGCTCATCAAAGTTGAAGAAGAGATGAAAGTCCTCGAATTCCACACTGATGGTACCTACAAGGTGAGAGAACTGCCAACTGTCATAGTGCACTTCCAGAATCTTATGACCCTCTACTTTCGACATTGTGTCCTTGCAATATTTATGTAACGTGCACTCCTCAAAGTATTCACCAACAAGAAATAGTTGGCCATGCTTGTGCTTGCGTGCTTCAAATAGGTATACTTTCTTACTAGAAATTATCTTTTCACCTTCTCCTTCAGACATGCCATCAGAATCGAGATTACCTAGCCCTTAGAAAAACTTGTTGTTAATTCGGTTATGCGCGATGGCTCTTTGGGTAGGAGGCACTTGGTCCTATCCTTCCTTTTTGGGGGGGGGGGGTTGGTGAAAGGATCAACACCTATGGGGGCCTCAACGGTCCCCTTTTGCTGGTTAGGCGGGGAGACGGGTCGCGGCTAGAGCAGAATCAACAGTCAGGGCCCAGCAAGGTCGTTTTTACCCAGGTTCGGGCCACGTTGTGCGTAAAACCCTACTCCTTCTTGTGTTTAGTAATTCGTTTTTAGTTTCGGGTAGATTTGTCCCTCTTATAGCATTTCGGTTAGTCAAAAAGCCAAAAGTCCCTACTACTGAGCCTTGGGCCTCTTTTTATAGGTGAACGGGTTACCACAGTGGCTCAGTGGGTGAACGGTGGTTCACCAGTGGAACAACGCCGACCGACAACCACAGTGTTACTGCTGTGCATTAAATGCTTTGACAGACTTCCCTGGCATCGTGAGGAGGGGTTGGACACATACCCACACGTGGCAACTTCGGGCTGTTGCGCTGGCATGTGGGCGGACGCGTGGTCCATGCATCAGCGGTGGCGTGTTCGTTGGTGGAGGCGTTGTCATGACGCGAAGGCGCCATGGGCCTGCGCCTCTCCTTGGGCCTTTTCTTCTCTCCCGACAAGGGTTACCTTGCCGGGGCCCTCCTTGTTCCTCTTGGCAGGGAGGCAATGGCCTGCCGAGACGTTGTCAATCTTCGCGGCAAGGATGGCTTGCCGGGGCTCGGTCCTCCTTCCATGGCGGGAGGGTCTCGCCTTGGGATTGTCTATCTCCCCCCGGTAGGGGGCTCCTGTAGGGGCCTTTTCTTCATTCCCAGCAAGCGAGTTCTTGCGGGGGGCTTGCAATCTGTACTTGGCGGCTTCTGAGTTTCGCTTCCGCCCTAAGCTCCAGTGATGCGCCTTGCCGCTGCAAAGGGGTTGTCAGTGTCCGCACACTAGTCCGGGGTACTGGAGACCCCGGTATTTAATGCACCAACTGGAGCCCCTGGGCCCGGGCCACACACGCATGCGATGTGTTGTTGGGACAGGCCCAAAGCGGTGCGCGGACTCACAGGCGTCCGGCTTATCGGAATCGAGCCATTACAGGCTTTCTTTCCCCAAGTCGTGCATTGAACGCGCGAAGTGGAGGGTGCGCGGCTTGCGCGTGATGGCTTCCTTATTCCATGAAAACGCCTCTGCCACGTGTATGACATGCGTCGGGGTGGTCGGGCAAGTAGCGACCGTGGCCTCAAAAGCCGCGGGCATGGATGGTCACACCCCTGCATGCATTGGCGCTCCAGGGCGGTTCCATGTTCCGCTCATGACTTGAGGGCGATTGGGCGAGAGGGGCGGTGGCTTCTGGAGCCAGGAGGGTGGCCTCCGAGCTTTGTCCTATAAATTAGGGTCTATGCGTGGAGGTTTTTCTCACCCATCTCAGTCTCGAAGTCTTCCACGCATATTGCCTTGTCTTCTCTTGGTTTCTTCAGCCTTGCCGGTGGCACCCATCCCTAACCATGGTTAGGGGACGGGGCCGGCCTCCGTCTGCTGCCAGGGCGGCAAGGTGATCCCGCTTGGATCATGCCACAGCTTCAGGGACCGCAGCCAGCGGCAGCCCCGTCGACCGTGACGGGAGAGGCTTGAGGGGCCGAGGACGTCGGGGATGTGGCCAAGGGAGGTGGAGCCCTGCCCCAATGTCTCCGCCTTCCCCTAGGGTTGTTATGGCAGGAACTCACGTCGAAAGGACCCCATTGGAGTTGCTTGTCCTATTGCGAGGACGCATCAGGACCCGGCTAAAGCTCCCCTGCACCTTTGCCAATGCGATGGAGGAAGTGAAGCCCCCGACGCTATGGCTCCGGGTACAAGGCTGCGACAATGGTGCCATACCGGTGGCCATAGAGCATCCGGTGCCTCAGATCATGTTCCTTGGCCATGGGTGGAAGAGCTTTGCTCGTGCCCACAATCTTTGGGATGGGCACATTCTCCGGTTCAAGATGACGGTGGACAACCTGCTCTCTGTCAAGCTATATAGGAGCTCAGTTGCGCGTCTCGGCTACTGCGAAGCGAGCTCGAGCGGGACTGACAGCCCTTCCTCGTCCGAGGATGGCGACGAAGGGTCGGACGGCAGCGACAGCTGGGACGGGTCAGATCCTCGACAAGTTAAGCCTGCGTATGAGGATCTGACCTCGAACTAACCGCCGGTCGCACCATCACCATCAGCCCGTGGCTCACCTCGTCCTGAGCCGAGACTGGCGCGCCGGAAGAACCGACGCTGCCTCGTCTTCTTGGCAGCTTCCGGAGTTCGGCTCCATCTTCTCTCTTGGCCCCGTTCTCGTGTGCCCAATGCTGGCCCGGGAGGAAGCAGCCTGGGTTGCACAGAGGGTCCTACCGCCTTTTTTCCTTCTTGAACTTCACTCCTCCGTATAGGTCGTCCCTTGTCAAAAGACAAAGTCTTTATGTTAGGAATCAAATGTATCCAGACAAATGAATGAATAGATGCATCCTTTATTTGACTCTCATTTTGTATGATTATTCCTTTGCACTTTCCGGATTCTTTCCGGCTTGACATATCCCGCGCGAGTACTTAGAGGAACGGATCCTCAGAAAAGTTAACAGAGGAGGTCGTCACCGGCAAGAATCCTTGTCGCACTCAATGCAACCATGTAAATCGTCGAGCGCGGCTCGAGGCAAAATACAGTGCTGCGTAGCCGTCGGAAACATTCAACAAGTTCGAAACGAGATGAGGGCTCTCTTTGGCCGCTCAAGTCGTTGAACAGGCTCGAAACGAAGTCGGAGTGCACTAATCCTAGCAAGGTCCATCCGCGTGCGAGACCCTCATACAAAAGTCGATGCTTCAAATGGATGCAACTAATCTACCAAGAGTTTGGCAAAAAGTTTGTCTCTGTACTTATCTCAACCGTCGCGCCATTCTTAGCTGCAGCGTCTGAAGGTGCTGCCCGGGAGGAATATCCGTACCCCCGGCAAGCTGATGTTGCCTCCAGCGGCGTCCTTTCGAGGAAGTTCTCGCCGGTGGCCTTTGGCCACTCTGAAGGAAAGAGGCACGCCGGGGCGCATCACTTTCTCATCTTTTTTGCAAGAGATTTGCTGGCGGAGCCCCCAAGTGCACCTTTCTGGCGTCACAGCACTCCAAGGAGAAATGTGAGCCAAAGGGCGCATAAAAGGGCCGGTTCGGGGCCTCAACATGTCCTCGACGACCATGTAGCACTCCGACGATGTGCGACGACCGGATTAAGCATCGGAGGCCTGGTCGAAGTCCCCTACCACACCCTCGACAGCAACGCGAGCATTCCAAGGAGGTGTGTTCGCCGGGCGATGCAGAGCTTGGGGCTTCCGCTCCTTCCACCCACGCTCGCATAGCACCTATGGAGGCGGTATGAGCTCTCACGCGTTGGCAGAGCAGCCATTGCCTCCTCCCACTCCGGGAACAAGCTGCGATGAACTGAGATCCGTGGAGCCATCAAACGGCTCGTCGGATCGGGACGACGCCGACGCCAACCTACTTCCGGTGATCGCCCTACCTAGCGCGCCAAAGATGTGGGTGAAAGGATCAACACCTATGTTTGCCTGAATGTTCTGCTTTTGCTAGTTTGGCGGGGAGAGGGGTCGCGGCAAGAGTAGAACCAACAGTCAGGGCCCGACAAGGTCGTTTTTACACAGGTTCAAGCCGCGTTGTGCGTAAAACCCTACTCCTGCTTGTGTTTAGTTATTCGTTTTTAGTTTACTATAGATCTTTCCCTCTTACAGCCTTTCGATTAGTAAAAAAGCAAAAAGTACCTACTACTGAGCCTCAGGCCTCCTTTTATAGGCGAACAGGTTACCATAGTGGCTCGGTGAGTGAACGGTGGTTCACGAGTGGAACAACGCCGACCGACAGCCACAGTGTTACTCTGGTGCATTAAATGCTTCGACTTACTTCCCTGACCTCTTCAAGAGGGGTTGGACACATAACCACATGAGGCAACTTCGGGGTGTTGCACTGGTGTGTGGGAGGACGCGTGGTCCATGCATCGCTGGTGGCGTGTTCGTCGGTGGAGGCGTTATCAGAACGTGAAGGCCTTGTCAACATTCCCGACAAGGATGGCTTGCCGGGGCTCAGTCCTCCTTCCTTGGCGGGAGGTCTCGCCTTGGTATTGTCTATCTTCCCCCGGTAGGGGGGGCCTTTTCTTCATTCCCAAAAAGCGAGTGCTTGCCGGGGGCTTGCAATCTGTACTTGTCGGCTTCTAAGTTTCGCTTCCGCCGTAAGCTCTAGCGACGCACCATGCCGCTGCAAAGGGGTTGTCGATGTCCTCGCACTAGTCCGGGGTACTAGAGACCCCAGTCTTTAGTGCACCCACAGGGGGGCAACTCCGTTGGGCAATCGTGCCCGCTTTCGTCTTCTTAGCTCAAGCACTTCTTGTCTGATATCCGGTTTCATGAACGATCCGCTGCTGAGAAGCCTGTGAACGAATGATGGACTGCTGAACAGTTGATGCCGCTGTGACGGGTTGGTGTGTTGTAGTACTTGAGGCGACGGACAGCTGACCAGCCGTTGAAGCTATGTCGAGATTCTGAGCAGTTGATGTCAATGTGTCGGTCTGTTGACGCGGCTGTGACAATGCGTTGGTTTGCTGAGCAGGCAGTGCCGACACATCGGTATGCTTATCAGGCTGCTCTGAACCACTGGACTAATCAATAGGTGGTTCTTGACTTTGGAATTGCTTAGCAGGCGGTTCCGAACTTTTTGACTGTTTAATAGACAGTTTCGGACTTTCAGACTACTTAGCACGCAGTTCGATCGGGTTTGTTTGCCGAGCATGCAGTACCTATGTGTGTGCACTTTATTCTTTAGTGACTAGAATCTTAACTGATGACACGTCTTCAGCAGTTCTAGGCCTTGCTACTGGCTGCTCAGGAGCGGACGATGAACTGGCCTATACGGTTGGAAGTCGGGCAGGCTAATCATTAGTTCATGCCTCGGGCATCGGATTCCCATGAGTATGTTCATGGCGTGAGTCACACAAGATCCGCTATGGTGACAAGAGAGTCACTGATACGTCCATTTTGCATCATGCTTTTATATTGATATTTATCACTTTATGGGCTGTTATTACACTTTACGGTACAATACTTCTGCCTTTTCTCTCTTATTTTATAAGGTTTAAATGAAGAGGGAGAATGCCGGCTGCTAGAATTCTGGTCTGAAAAGGAGCAAGTTTGAGAAACCTATTTGACGCAACTCCAAAAGCCGTGAAAACCAACGAGGAATTATTTTGGATTTTCCAAAAAATATTGGGCGGAAGAAGTACCGGAGGGGAGCCCCCAGGAGGCCACAAGCCTGCCAAGCGTGGCCTACCCCCTAGCCACGCCTGGGTGGCTTGTGGGCCCCCTGTTGCCCCTCCGGCTCCCATCTTTTGCTATAAGGAGGGTTTCGTTCCACAAAAAAAATCAAGAAGAGGCTTCGGCAGGAGACGCCACCGCCACGAGGCGGAACTTGAGCAGAACCAATCTAGAGCTCCGGCAGGACCGTCCTGCCGGGGAAACTTCCCTCCTGGAGGGGGAAATCGTAGCCATCGTCATCACCAACACTCCTCTCATCGGAGGGGACTCATCTCCATCAACATATTCGTCAGCACCATCTCATCTCCAAACCCTAGTTCATCTCTTGTAACCAATCTCCGTCTCGCGACTCCGATTGGTACTTGTAAGGTTGCTAGTAGTGTTAATTACTCTTTGTAGTTGATGCTAGTTGGATTACTCGATGGAATATCATTTGTTCAGACCCTTAATGCTATTCAATAACTCTCTGGTCATGAACGTAATTATGCTTTGCAAGTAGTCACTTTTGTTCCTGAGGACATGGGACAAGTCTTGCTATAAGTAGTCATGTGAATTTGGTATTCGTTTGATATTTTCATGCGTTGTATGTTGTATTTCCTCTAGTGGTGTTATGTGAACGTCGACTACATAACACTTCACCATTACTTGGACCTAGAGGAAGGCATTCGGAAGTAATAAGTAGATGATGGGTTGCTAGAGTGACAGAAGCTTAAACCCTAGTTTATGCGTTGCTTCGAAGGGGCTGATTTGGGTCCACTACTTTCATGCTATGGTTAGACTTTGCCTTAATTCTTCTTTCGTATTTGCGGATTCTTGCGAGAGGGGTTAATCATAAGTGGGATGTTTGTCCAAGTAAGGGCAGCACCCAAGCACCAGTCCACCCACATATCAAACTATCAAAGTAGCAAATACGAATCATATGAACATGATGAAAACTAGCTTGACAGAAATTCCTATGTGTCCTCGGGAGCGTTTCACCTCATATAAGAGTTCGTCCAGGCTTGTCCCTTGCTACAAAAGGGATTGGGCCATCTTGCTGCACCTTTGTTACTATTGTTACTTGCTACTCGCTACGAATTATTTTATCACACAACTATTTGTTACCGATAATTTCAGTGCGTGCAGAGAATACCTTGGTGAAAACCACTTGTCAGTTCCTTCTACTCCTCGTTGGGTTCGACACTCTTACTAATCGAAAGTACTACGATAGATCCCCTGCACTTGTGGGTCATCAAGACTCTTTTCTAGCGCCGTTGCCGGGGAGTGAAACGCCTTTGGTAAGTGTAATTTTGTAAGGAAACATTTATATAGTGTGCCGAAATTTATTGTCACTTGTCACTATGAAAACTAATCCTTTGAGGAGCTTGTTCGGGGTATATTCACCTCGAACGGAAGCAAAAGGAGTTGCTCCTCAACCTTCTGCACCTACTGAAAATATTTGTTATGAAATTCCTTCGGGTATGCTAGAGAAACTGTTGGCTAATCCTTTTACAGGAGATGGAACATCACATCCCGACTTGCATCTAATCTATGTAGATGAAGTTTGTGGTTTATTTAAGCTTGCAGGTTTTCCCGAGGTGGAGGTCAAGAACAAGGTCTTTCCCTTATCTTTGAGGGATAAAGCATTGACATGGTATAGGCTATGTGATGATACTGGATCATGGAACACTAACCGATCGAAATTGGAATTTCATCAAAAGTTTTATCCTATGCATTTGGTACATCGTGATTGGAATTATATCTATAACTTTTGGCCTTGTGATAGAGAAAGTATCGCTCAAGCTTGGGGCAGGCTTAAGTCAATGTTACGTTCATGCCCCAACCATGATCTCTCGAGAGAAATTATTATTCAGAACTTTTATGCTCGGCTTTCTCATGATAATCGCACCATGCTTGGCACTTCTTGTACCAGTTCTTTAATGAAGAGACATATTGACTTCAAATGGAATCTATTGGAAAGAATTAAATGCAACTCTAAAGATTGGGAGTTTGATGAAGGTAAGGAGTCAGGTATGAATCTCAAGTTCGATTGCGTTAAATCCTTTGTTGAAACAAATACTTTTTGTGATTTTAGCGCTACACATGGACTTGACTCTGAGATAGTAGCTTCATTATGTGAATCATTTGCTGCTCATATTAATCTCCCTAAAGAGAAGTGGTTTACATATCATCCTCCCATAGAAGTCAATGTATTTAAACCCAATCCAGTTGAAGAGAAAGTCATTGCTTATAATGATCCTATTGTTCCTAGTGCTTACATTGAGAAACCACCTTTCCCTGTTAGAATAAAGGATCATGCTAAAGCTCCATCTGTGATACGTAAGGGCTACATTAGAAGACCTACACCCCCTGAGCCAATTAAAGTTGAACCTAGCATTGCTATTATCAAAGATCTCCTGTCCGACAATGTTGATGGGCATGATATTCACTTCTGTGAAGATGTTGCTAGAATTGCTAAACCTCATACTAGAGACAAAATAGGCTTGTTGTTGGCATGCCTGTTGTTTCTGTTAAGATAGGAGATCATTGTTATCATGGTTTATGTGACGTGGGTGCTAGTGTTAGTGCAATACCTCAATCTTTATATGATGAAATTAGAGACGAGATTGCACCTGTCGAGATGGAACCTATTGATGTCACTATTCAGCTTGCCAATAGAGATACTATCTTCCCTTTGGGAATTGTTAGAGATGTTGAAGTCTTGTGTGGTAAAACTGCTGAATAGTTTCCTGCTGATTTTCGCGTTCTTGCTACCACACAAGATAGCTTTTGTCCCATCATATTTGGCAGAACTTTCCTCAATACTGTCAAGGCTCATATTGACTCTGAGAAGCAAACTGTCACTATTGGCTTTGAAGGTGTGTCACATGAATTCAATGTCTCCAAGTTTGGTAGACAACCTCATGAAAAAGAATTGTCTAGTAAGGATGAAATTATTTCCCTAGCTTCTATTGTTGTGCCTCCTACTGATCCTTTAGATCAATACTTGCTTGAGCATGAAAATGATATGCATATGGATGAAAGAAATGAGATAGATAGAGTTATCTTTGAACAACATCCTATCCTTAAGAATAATTTGCCTGTTGAGCTGCTTGGCGATCCACCCCACCAAAGGGTGATCCTGTGTTCGAGCTTAAACAGTTACCTGATACTCTTAAGTATGCTTATCTTGATGAAAAAGAGATATATCATGTTATTATTAGTGCTAGCCTTTCAGAGCATAAAGAAAAGAAATTATTGAAAACCCTGAGGAAGCACCGTGCTGCTATTGGATATACTCTTGATGATCTTAAGGGCATTAGTCCCACTCTATGCCAACATAAAATTCAAACCGATCCTGATTCCAAACTAGTTGCTAATCATCAACGGACATTAAATCCTACGATGAAAGAGGTAGTAAGAAAATAAATACTAAAGCTCCTGGAAGCAGGTATTATCTATCCTGTTGCTCATAGTGATTGGGTAAGTCCGGTGCATTGTGTCCCTAAGAAGGGTGGTATTACCGTTGTCCCTAATGCTAAATATTAATTGGTCCCACAGAGAATTATTACTTGCTATAGGATGGTAATTGATTTTAGGAAAAGGAATAAAGCCACCAGGAAAGATCATTACCCTTTGCCTTTAGTGACCAAATGCTAGAAAGATTGTCTAAACACACACACTTCTTCTTTCTAGATGGTTATTCTGGGTTCTCCCAAATACCTATTGCACAATCTGATCAAGAGAAAACCACTTTTACCTGCCCTTTCAGTACATTTGCTTACAGACGTATGCGTTTTGGCTTATGTAACGCACCTGCTACCTTTCAAAGATGTATGATGGCTATATTTTGTGACTTTTGTGAAAAGATTGTTGAGGTTTTCATGGATGACTTCTCCGGTTACGGGTCTTCTTTTAATGATTGCATCAGCAGCCTTGATCGAGTTTTGGAGAGATGTAAAGATACCAACCTTGTCTTGAATTGGGAGAAGTGCCACTTTATGGTTAATGAAGGCACCGTCTTAGGACATAATGTTTTTGAAAGAGGTATTGAAGTCGATAAGGCTAAGGTTGATGCGGTCGAGAAAATGCCATGCCCTACAGACATTAATGGTATAAGAAGTTTCCTTGGTCATGCTGGTTTCTATAGAAGGTTCATTAAAGACTTCTCTAAGATTTCTAGGCCTCTCACTAATCTCTTGCAAAAGGATATTCCATTTGTTTTTGATGATGATTGTGAGGAAGCATTTGAAATACTTAAGAAGGCCTTGATAACTGCACCTATTGTTCAACCACCTGATTGGAATCTACCTTTTGAAATTATGTGTGATGCTAGTTATTATGCTGTTCGTGTTGTTCTAGGGCAAAGAGTTGATAAGAAATTGAATGTTATTCATTATGCTAGTAAAACTCTAGACAGTGCCGAAAGAAACTATGCTACTATTGAAAAGGAATTTTTTGTAGTCGTGTTTGCATGTGAAAAGTTTAGATCTTACATTGTTGTTTCCAAGGTTACTATTCACACTGATCATGCTGCTATTAAGTATATCATGGAAAAGAAAGATGCTAAACCTAGACCTATCAGATGGGTTCTCTTGCTACAAGAATTTGATTTGCATGTTGTTGATAGGAAGGGTGCTGAGAACCCCGTAGCACATAACTTGTCTAGGTTGGAGAATGTTCTTGATGACCCACTACCTGTTGATGATAGCTTTCCTGATGAGCAATTGAATGTCATCAATGCATCACGTAGTACACCGTGGTATGCTGATTATGCAAATTATATTGTTGCTAAATATATACCACCTAGTTTCACATACCAACAAAAGAAGAAATTCTTCTTTGATTTGAGACATTACTTTTGGGATGATCCCCACCTTTATAAAGAAGGAGTAGATGGTCTTATTAGAAGTTGTGTACCTGAGAATGAACTGGGACAGATACTACAGAAGTGTCACTCTGAGGCTTATTGAGGACACCATGAGGGAGATAGAATTGCACACACGGTATTGCAATCTGGTTTCTATTAGCCTACTCTCTTCAAGGATGCATGTAAGTTTGTCTTGTCTTGTGATGAATGTCAAAGAATAGGTAATATCAGTAAACGTCAGGAAATGCCTATGAATTATTCACTTGTCATTGAACCATTTGATGTTTGTGGTTTTGATTATATGGGACCTTTTCCAATGTCCAACGGGTATACTCATATCCTAGTTGCTGTTGATTACGTTACTAAGTGGGTAGAAGCTACCCCAACTAGTAGTGCTGATCATAACACCTCTATCAGGATGCTTAAAGAAGTTATTTTCCCTAGATTTGGAGTCCCTAGATATTTAATGACTGATGGTGGTTCACATTTTATTCATGGTGCTTACCGTAAAACGCTTGCTAAGTTTGATGTCAACCATAGAATTGCATCTCCCTATCATCCTCAGTCCAGTGGTCAAGTAGAGCTAAGTAATAGAGAGATTAAACTAATTCTGCAAAAGACTGTTAATAGGTCTAGAAAGAATTGGTCTAAGAAGCTTGGCGATGCACTGTGGGCTTATAGAACTGCTTAGAACAATCCCATGGGCATGTCTCCGTACAAAATGGTTTACGGTAAAGCATGTCATTTACCTCTTGAGCTAGAGCATAAGGCTTATTGGGCAATCATAGAGCTCAACTTTGATTTCAAACTTGCTGATGAGAAGAGCTTATTTGATATTAGCTCCCTTGATGAATGGAGAACTCAGGCATATGAAAATGCCAAGTTGTTAAAAGAAAAACTTAAGAGGTGGCATGATAAAAGGATACAAAAACGTGAGTTCAACGTAGATGATTATGTCTTGCTATACAATTCTGGTTTAAGATTTTTTGCAGGCAAGGTTCTCTCTAAATGGGAAGGTCCTTACATTGTTGAGGAAGTATATCGTTCCGGTGCCATCAAGATCAACAACACGGAAGGTAATTTTCCGAGAGTGGTAAATGGGCAAAGAATCAAGCATTATATTTCAGGTACTCCCATAAATGTTGAAAGCAATATTATTAATACCATAACTCCGGAGGAGTACATAAGGGATATTTACCAGCTTGTTTCAGACTCGAAAAACGAAGAGGTATGTGATTCGGTAAGTAAACCGACTCCAAAACTTTTCGAGTAGAAATTTTTCTCCTTTTTGGAATTTTTAGAAAAATAGAAAAATTTGAAGTAGTCCGGAAAGCGCACGAGAAGGCGACAAGCCAGACAGGCGCGGCCTACCCCCCTGGCCGCGCCTGGGTGGCCTGTGGGCACCTCGTATGCCTCCCGGACTCTGTTTTCTTGTGGAGTACTCCTTTTGGTCGGGAAAAATTCATTATATATTCTCCCGAAAGGTCTGACCCTCCTATCACGTAGATATCCTCTATTTTTGTTTCTAGCTACTGTGCAGACAGATCTATATCGCTATGGCGTCCCCAAAAGTTCCGAAGGACAAGTTCTTCGAGAAGGTCATCAATCCCTACCTCGCGGGAGTGCTGCAACACCCTCAATCTATCGAGATGCATGAGGGGGTGCTGCACATCCGTGATGTTGAGGGCCCAAGAAGACCGGATGCGTGGAGGCGAGGCTCGAAGAAATGGAGTAGCAAGTCTTCAAGTGCCAAGGGATGGTGGAACGCGGACTCAACGCCAGCCACATCACTACAAGAAAAATGCTCAATTATGACCAAAAATAATGACGGTGGTTTAATTGGTTATTGATCCATGACCAAAATTCCAAAATTAGTCATGGCAAGTATAAGAGGGTCCAAAGCCCATAATGTTATGACCTTTTGTGTCCATTAGGTCATGATACTATTGCATAAATTGGTCATTAAGTTCTACCAATTGAAAAAGAAGAAGAGAAAAGTGATAGAAGTGTGTGTTGGATGAGGGGAGAGTTTTGAAGCGTTGGATGTAGGAGGAGTGGATGGCCAGGATCTATTTCAGGGGAGTGATCCTTGGCCTCGCATGTGATAGGCTGGCTGCCCAAAGTGAAAATAAACGAGAAAAAAAGTGAAAGATAATCTCTCTCTACCCCACGACCACTTCTCTCCTGGCGATCCCCATCTGTCTCCCCCACGACCTATGGCGGCCGATATTCCCCTCGGCCCAGATCCACCTCTACCTCCCACGACCCGCTCGCTCTCTCGGCCACGCCCCCCGCCGTCCCCGGGCGATGTCGTCGTCGTCGCCGCCGCTGTCGCCTCACGGGGCGGAGGAGGAGGGGGACACCAGGAGCGACGGCACAGGGAGCGGCGGCAGCGCGGTGTTCAGCTCCGGGGAGGCAGGGTACTGGGACGTGCGCTACGTGGAGGAGGGCGGCGCGCCCTACGACTGGTACCAGCGCTATGCCGCGCTGCGCCCCGTCGTCCGCTCGTACGTCCTCCCCCCTTCCCCTCTTCCTCTCTCCTCCTCACTATTGCTCCGCATAGACGAGACTGCCGCTCGCCTAGTACCCGAACTGAAGTAGCTGATTTGTGCTCGTGGTGGTGGTGCTTGACTGCTTGTGCATTCGTCTCTCTATTCGGAAAGTAGGAATTCCCTTTCCAGCTTTTCAGGTTCGGTTCAAATAGGTGCTTGATTGTGATTTGTGAAGGGATGGGGGTGATTGGCACGGACCAGCGAGCAGGTGATCTTTTGGATTAGCTGCTTGCACAGAGCACAGTCACCGTATGTTGGGGGTCAAAATTGCTATCATGGCAATAGTTTATGGATAGCTCCTCGTCTAGGTGGTGATTTAGCTCAAGTGCTTCCTGTATCTGTTCTATATATAACAACATGGCAATCAGATAATGCAATTATGTCAGTCCACATGCTGACATATATCACTTCCAGTAATCTGATAATTATACTCTGGATAGGGTAATGTGCTATGCTGCTATAGTTTCGCAATGTGTGAATTGACAGGGTTGTGATGTTGATGCCACACAAAAGCAGTCATTGTGAACTGGCATGGCCAAATGGGGTAGGGACAGTAATATGGAAGCACACATCTGAAACTAGCACATCTCTATTTGATAATAATCCAAACTAAAACCAACCTTGATCTGACTTGTTCCCCAGTAACCCAAAGTTGCTCTAGGATTTAGTATTATGGTGCAGGCCATAAATACTGCGTCGACACGTTAAACACACGGCAGCACATCTGATTTTTACTACTTGTGTTTTGCACCCTCGATGGGCTGTTCTGGTCTTCTAGATAGAGTTCAGGATGCGCTTCTAAACCTAGGCTCGATGATTACATTCACTGAGTTTTCTTCCCATGCTCTGATGTTTGCAGTTATCTCAGAGGACATGGTTCCTGATGTCTACAATGTATCCTTCAATATTTTAAATTCCCTCTTTGTTCGGGAAGTGAAATCTAGTGTTTGTTGATTTCCTTATGAGCAGTAGACATGCAAATGGATGTTAGGGATATGAGTAAATTCTTTGATGAATCATTTGATTGTGCCCCCGTCCCGCTCGCCCAGTTCGACGACACCCAACTCCTCTCCGGTGAGCAGATTCATCCCCTGACCCCATGTACAGTCCCCCGCCCCGTCCATGCTCACCGTCCCCTATTTTTTCTCCGCGCGCGAGCATATTACAACTTGCTGGAGGAGACGAGCCTGGTGAGGGAGTCGGCCCATAGGATTCTCGGCGACTTCGGCAACAACTTCGACCGGAACTTCGAGGGACGCCCGGACGCCAAGCTGCTGCCGTCGCTCGTCGCCCTCCGCAAGGCCGCGGAGCGCCGCAGCGTCTGGCTCTTCTTCCTCCCCCGCGGCATGACCAGGAGGGCGCAGAACCGCTCACGGCACGACAACAGGTTTCCTTTGCTGACCCTTCTTCCTTCTTAGTGTCCATCTTTCGATTGATTTTGGTTAACAAGTGCTATCTGGAACTGAAGACACCAGAAGTAAATGGATGTTGTAGAAAAGTGAAATGCTCTCCATGAGTTTGTATTGTCACTTTGACCATGTATTCAGTAGTAATATTTTCAGTAGCAGTATAGATTTTTCAAAGGATTAAATGAAAATCTCCTATGTCTAGAACTGGAAGACATCTTAGAAAATTAGGATGCACAGATTCAACAAAGAGCAACCAATTAACTAAGGAACAAGCCTTTTTGGCTAACAAAAACTAAAGAACAGAGGGGCCAGAGAAGAGACAAAACAACCTTCGTGACACTGCTGATGCAGACCATGAGGCCGCCATGCTTGGTGCTCCCATTCTGTGCCATGACTATGCAGAAAATAGCGAAGCAAGATTACGATTGTTCAAATTTTCTAAGGGGAGGATTGAATGTAAAATCAGTAGGAAAACCCACAATTTATATGTTGCAGCCGAGCAAACCTGTAGTTTATCGCCATCTTGATGGACTCCCCGTTTTCTTTTCTAATTAAACCAAGTCAGTGTGTGTGCATGTTTTTTTCTCCTGAGAAAACACACCCAAAAGGCATCATATATATGATAATTATCAAGTAAAACAGTAGCCAATACAGTGGAAAGACAACTTGACACATAACAACGAGCCAAAAATAAAATTGCATCGAATCTCTCTTCTTGGGAAATTGGGTGGGAGGAGAATTGAGCAAGGATAAGAGGCATACAAGAGTTAGTTTCTAGCTATTTAATTTGGAGAGACTTGATTTTCCCCTGAGCTGAGGTGAGTCAAGGAAGAGAGACTGGAATTTGATGCGTTATGTAGACTGCCTTGAGACTTATCCTACGTGTGAATATGAGATAAAGAGGTGAGAGAGAGACAAGAGATGGCTATGGTGTACTCGGTGGAATATCATATGTTCACACCCTTAATGCTATTGAATACCTCTCTGGTCATGAACATAATTATGCTTTGTGACTAGTCACTTTTGTTCCTGAGGACATGGTATAAGTCTTGCTATAAGTAGTCATGTGAATTTGGTATTCGTTCGATATTTTGATGCGTTGTATGTTGTATTTCCTCTGGTGGTGTTATGTGAACGTCCACTCCATAACACTTCACCATTACTTGGGCCTAGTGGAAGGCATTGGGACGTAATAAGTAGATGATGGGTTGCTAGAGTGACACAATCTTAAACCATAATTTATGCGTTGCTTCGTAAGGGGATGATTTGGGTCCACTACTTTAATGATATGGTTAGACTTTGTCTTAATTCTTCTTTCGTAGTTCTGGATGCTTGCGAGAGGGGTTAATCATAAGTGGGATGTTTGTCCAAGTAAGGGCAGCACCCAAGCACCGGTCCACCCACATATAAAACTATCAAAGTAGCGAACGCGAATCATATGAACATGATGAAAGCTAGCTTGACATAAATTCCAATGTGTCCTCGGGAGCGTTTCACATCATATAAGAGTTCGTCCAGGCTTGTCCCTTGCTACAAAAGGGATTGGGCCATCTTGATGCACCTTTCACTATGAATTATCTTATCACACAACTATTTATTATCGATAATTTCAGTGCCTGCATAGAATACCTTGCTGAAAACCACTTGTCAGTTCCTTTTGCTCCTCGTTGGGTTCGACACTCTTACTTATCGAAAGGACTACGATAGATCCCCTACACTTGTGGGTCATCAGTCACTCGTCCCAGGGCGACATTGATTGCTTTTGGGGGGCTAGAGGGATCTCGTCCATGAAGTCTATTTCTTTCTATGGCCACTGGATATGATTTAACTATGTTTCTTCCAAGGTCCTCTGCTCATCAGGTGTGACGCCCTCAATTTAATCGTACGCTAATCATACACGCCAATGCGTATGATCAAACTCAAGGACTCACAGGAAGATATCACAGCACAACTCTAGACACAAATAAAATATACAAGCTGCATATTACAAGCCAGGGGCCTCGAGGGCTAGAATACAGAAGCTCGATAAACACACGAGTCGGCAGAAGCAAAAATATCTTAGTACAAACATAAAACATGGGGTGCCTTAGAGAAGTCAAGCACAAATAAACACGATCGAACGAGGTGAGGCCTCCTGCCTGGGAGCCTCCTAACTACTCCTGATCTTCAACGGCCTCCACAAAGAAGTCACCATCGGGGTGGCAGACATCGGCAGGAAACTCCATCTCCTGGGCACCATCATCTGGTCGCAGCAACGGATCAAGGGGGCAAAGGGGGAGCAAAGCAACGGTGAGTACTCATCCAAAGTACTCGAAAGTCTTACATCAGAACTATGATAATTATGCATCTGTATCAAAGAAGGGGTTTTATTTGTGGACTGATTGGAGCAATGCGAGAATAGAGAGAAGGCCTAGTCCTATCGATGACTTGCACCTTCAGGGGTCTTGCAACAATAGACGAGAGTAGAACAGGTAACACAAAAATTATAATCATATTGTTGCAACAATATTAATACGAGATCACGTCCAGAGATCCTCCCTCGACTCCCTGCGAGGAAGCAACCCCGGGGCAACTAAATCTAGTTAAGTAACAATTGTAGTTGTATAAGATAAGGGCAAAACTCGAAGTTGTCCTGTAACCTTGGACACGGCTATCCGAATAGTGAATTTTCATGCCTGCAGGGGTGCACCAAGTTTCCCTTCACGCTCGATAACACTCTGGCCGGACTCACTTTTGTGGGTCATGCCCGGCCTCGTAATATCGACACGTCGTAGCCCCACCTAAGCTCAGCACACAGGCCAGCCCTGCGGTCTAACTCCTAAGCACAAAGGGTTCATGGGCCCACTTTCCCTCTGCGCTCCTGCATGATGCGAGGGCGACCGATGTCAGTCCTAGCACCCCTTAATACAAGAGCGATGCATCTCGGGACCATTCAGGCGTGCGCCGCTCCATCGCTGACGTCTAAAGAGCTTCGGTTGCTACCGCGATGTCGAGTACCCGTAATTCTCCCCGCGTAGCCGGTTAGTAGGAAAAGGGCTCCGACCAACCTAGATCAAATACCCAAATCCATTATCATTTTAATTATGTCATCGACAAAACCACGCGGGAATCCACCCGCCTAACATCTATTCATCAAAGATCCCAGTAACATGGTCAAGTAACTGCGTGGTAGAAACATCAGGGGGAATCCGAGGTATCACACTCGTTGGATTCCGAACGACGTATCCATCAAGGTGGACCTAGAGGAATCACCCTCGAGGATCCAACACTTGAGGGGTTGCACAACAGAGGCATCGTCGGGAATGGTGAAAGAGGAATCACCCTGGATAACCACGACCGACTAGTTGTACTACAGACATATCATCAGGAGTACTTCGCGAGGTGTGACCCTCGGTACCCGATAGTATCTCTGTAGCGTCGCACAACTAAGGGGGTGTAAGTGATGTGTCGAGTCTGGCTCGTCGAGCAGGGATCGAGGCGTGAAAACAAAGCGGGGCAACTAGACTATGCGGTCAGAGGGGATGACTGCTCCACCTATACTAAACAGTTTAAAGATACATTACTGAAAGTAGCAGTTCACACTACTAAAATCCAGTAATTTGCCATCAGCCAGTTCTTTGCCGTCAGCTGGCTGATGGCAAAGAAGCTCTTTGTCGTCAGCTGACCTAAAGCGGACGGTAAAGGGCTCACTGATGGTAAAAAGAATATTTGCCATCGGCCAGGGCTTTGCCGTCTGCCTGTGGACGGCAAAGAGACCTAGGGCAGACGACAAAGAGGGCAGATGGGTCCCACTAGACCTTTGGCCTGGCCTGGTCCAACGAGCGGGCTCTTTGCTGTCCGCCTGGCCTTTGCCATCAAAGGTTGGGCCCTTTGCCGCCTAGGGGCAGATGGCAAAGCCGACGGCCGTTATCAACTAGCCCCTCGCTCCACTACCCCACTCCCCACTCTGTCTCTCTCTCAACCGTCGTGCGTGCCTCCCTCCTGCACCACCGGCGGCCTGCCACCCCTGCGCTGCCCCCTACGCCGACCCCTGCGCCACCCCCTGCGCCGCCCCCTCACCTGCCCCCCACCGCCACCAGCACTGCCCCCCACCACCGCCACCACTGCCCCCCGCCGCCGCATAGCACCCCACCGCCGCCACCACTGCCCCCCGACGCCACCACTGCCCCCCGCCGCCGCACTGCCCCCGGCGACGCCCCACTGCCCCGTCGCACCCGTCCTCCTCGCCTCCCCGACGCCCCAGCCGCCCCCGCCGGTGAGTCCACCCATTTGTTTTTGTTTTTCCTTATTTTTATTTATGTTAAATTAGTTAGGTTAGTTTTTTAGTTTATTAGGTTAGTTAGGCTAGTTAGTTAGGTTGTTAAATTAGTTTAGTTTAGGTTCAGTTTTAGTTTAGGTTTAGTTAGGTTAGTTTCCTGTTTAGTAAACAACAAAAGGAGAAGAAGAAGAAGGAGAAAGGAGAAGAAGAAGAAGGAGAAAGGAGAAGAAGAAGAAGGAGAAAGGAGAAGAAGAAGAAGGAGAAGAAGGAAAAGAACGGAACTAGATGCGGATGGGAATAAGATGATGGTACACACATCGGATGGGGAAGTGTGGAAACATTTCGACGGATTGCATCAGGATAAAGCGGCAGATCCAAGGAATCCTCGAGTCTGCGCAACCACGGATGGTTTTAATCCCTTCGGCATGACGGCAACCCAATACAGTTGTTGGCCTGTATTTGTCATTCCACTCAATCTCCCCCCGGGCAGATTATGCAAAGAAAGAACATATTTCTGACGTTGATAATTCCAGGACCCAATTATCCAGGGAAGAATATGAATGTGTACCTGCAACCGCTTAAGGATGAATTGGAAGAAGCTTGGGATAATGGGGTCAAGACATAGGATGCCGCTAGAGAAGAATACTTCAAAATGCATGTGTGGTACGTGTACTCTATGCATGACTTGCCAGCGTATGCGCTATTCTCTGGATGGTGTGTGCGTGGAAGGTTCCCGTGCCTCCAATGCAAGGCAGCTCTTCAGTTTCATTGGTTGCAGGAGGGTCGGAAGTATTCTTGCTTTGACTTGCATAGACAATTCGTGGATCCTGACCATGAGTTCAGAAAAGACAAGAAGAACTTTACCAAAGGTAAAGTTGTCAAAAACATGGCACCACCTGCGTTCACAGGCCAACAGATCCTGGATCAGTTAAACACCCTCGAACCTGATCCAGAGCATCCAGGGTATTTCAAGGGGTATAATTCAAAACACGCTTGGACTCACAAGCCATGCTTCTGGGATCTGCCTTACTTCAAAGACCTCCTTCTTCCACACAATATCGACATGATGCACACTGGAAAGAATATCGGAGAGGCTATTTTTGGTACATTGTTTGACATAGATGGGAAGACAAAGGATAATATTAAGGCTAGAGTCGATCAAGAGACACTATGTCATAGACCGTTGCAAAACATGCGAGAAGGCAAAGGAAAGCAGAAGTGGTCGAAGCCAAAGGCCTGGTTCAATCTTGGAAGGCTAGCTATGAGGGAAATTATCTTGTGTGTCAAAATGCACTTCATGTTCCCTGATGGGTATGCAGCGAATCTAAAGAGGGGAGCGAGTCTTCAAAAATTAAAAATCTTTGGTCTCAGGAGTCATGATTGGCACATATGGCTAGAGCGGGTAATGCCGGTGATGTTACGTGGCTTTATTCCTGAGGATGAATGGCTAGTACTGGCGGAGCTCAGCTATTTCTTCCGTGTTCTTTGTGCGAGTGAATTGTCGCCTGGCGTGGTAGAAGACAGGGAGGAGTTTGCACCGGAGTTGTTGTGCAAGTTAGAGAAGATCTTTCCACCGGGCTTCTTTAATCCAATGCAGCATTTGATTTTACATCTACCGACCGAGGCAAGATTGGGTGGGCCCGTGCAAGATCATTGGTGCTATGCAACTGAGAGGATGCAGAAGACCCTTCGAGCTAAATGTAAAAATAAGCATAGAATTGAAGCATCGATGGCTGGGGCATTCATTACTGAGGTGTGGAAAACTTTGTGACAGCACACTACGAAGCCAAAAATCATCATTTGCATAATCCAAAGCCTCGACACAATGATGCAGACCCTAAAAAAGGTGGGTCCAACCTCAGCCTATTCAAAGGGAAGCTCGCACCAGCCGGTGCTTCGAAACCAATAACGTTGGATGTCGAAGAATGGCGGAACATTTCGTTGTATATCTTCAACAACCTAACAGAAGTGTGGCCGTACATGGAGTGAGTTCTCGGCACATTTTCCCGTAACTTCTAATTCATTTGAACTGCTCTTATCCCCGTATATTTCAAACAGCCGTTACGTCATCAAATTCTCGGATGGAGCGGTGATCGAAAATGATTCCGTCGAAGAGTATGAGCTTCTGTCAAAGACAGGAGGCGGCTATCCCGGTTTCATCTCTTGGTTCAGACAAGTGGTAATTATCAATAATGGACCATTTCATTCTTGGTCTAACTTGCGGCTAATGCAACAACCGTTTTGTATTAAACTTGTAGGCTAATTCAGAGTCTATGGACGCCGAATTGAGACAAGTCGCTAATGGTTTTGACTATAAGGTCCGTTCATTTGAGAAATACAACATCAACAGGTATCTCTTTCGTACGTTTGGCAAAGAGCTATCTATGCCCGACCGGAAATCTATAAATTGTGGTGTCTCTGCTATCGGCGAAGGTGTTATCTAGTATTATGGAAGAGTTGAAGCAATTTATGAACTTCAATTCTATGGTGAAAACCCACCGAACGTCGTAGTCTTCAAATGTTATTGGTTCCAACCGAAAAAGACTAGAAGGACTCATGAACATATAGGACTAGTCGAAATCAATCCAAACACCCATTTAGATGTTCCCGATGTCTATATTACGGCTCAACAGGCGACCCAAGTTTTCTATCTACCGTGGGCATGCCAAACGGATAAGAATGTGGAAGGTTGGTATGTTTTTTATGAAGTGTCGCCACATGTCAGACCACCTCTCCCAAATGAACAGGATTATGAACCTCACATTAACCCAGACACATATGATGGAGAATTCTTCCAAGAAACACGTCTTTCCAAAAAACGTTTCAAGAACCGCCGTGCTTCATCCAAGAACATGGAAGTAGACAGCAACAATGAATCCGACTCCAGCCCTGAGCCGGAACCAGAAGACCTGGAACTCGTAGAGGTTACTGATGCGTATGACCTGTCAATGCTTCAACGATTAAAGGAAGGCATTTCACAACTTCACGCCGTTGAACCCGATGAGCACGTCATTCATGAGGACATGCGTGATAGTGATGATGATGATGCATTTATTGATGATGATTATTAGTTTGTAAGATTCACAACTTAAATTATATATATTTTAATCTTTATTATTCATGTACATATTATTATTCATGTCAGTCATTCAATTTTTTTATGTTGTACTAATTTATTTTAATCTTTATCATGGCAGGTGTTGAAAGATGGTGGGCGCGGGTCCAGATCGCTCGACGGGTTCTTCCCAGGCGCCCCGCACGAGGGGTGGTACTTCCATTCCACCCCTATCTCTCCGTAGAGCCTTGGCAGACAGTCTTTCGACACCAGCCGTGGGTTCTTCTTCGTCAGCGGCATTCCCCGCTGGGAGAGGTGCTGGTCGGGTAGGGAAGAAGGGGAAGGGTACAGGAAGAGGTGGTGGCCGCGGAAGATCCAGGAGGACTGTTGAGCCGTCCTCGCCACCACCACCAGCTCATTCACCCGAGCATAGGACTAGTATGGTCGACCAGTTTGCGGAGGAGGCTACGGGGACTCCGGTCCAGGAGCCTGGTGTTCACGGGCATTCGTCCCATGCGACTCCGGTCCAGGAGCAGCCTCGGGTCGAGGTGCACTCGGCCCAGGAGCAGCCGGAGGAGACTATGGTTCCGGAAGCTTCACCTGACGTGGAGAGGTCCGGATGGGAGCCTTGGCCGGATCGTACCGAGTTGCCGGATTGGACCGAGGGTCCGGGTGTCTCAGGGGGCGGGGATGGCGGGGATGAGCTTACGGATAGCGAGGGAAATGTGCAGGTGGACGGGGCCCCGGCTACCTTGTACAAGCGTGGTAGTACATGCATCCCGGTCGCCCCGGCTACCCGCGAGCAGAGGCCGGTGATTAAACCTGAAGGAGATAGGTAAGTACATTTACCCTTTTTTTAGCTTTTGCCTTCAAGTTTGTTCAAATATCTAATGCGCTAACCTTATCATACTGCAGGGGATGGGTACACCCTCTTGGAGTCCGTAGGCCGAACTCCGTCCTTGGTGTGCTTTGCCGGACAAATTTCCTGGTGTTTGTCACGTTGCCTGGTGAGGGTCAGGTTCCTACACTAGGATTTACCTGGGAGCACTACCAGGCTGCGCAGGCCCCACCGGAGGAGATTATAGATGGTGTCTTGTGACACACGAGGGCCGAGATGGTGATCAGGAGCTTTTGGGTAAATTATCCTTTTACATAATCTAAAATTAACAATATAGCTAATTATGGTACTAATCGGTGTTTTCACGTTTGATTGCAGACCTTCTATAGGTGTGAGGATGGATACGAGGAGGCGGCGGCCAGGGTTCTCGAGGTCGAGTGTAGGCGGTTACTATAGAACTTGCGCCACGAGGCTCGGCCGCAGGCTATTCGAGATTACTAAGCCACGCGTGGTATTAAGAAGGAGAAGAAGGGTTGCCGCGGAAAGTTTCTGAAGAAGGAGCAATACATGAAGGTAATTACCTATTCTTAATTCCTTCTACGTAGTTTTCTTGATTTCATTCATAGGCGTAGCGCTGAAAATTCTTTCTAATAACTTACAGGTGCCCCCGAGATGGTGTGTGGATAATATGGATTGTTGGGAGGCGTTGGTTGATGAGTGGTGCAGAGGCAGCTGGCGAGCCGTCCACGATAATGCGAAGGATCGGTGTAGCCAAATGGTTGGTGTGCCACACCATCAAGGCAGCGCCAACTTACTTCAGTTTGGACGAAACTGGGTATGTGATTTGCTTCATGATTCATGCAATTCATTCTTATGCTAATATTTTGTTCCTCTCTTTTAGGCGCATCACAATAAGACTGAGATGCCACACTTGTACGACCTTTATGGCATGGCCCATACTGCCTCGTACAAGAAGGCGAAGGCATTCTCTGAGTCTGACCTGGATGATCCCAGTAACTTCACCAACATATCATCCCACCAGAAGCTCGTGGCATACAGGGACGCGGGGAAGGCTACGAAAGGGGATGACTTTAACCCTAGCCAGGAACCTTTGGATCCAGAGCTGGTGATGATATCTGGTGGCGGGAGGCCCCATGGCTCGATAGCCATTGGAGATGGGATAATACGTTGTCCACTCACTCTTCCGGAGATCAAGACGCGCCAGTCGAGCAACTGTCCTGAGATAACGCGTCGTCCACGACCAGTCGAACTTGCCATCGAGGTTAGTTGTACGGACTAAGAACACTTTCATCCATTTCATTATGTGTGTCACCATAGATCATTACCGTGGTAACGAGGAATGGTTTTTCAGGCTGCTCTTCAGAAAGAGAGAGCGGCAAACAAGGCTGCTCTTGAGAAAGAGAGATTGGCAAGCTAGGCTGCTCTTCAGGCTGCTCTTGATGAGAGGGACCAGAGCACGGCACGATTGCTTGAGGAGGAGAGGGCCCGGAATGAGGCGGGTCAACGGGCCCTGTACGAGCTTTTTGTCGTATGTTTTTTTCACATTAGCCAAATCATGTGTGTAATGTCTATTTCAATACTAACTAATACGACCCACTCTTCAGGGTTTGTGCGAGAAGAGCGTTCAAGTCCCTCCGCCGATGCCCGTCTTCTCTTCGATTGGCACGGTGAGTTTCATTATAAACTAGTATTAATAATTGAGTGTCATCATGCTAACTGAGACATTGCAAAATATATTTTCTGCGGAATAACTCCCGAGCGGCATCGCACGACCCTTCTCCAGGGCAACCGTCTCCAAACGAAGCCGGCGCGAGAAACCGTGGTGTTTCTCCTCCTTGATGACTACTACGGTAAGTTTCTCCTCCAAACTTAGCTTGTTTTCCTCTAAAATGAGATAATTAGCCAATTTAGCTCCAAGAAGACATACTTAGGTAATTTAGCTCAAAAAAGACATAAACAGGAGGAGGAGGAGGAGGATGCCAAGGCCAATTTGGCGTCCCAGCCGCCAGAATGTCATCGTGAGGGCGTCGAAGTCCCACACGATGGGCCCGAGGGTCCGGAGAAATTCCACACCGAGGATGAAGTCGAAACAGCCGAGGTCGATGCCGGCAGAGCTAATGGAAAAGTGTTCGCCCCCGATGGTGATGGGAACATCGCCGTAGAATCTGTGGCCGGGTCTGGTGCGTCGTTCGTCTCGTCCGCCTCGGTGTAGTCGACCATCTCCAAGTAGAAGAGGCTGGGTTAGACATGTGGCGGCGTGTAGGGCTCATCGCAGTTAAAGCAGAGAACCTGACGTCGACGCTCCTACTGCTCGGCTGGGGACAACCTGCGGAAGGTCCATGTGGCGGCCGGAGGTGCGGCCATTGTGGCTGACGGAGGCCGGCCCGGTGCTGGAAGGGTCGGCACGGGTCGACTGAGCTGGCGGCCGCCCCGTCCGGGCGGTTGCTGCAGTGCCTAGGCCCGCTGCTCGAAGGCCCGGGCGTAGTACATGGCGGACTGAAGGTCGGGGGGTTCCCGGAGCTCGACATCCATGTGAATATGGTCCGGTAGGCCACCCACAAAGAGCTCAGCGCGCTGAGACGCGGATATGCCTGGCGCGTGGCATGCCAGGGCTTGGAATCAGTCGGCGTAGTCCTGGACCGTTGAGGTAAACGGTAAGCGGCCGAGGGCTGCCAGTCGGCTGCCACAGATGGGGGGGCCAAACCGGAGAAGGCAGAGCTCGCGAATGCGGTCCCACGGTGGCGTGCCGCACTCGTCCTGCTCGAGGGCGTAGTACCAAGTCTGGGTAGTACCACGGAGATGATAGGACGCGAGCCAGGTGCGATCCGACGCGAGCGTCCGCTGCCCCCGAAAGAACTGCTTGCACTGGTTGAGCCAGTTGAGGGGGTCTTCCGCGCCGTCGTAAGTGGTGAAGTTCAGCTTAGCGAACCGAGGAGATGTCGGCCCGCCGTGTCCGGGAGCCGCGGATGTCGGTGGCCTCGCGTATGCCGGGTCGGGAAACTCCGGGTCGTAGGGCGCCGAGCTGGAGGACCGCTCGAACGGCAGAGAGGGTGCCGGGTGTTCCGGAGCCGGGGTATAGATCGGACCCGAAGATGATCCGGCTGCCCACGCGGGAATTGGCGATGGCGATGACGGGAACTGCACCTGGTGCAGGGGCCGACCGGTGGTTCGGGGCGCTGGAGGTGCTGCTGTCGATGGCGGCGGCGGCTGCTGGTGCGGCGCCGGAGCGTGCGCCGTGGTGGCCGGTAGCGACTGGTGGGGCAGCCCCCCCAGCGGCGCGGTGGTGGCCGGCCACACCGGCCGGGGAGTGCCCGCGGCGTGGTAGTGCTGCAGCAGCCGCTACGGCGGCGGCGGCGGCGCCCCTCCGTGGAGTGGCTGGAAGGCCGGGGTGGCCCACGGTAGCGACGGCAGCCCATAGGTAGTGGGGGCGACGCTCGGCGGCGGGGGTTGGGTCCCAGCGAGGTAGAGGCTGATGCCTCGGACGGCTTGGACAAGCTCCCGCAGGGTGCCCGATATCGCCTCGGGAGAGAGTATGGGGAGCGGCTCCTCTGCGGTGATGATCGGCACTAGCGAGGGAGCGGTCCCGGACGTGAGCGGCAGTGGCGGCGGGGCGGTGATGGTGGTTTGCGGCAGTGGGGCGGTGGTGGTGTTGAGCGGCGGCGGTGGTGGAGGGAGCGACATGATCAGCCTGGAATCTCTGGATACCAAATTGGTAGGACTAGGGTTCCTACCGGGCCTCCGGCATAGGTTGTAAGGGCAGGGAGGAGGGGAGCGAGGGCTGGAGCGGACGCGCCGGCGAGATGGCGCCGTCGCGGCTAGGGTTAGGTGCGGCGGAGGCTAGGGTTCCGGCTCCTTGGAGAGCCGGGCAATAGAAGATAATATCTTTATTGCTTGATCTCAATTGATGTCTTACAACTAGTATTTATAACTCGAGCCTAAGATAACTTTCCTAAAGTAATTTACCTAAGATAACTTGCGAGCCAAGCCGCTAATATTAAAGCCCAATGGGCCTACGCCGGCCATAGGCCAAGCCGGTCATAACAGAGGAGGATGAGGAGGAGGAGGAGGAGGAGAAGGCCAAGGACCTTCTATCCTTCTCCTCCTCCTCCTCCTTCTTCTTGATTTCTTCTTCTTCTCCTCCTCCTCCTCTTTCTTCTCCTCTTTCATATTATCCTTGCTTTAATTAACCCAACAATGACATAATTAGCCCATTTAGCTCCAAAATACCATAATAAGCTCAAAATGGCATAAGAACCTTGGTTAGCTCATGAATATTATATACTTAGCTTGTTTTCCTCTAAAATGACATAATTAGCCCATTTAGCTCAAAAAAGACATAATTAGGTAATTTAGCTCCAACAAGAGGAGAAGAGGAGAAGAAATAGGCAAAATGAAAAGAAAGAAGAAGAAGAGATGAAGAAGAAGAGAAGAAGGAGGAGGAGGAGGAGAAGGCCAAGGACCTTCTATCCTTCGCCTCCTCCTCCTTCTCCTCCTCCTCCTTGTTCTTGATTTCTTCTTCTTCTCCTCCTCCTCCTCTTTCTTCTCCTCTTTCATATTATCCTTGCTTAAATTAACCCACCAATGACATAATTAGCCAATTTAGCTCCAATATACCATAATAAGCTCAAAATGGCATAAGAACCTTGGTTAGCTCATGAATATTATATACTTCGCTTGTTTTTCTCTAAAATGACATAATTAGCCCATTTAGCTCAAAAAAGACATAATTAGGTAATTTAGCTCCAACAAGAGGAGAAGAGGAGAATAAATAGGCAAAACGAAAAGAAAGAAGAAGAAGAGATGAAGAAGAAGAGAAGAAGGAGGAGGAGGAGGAGGAGAAGGCCAAGGACCTTCTATCCTTCTCCTCCTCCTCCTTCTCCTCCTCCTCCTCCTTCTTCTTGATTTCTTCTTCTTCTCCTCCTCCTCTTTCTTCTCCTCTTTCATATTATCCTTGCTTTAATTAACCCAACAATGACATAATTAGCCCATTTAGCTGCAAAATACCATAATAAGCTCAAAATGGCATCAGAACCTTGGTTAGCTCATGAATATTATATACTTAGCTTGTTTTCCTCTAAAATGACATAATTCGCCCATTTAGCTCAAAAAAGACATAATTAGGTAATTTAGCTCCACCAAGAGGAGAAGAGGAGAAGAAATAGGCAAAATGAAAAGAAAGAAGTAGAAGAGATGAAGAAGAAGAGAAGAAGGAGGAGGAGGAGGAGGAGGAGGAGGAGGAGGAGAAGGCCAAGGACCTTCTATCCTTCTCCTCCTCCTCCTTCTCCTCCTCCTCCTTCTTCTTCTTGATTTCTTCTTCTTCTCCTCCTCCTCCTCTTTATTCTCCTCTTTCATATTATCCTTGCTTTAATTAACCCAACAATGGCATAATTAGCCCATTTAGCTCCAAAATACCATAATAAGCTCAAAATGGCATAAGAACCTTGGTTAGCTCATGAATATTATATACTTAGCTTGTTTTTCTCTAAAATGACATAATTAGCCCATTTAGCTCAAAAAACACATAATTAGGTAATTTAGCTCCAACAAGAGGAGAAGAGGAGAAGAAATAGGCAAAATGAAAAGAAAGAAGAAGAAGAGATGAAGAAGAAGAGAAGGAGGAGGAGGAGGAGGAGGAGGAGAAGGCCAAGGACCTTCTATCCTTCTCCTCCTCCTCCTTCTCCTCCTTCTTCTTGATTTCTTCTTCTTCTCCTCCTCCTCCTCTTTCTTCCCCTCTTTCATATTATCCTTGCTTTAATTAACCCAACAATGACATAATTAGCCCATTTAGCTCCAAAATACCATAATAAGCTCAAAATGGCATAAGAACCTTGGTTAGCTCATGAATATTATATACTTAGCTTGTTTTCCTCTAAAATGACATAATTGGAATATTTAGCTCAAAAAGAAGGAGAAGGAAGAAGAATAAGAAGAAGAGAAGAAGAATAGAAGGAGAAGGAGAAGAATAAGGAGGAGGAGGATAAGAAGAAGAAGGAGGAGGAGAAGAAGAGAAGAAGAAGGAGAAGGAGGAGAAGAAGAAGGAGAAGGAGAAGGAGCCCTCCTTCTTCTTCTCTCCTTCTTCTCCTTCGTCTTCTCTTCTTTTTTCTTCTTCTCCTCCTCCTTCTCCTTCTCCTTCCCCTTCCCCTCCTCCTCCTCCTCCATCTTATTTTTCTTCTCCTTGTTCTCTTATTGCTTCTTCTCTTTCTTCTTCAATTTAGCTTATTTGTCATATATATGTTGTTCTTCTTATTCTACTTACTTTCTTATTCCCATTTTGCAGATTGGATGTACTACATGCATGGAAGCTGGCGTTGGAGTGCTTTAGTTTCCGTTTGTATTTGAGTTGATGAACAATGTGTTGGTTCTTTGTATGTGTTGATGAACAATGTGTTGTTGAACAATATATGTGCAACTATATGTATGTATATATGGATGAAACTTCGTATGTGTTGGTTCTTTTGATATATGGGATGTACGTTGATGAACAAATGGCATTGATGAGCTTTATATGTATATCATATATGTGTTGTGATCTATTTATGATATATGTGCTCTGAATTATATGTATATGTGATGTGAACTAGAAAAAATAAATAAAAATGGGACAATATAGGATCTTTGCCGTCTCCCAGCTGATGGCAAAGGCCTTTGCCATCAGCCTGCAGACGGCAAAGGTGCCACGTGGCGCCCAGCTGTGCAACCTGGGCAGTAGCAGCTGGCCATATAGTCTCTTTGCCGTCTGCCTGCTGGGTGGGCAGACGGCAAAGAAGAGGGCACACAGGAGGGGGCAGAAGACAAAATTGGAGACAGGGGGGAGGGGAGGACACGGCAGACGGCAAAGATAGTCAAGGGGGCGGACGGCCTTCCTACTCCTTCTCCTCCTTCTTCTTTTCTTCTTCTTCTTCTTCCTTCTTCTTCCTCCTTCTCCTTCTTCTTCCTCCTTCTTCCTCCTTCTCCTTCTCCTTCTTCTTTTCTTCTTCTTCTCCACTTCCTTCTCCTTCTTCTCCTCCTCCTCCTCCACATTCTTTTACTTCTTCTTCTCTTTCTCTTCTTCTACGTAGCTTAGACTCATCCAAGAAAGGCTAAATTGGCTAATTATCCTACGAAATGACATAATTAGCTTAGTTATCACCAAAATGACCTATTTAATAAAAAATGACCTACAGTTAGCTAAGTTCTCTCCTAAATGACATAATAAGGCTTACGTAGCTGCAAGATGACCTATTCTCCATAACTTAGGTATTAAATGGCCTATAATTAGCCTAGCTGGATCCAAAATGGCTTAATAAGCATAATTTGCTCCGGAATGACCTATTTTACACAAGTTAGCTCCGAAACAACCTATAGTTAGCTAGGGTTCCACCTAGATGACATAATTAGCTTAGTTAGCTCCTAAATGGTCTATTTAATAAAACATGACCTATACTTAGCTAATTATCCTTGAAATGACATAATTAGCTCCGAAAAGGCATTCTTCGCCAATTTAGCCCGAAGAAGGGGACAAGAGGAGAAGAAAGAGGAAAAATGAAAGGAAGCAAGAAGAAGAAGAAGTGAATAAGAAGAAGGAGAAGGAGGAGGATAAGAACAAGGAGAAGAAGGAGCTCCTTCTGCTTCTTCTCCTCCTTCTTCCTCCTTCTCCTTCTCCTTCTTATTTTCTTCTTTTCTTCTTCTTCTCCTCTTCCTTCTCCTTCTCCTCCTCCTCCTCCTCCTTCTTTTACTTCTTCTTCTCTTTCTCTTCTTCTACGTAGCTTAGACTCATCCAAGAAAGGCTAAATTGGCTAATTATCCTACATAATGACATAATTAGCTTAGTTAGCTCCAAAATGACCTATTTAATAAAAAAATGACCTACAGTTAGCTAAGTTCTCTCCTAAATGACATAATTAGGCTTACGTAGCTGCAAGATGACCTATTCCCCCTAACTTAGGTATTAAATGGCGTATAATTAGCCTAGCTAGATCCGAAATGGGTTAATAAGCATAGTTTGCTCCGGAATGACCTATTTTACCCAAGTTAGCTCCGAAACGACCTATAGCTAGCTAGGGTTCCACCTAGATGATATAATTAGCTTAGTTAGCTTCTAAATGGTCTATTTAATAAAACATGACCTATACTTAGCTAATTATCCTCGAAATGACATAATTAGCTCCAAAAAGGCATTCTTAGCCAATTTAGCCCGAAGAAGGGGACAAGAGGAGAAGAAAGAGGAAAAATGAAAGGAAGGAAGAAGAAGTAGAAGAGAAGAAGAAGAAGGAGAAGGAGGAGGACAAGAAGAAGGCGAAGAAGGAGGAAAAGAAGGAGAAGGAGCTCCTCCTTCTCCTTCTTCTTCCTCCTTCTTCCTCCTTCTCCTTCTCCTTCTTCTTTTCTTCTTTTCTTCTTCTTCTCCTCTTCCTACTCCTTCTCCTCCTCCTCCTCCTCCTCCTCCTCCTTCTTTTACTTCTTCTTCTCTTTATCTTCTTCTACGTAGCTTAGACTCATCCAAGAAAGGCTAAATTGGCTAATTATCCTACAAAATGACATAATTAGCTTAGTTAGCTCCAAAATGACCTATTTAATAAGAAATGACCTACAGTTAGCTAAGTTCTCTCCTAAATGACATAAGTAAGCTGACGTAGCTGCAAGATGACCTATTCCCCCTAACTTAGGTATTCAATGGCCTATAAATAGCCTAGCTAGATCCAAAATGGCTAAATAAGCATAGTTTTCTCCGGAATGACCTATTTTACACAAGTTAGCTTCGAAACGACCTATAGTTAGCTAGGGTGCCACCTAGATGACATAATTAGCTTAGTTAGCTCCTAAATGGTCTATACTTAGCTAATTTCTCTCCGAAATAACCTATATATACACTTCTTCATCTAGTATTATTCTTCTAACTTTCCAATTTGTCAGTTTGGAGATTACCTTCACTTCACGGGAAGCTTGGATTATATTGATGGCATGCTTGAAGATGATTTCTTGTACCATGGCTTGTATTGAAACTATTGTAGTATATGGATATATATGAAACTTTGTATGCATGTGGATGAAACTGGTGTAATATATGGTTTGGTACAGATGCAGCTTGCATAATATGTATGCACTATGGATGAGAGTTATTTTAATATGGTTATGAGTACGGAAAGAAATTTATTTATGTCAAATATATATATATATATATACATATATATATGTATCCTGATTATTGTTAAAAATGGTGGATATAATAGAAAATAAATTGAAAAGGGGCTGGTTCCCCCCTTTGTCGTCCGCCCCCACAAGGCAAAGGGGTGTAGGCAGACGGCAAAGGGGGGAATCTGCCCACTCTCTCCCCTCTTTGCCCTCTGCCCACACATGGCAAAGGGGTGTAGGAAGACGTCAAAGGAAGGAATATGCCCTCTCTCTCTCCCCTATTTGCCGTCTGCCCCCACATGGCAAATGGGGGTGGGCAGACTGGAAAGGGGTGAATCAGCCCCCACTCTCTCCCCTCTTTGCCGTCTGCCCCCACATGGCAAAGGGGGGATGGCAGACGGCAAAGAGAGGAGGCCTGCCGTTAACACTTAACGGGGCCGTTGCAGTATATGCCGTCCCAGTTAATTTCCGTCTGCCCCCTCATGGCTGTCACGCCCAAGATGCGACCCTATCCTTAATTTGGCACGAAGGCCTCGTTAGGGATAGAAGCGCATCTCGTCGTGTCGCAAGAATGGATATCGTTACAAGTACATGTACTGAAAAGATGAGATATAAATAGAATTGGCTTACACTCGCCACAAGCTACATCAGAGTCACATAAGTACATTACATAATCATCAAGAGCAACAACAGGGTCCGACTACGGACAAAAACAAATGAGAAAAATAAGAACGACGTCCGTCCTTAGTATCCCAGGATGCCGGCCTAGAACCCATCCTAGATCGATGAAGAAGAAGAAGAAGGAGCAACTCCAAATGAACAATCAACGCGCTCGCGTCAAGTAATGTTTACCTGTACCTGCAAATGGTGTTGTAGTAATCTGTGAGCCACAGGGGACTCAGCAATCTCATTTCCAAAGGTATCAAGACTAGCAAAGCTTAATAGGTGAGGCAAGGTTAAGTGGTGAGGTTGCAGCAGCGACTAAGCATATATTTGGTGGCTAACTTACGAGTACAAGAAATAAGAAGGGGAACATCTACGCATAACGGACGTGAACTACTGATGATCAAATGAATGATCCTGAACACCTACCTACGTCAGACATAACCCCACCGTGTCCTCGATCGGAGAAGGAACTCACGAAAGAGACAGTCACGGTTACGCACACAGTTGGCAAGTTTTAATTAAGTTAACTTCAAGTTATCAACAACCAGTGTTAAACAAAGTTTCCACGTTGCCACATAACCACGGGCACGGCTTTCCGAAAAGATTTAACCCTGCAGGGGTGCTCCAACTAGTCCATCACAAATTACCACAAGCCGCATAGAAATCCTCAGTCACGAAGCTCGCGATCTCGTCGAATTCCCTAGTGGAAAACCTCAACTCTGAGATTACCCAAAGCATCACCGGAATCCCGATGCACAAGATATCTCGTCAAAGGTAAAACTAATCCAGGAAGGCCGCCTGGCGTGTCGACGATCCCGATAGGAGCCGCGTATCTCGTTCTCAGGACACGACGGATAAGCTATGCGTACGAGTGCCAAACCTCGAGTTTCCTCGCGGTGGCCTCGCACAGTGCTCTGTTTTGGACCAGCGCCATCAGCACTGGCCCTCCCTATATTATGTGAAATTACTCCTCGGGTTCATGACGCCCTATGCTTTCAGTATTAACAAAGTTATTATGTTGGGAAATGTAGTACCAATGTTGGGCCTTGCTAGTCCAGCTTTAATCTAAAACGAATTATCAAGGGGGTCCCCATAACAACCCCGGTCGTGTTAGGAGCGCTCGTTTATGGAACATAACACCGGTAGCCGAAACTAAGGGGGCAAAGGTGGAACAAAACACCAGGCTAGAAAGGCCAAGCCTTCCACCTTTTACCAAGTATATAGGTGCATTAAATTAAATAGCATTTTATATGGTGATATAACAAGGAACCCATGCTTTCACATGGAAGCATCTGCACCTGCAACTATCAACGCTACACAGGGTAAGCAAGCGGTAACATAGCCAATCAGTGGTTTGCTAGGTCGAACAGGTTGAAGGTTATCATGGCATTGTTGAGAGGCTGATATTTAACATGTGGTAGGCAACGAAACATAATCGATAGAAACGATAAAACTAGCATGGCAATGATAGTAATGGTATCTGGGGAAACGGTCATCTTGCCTGAGATCCCGATTGGAAGAAGAACAACTCCAAGAAGTCGACGAACCATCGTAGTCGAACGGGTCCTAACATTCCGACACGCTTGCGGAACTCTATCGAGATGGAGCAAACCGGAAACAAACATCAACACAAATATTCACCACAGCAAAAGCAAGACATGATGCATACCCTAATATGATGCATGAACAGTTCAAAGATGCGAGGCATGGCATGAAAATTCACCTCACACAAACACTACACATTAAGTGAAGCTCGATATGCAACGGGTTGCATATCGACGAAACTCCATGATTAATTATTTAATTGACTCCCGATTATTTACTCGGTAGTATTAAATGTTTTTTAACATGGCAAGGGTGAAGCGATGATCCTACGAGTCATCCTAGACGGTATAACTTGCGGAACATAGAACGGAGCTACGGCACAAGAACATGAAACACAAGATATCATGCCATGAATGCGACATGCATGCAAGTTACAACACGGGCAAGAAGGGTAAGAAGTAGGTGTCGCCACGGCGAGCGAGAGGGAACCATGGCGGCAAGACGGATATGATGCCACGGCAACGTACCTATCCCGATAACTCGTCGAGATATCGTGCCAACGTATATGAAGCGGGTGCGGGAACGCTAAATAAAGATGGGGTGATCCCGTATCTCGGGTTCCCATGTGTCGAGCCACGACGAAAGAAGACAATGGGCAACGGGCAACATACGGTGCATACATACATATATTCATATATCACTTGTACACGGTACACGACAATGTCTCAACGTTATACCTTCGGAGCGTGCACATCGGAGCGGTTCGGTCGAAGCGGACGTCGTGGAGGTCGTGGTCATCGTGGAAGTAGTCGTACAAGGTGTCGTCGACGGTAGTCGTTCGCTCGGCGTCGTGGTACATGGTCTTCGGCGTCGGTAGTCGATCACGTCTTCCGAAGAAGGTCGGGGTCGTCGTTGTGCACGGTGATCTTGTCGGTTCCACGGTGGAGGGAAACGGCACACGCGGCGACACAAGCGGCAACACAACAAAACAAGCAACAACATCTACTAGCATGTAAGCTACGGCAACTAGCGAGCTAGCAAGCATGCAAACTACAGTACCATGGGAAATGGCAACACGCAAGAAAGCAATAGCAAATAAGCAATGCCAGCAACTACACTAGCCTCTGACTCCGACTACGCTAGCAGCAACAGCAAGCTACAACATGCATCTAGCTAAACGGCAAGCTAGCAAAGGAGCAGCTAGCAAAACATGCACCGACAGGGCAAGCAGGGCAGCAGCAACGTGCATCAGCAGGGCACGCACGCAAGCAGCAAGAGCATCAGCACAAGCAACAGCCAAGAAACGGGAGCGGCAGCAAGCAAGACAGCACATGCACGCAAAATGCAATCACAGCAGCAGTTATGGCATAGCAACAACATGCCCGACAGCACTAGCATCTACACAGCATGCAACATGTCGACAGCAGCAACATGTAGACACAACACAGTGACGATCGGCAACTAGCAGCAACACGGCAGCAGGAGCAGGAGGCCGGGCTTGGTGGTCTACGACACAGGGCTGGCTCGGGAAGGCCACACAACACACCGGCGGCAGGAGCTGGTCCCGGGGCGGCGCCGGCGGAGGAGAGCAGCAAGGCAGGCACGCACGGCGGCGCGTGGGGTGGAGCACGACGGGGCGGCGCACCGGCGAAGGAGAGGGCACGGCGGCGAGGGGCGCACGGCTCCAGCGACCAGCAAGCCGGCGCGAGCACCGGAGAACGGTGGCGCGGCGCGGAGCACGCGAGCAGCAAGAGGAGCTAGCGCGACGGGGCGAGCAGGGGCGAAGGCCGCGCACCGGCGAGTACCGGCCGAGGGCGAGGGGAGGCGGATGAGGTCGCCGGGGATGCGTGGGCCACCGGGCGCAGGGGCGAACGACCATGACGCAGCCATGCGGGGACGGTGCAGGCAGCGCGGCTGCTCGGGCGACGGGGCGGCAGCATGGCAGCGACGGGGAGGCGCGGTGAGCAACGAGGAGGCGGGGCTAAGCGTGGCGGGGAAGAGGGGATCGGGGAGACGGCGCTACACGAGAGGGGGAGACAGCGCGAGGGACGAGGAGGATTGGGTTGGAGGGGTTCTAGGGTTGGGGGAGGCCTTGGGCCTGGCAGGCACCCTCTTCTCTATTTGCTCTCTTTTAAAAAAAAAGAAAACAGCAACACCAAAAGGAAAGGATTTTTTTTATAACAAAGATAAAAATATACTTTTTAACTCCTTTAAAACAAACCCCGCTATAAGAAATAGTTTGGGCTTTTTAAACAAAAGAAAAATGAAACTTTGTCTTAAGAATTAAATTAAAACCCTTTTACAAAAGAATAAAATTTAAACCCCTTTTGACAAGAGAATAAAATAAAACCTCTTTTATTTTAAGAATAAAATAAGAGCTCTTTAAAAGAGAAAAGCAAAAGAGAGGGTTTTAAAATAACACACAAGCAGAAATAAAATTAAACCCAAGGGTTGCCCCCACATTTAATAAAAGGACATTTTTAAAAGAAGACGAATCTTTTGACGGGGTTAAAACTGAACTTTAGCAAAAAACCACGAAAATGAAATAAGAGGAGAGAGAGGGGGAACAACTATCGCTCTACGGCTCGGTGATCACTCGAAGCACAACACTCAATACACCACACGCGATAGACGATGCAAGATGCCATGCATGATGCGACGATGCAAACTAAATGACGATGCAACAAAATAAAATAACCAGACGACGGAAAGGGAAATTGAGGGGAATCTTCTGGGCGTCGGCATCGGGCTGTCACAACTCTCCTACACTACAAGAGGATCTCGCCCCGAGATCCAAGAATGAAAGGGGGTGAGGAAGAGAAAGAACAAGAGGTAAAAACTTAGTCGCTTCTTTGACAAACGAGTGAAACCAACGATCCTTGAAGGTAGCAAAGAGATGATGAATGATATGAGAAAGAAGCAAGAATTCACGGAAAATTTTGGCAGCACTTCGGTAGGAAAATGGGACAAAAAATTCAAAAAGAAGAGAGAATTAGACAATATACATAACAAACAGCTAAATAGAACAAGGGAACACCATGAACTTGATAGAACAACAAGATTGACCCAAAGAGCAACATCACAATGCCTCCGGAACAATAGAATAGGAACTAGCTCATATGGAAGGAGAGAATGAAGAGAGAATGACAACTATCATCACAATATAATTGAAGAGCCTCCGGACAGAGAATAGACGTAGTAGTTGGAAAACCGACAACGAAAATAACAAGATAGTAGTGGGCTAATGAAAATCATCTCAACAAATATGAGGTGACAACCAACCACTAAAAGAAACAAGGGTTGATTGGGAGAAACAAGATATGGATAATTTCTTACACCAAGAAGATACATTGAGAACTTGGATTAGTGACAAGCACCATGATAGCAACAATCCATAGTAAAAGCTTTAGGTGAAATCCAAACAAGATAGCTCAATGAAGAAATCATGGGTTGAAAAAAAATGTCTCATGATCACAGAATTGGTGGGTTCAATTATCTCATTCTTGAAAGGAAAACTCTTCGAGGCTCCTACACTAACAAAAATGCTATAATACCACCTCAAAGGATAAAGGAAGAACAATTGCACATATAAATGCAAGAGAAAGGATACTTGAGGTTCTCCAAGAAGAATCTTTAAGAACACATGAGAATGGATTACATCCTTGAAGAACCAGCATGACGAGCCTCCGTATCAAAATGAATGACGCAACGACATGAAGGTAGAAAAGAATAAGATTATGGCCTTGCCAAGATTTAGATGAAGCTTCACAAAGAGATACTGTAGACATGGAACTTCAGAAAAGAAAGATAAGCACTTGAGAAAAGAATTGATATCATGAGCCACTCCGGAAGAAGAATTCACATTACTATGAACAAGAATAAGAATTATGTTATGCTCATCCTTCATCAAATTTAATTGATGACAAGCAACGGATTTAGCATACAGCTTATTCTTCTGAAAAGATAGAGGAGAGATATGAGAAGAAACTAAAACAAGTCTTGAAGGAGACTCCGGTGAGAATTGAAATAATGAGGCAACCATGAATGAATGGAGATACATGAGAATGAAGAGATCATGATCCACCTGAGAGAAACTAGAACAAGGCACCGGATAACCGAGAGACGAACAAAGAGACAACAATGGAGAAGAAGTGAGGATGAAAGCTGAAAGCTGAGAACGAAGAATCTTCTGAAATGATGGCCTTCGGAGGATCGAGAAATGAACACAACATTGAAATGCACCGAATAGCAAGAAAGGGAATACTCATGATTGGAACAAATCAAATGACGACACCAAGCTGAAATGATGAATCTACAATAGAATGGACCAAGATTGAGAGAAACACTCCTTCGAATTGCAAGCTGAGAATGATGACGAGGAACAACACCAAGAATAGTCGAGACACTCCGGAATAAAGAAGAATGCAAGGTTGAGCCAAATATGAGAATTAATTCAAATAGATCTTGGAGAAGGGATATGACTGATGAAATTCAGACTTACGTCATAGTTGAAAAGAATTAAAGATCTCTGGAAAAGATTACAAGAGCTAAAAGATCCTGGGAAAAACCTGTGGGTTATGGGCCCACTCAAAGAAACCACCGTTAGAAAAGATTGCTTACAAGAGAGATAATGCACCGGTATGAAGAGAACTAGATGAGTTTAGCACCTCGAAATAATTGAAAAGATTGGAAACAAAAACTTCTAAGACAGCTTCAACGCTCTGGATCGAAAAGAGGAATAAATAACAAGATAGGCTCATAATAATTTCCAACATGGAAAGAATTACACGATAAAAAGGATATGATGAACACGGACAACTGAATTAAATTCGCCGGTAAAGATAACAAGAATGCATAAAGAGGAACATGAATCTCCTGAGAATCTTCACAATGAACCACCGGATAGGACACGGAGGAAAAGATAGCGGAAGCACAAGAAAGAAAACTCTTGGATGAAAATTGAATCACTGAAGAAAAGGGTGGGAGGGCGGGGAAAAACAAAGACAACTTGGGACAGATGAGACAACTGCGGAAATAATTCAGAGAATGATCTTGCAAAACAGGAGAGGATCGAATTCAGTTGAGGAGAAGCACACCGGTTGGAAAGAATTGATAAGACAATTGATTTGAACAAACATAATTAGCATTCCCACAAAAATATGAGAACATCGCTTAGAGAAGATCTGAAATCACCACTTGACATCGAAGCAACTTGAATTACCATATTTCAACAAAACAAAGTGTGTGCCTTATGAAACAAGCCAGAACAAGCTCATGAGAAAGATTTCGTCCGATATTTTCGTGGACAGGATCCACTAGATGTCGAACCCCAACCTAACATCATGCATTTGTTGGAAGAATGTCCTATAAGTAACTACTTGAATTCCCACCTAAGAATTCCCGAAATATCTGGTCATGCAATCTGGTACCAGGATACAAGGAGTAATATCACACAACTCCTATACTAACCCGTCACTTGTATCACATCCGTCAACACACAACCAGAATCTCGGGCCTTCATCTACAACAGACCCTCGTGATCACAACGATACAAAGTATGGTAGTACTCCCGAACAATCTGCACCGGTACTGGGACATCGGGGTTATCTCGCCACCACTACTGGAATCCAGAAATTTGCCGTCAGCCAGTTCTTTACCGTCTGCTGGCTGACGGCAAAGAACCTCTTTGCCATCAGTTGACACAATACAGACGGCAAAGAACAGACACATGGCAAAAATACTATTTGCCATGTGTGGGTCCTTTGCCGTCTGCCACCAGACGGCAAAGAGCCCCAGGGCAGACGGCAAAGGGGACGCGTGGGCCCCATGCCTGCCGTGTCCGAAATCCGGGGCCTTTGCCGTCCGCGGGCCTTTGCCGTCAGCCGTACGGCCCTTTGTCGTCTGCCTTACGTCCCTTTGCCGTCGGGGGGCGGACGGCAAAGGGGCCTCCCTATAACGGCCGTTACCCCCCACCTCGCTCACAGTCTCTCTCTCTCTCTCTCACCCCGACCACTCTCACCCCTGCCGGCGAGATCCCCTCCCCGCGGCGAGCCTACCCCCCCGGCGAGCCCACACCCCCCGGCGAGCCCCTTCCCGCGGCGACCCACCCCCGCCCCCTGCCGCCGCCGCCCCCTGCTGCGCGCCGCCCCCTCCCGCGCGCCGCCCCCTGCCGCCGCCCCCTGCCGCGCGCCGCCCCCTGCCGCCGCCCCCTGACGCGCGGCGCCCCCTGCCGCGCGGCGCCCCCTGCCGCTGCCGCCCCCTGCCGCCGCCCCTTGCCGCCAACGCCCCCTGCGGCGAGCCCCCAGCCGCGCGCCCCCGTGCCGCCGGCGCCCCCTGCCGCCGCCCCCTGCCGGTGAGTTTTTTTTGCTTTTCTTTTTAAAAAAGTTAATTACTTTAGTTAGTTTATTAGGTTAGTCTTTTTTATTATATATAGGGTAATTTAGTTAGTTTATTTGGTTAGATTATTAGGCTAATTAGGTTAGTTAGTTAGGTTAGAAGAAAAAAAGCAGAAGGAAAAAAAGTAGGAGAAGAAGAAGAAGAACAAGAAGAAGAGGAGGAGGAGGAGGAGGAGAAAAAAGAAGAAGAAGAAGAAGAAGAAGAAGAAGAAGAAGAAGAAGAGGAGAGGAGGAGGAGGAGAAAGAGGAGGTGAAAGAAGAAGAAGAAGAAAAAGAAGAAGAAGAAGAAGAAGAAGAAAAAGAATAGAAGGAGAAAAAGAGGAGGGGGAGTAGGAGGAGAAAAAAGAAGAAGAAGAAGAAGAAGAAGAAGAAGAAGAAGAAAAAGAGGAGAGAGGAGAAGAAGAAAGAAGAGGAGAAGGGAACCCCGGCACCCCGAAACTGACCCTTGACCCACGACCCCTGACGCCCGACGCCACTGACCCCCGACCATCGACCTCCGACGCCACTGACCCCCGACCCCCGACCCCCGACGCCACTGACCCCCGACGCCACTAACCCTCGACCCCCGACGCCACTGCCCCCGACCCAGCCCCTCGGCCCACGACTCCCGACCCCCGACGCTCGACGCCACCAACCCCCGACCCCCGACGCCACTTTCACCCGACGTCACTGACCCTGGACCCCCGACGCCACTAACCCTGGACCCCCGACGCCACTGACCCCCCACAACCGACGCCACTAACCCCCCGACCACCGATGCCACCGACCCTCGACGGCACTGACTCCCGACGCCACTAAGCCCCGACCCCCGACACCTCTTCTGCCTTCTTTTGAACGAGAAGGTGCTTTTCGGCCTTCCAGAGGCCCACGGGGTCATAGTTTTGAAAATTATGAGTTAGGTCACATATTTTCCGATCATGTTAATTATAAAAACATCGTATTTGTGTTGATCGGGTGAATTTCAATGTGCAGTTGTTCGACGACCTCCACGTGCGTTGGACGTTTGTTGGTGAGCACAAATGACTTCTCCTCCTACCCCCTTAATTTGCTCTGTTCCGGTCTTCGTGCCGATGAAACTTGCTAGCTATAGGTTTCTTCAATCATGAGTATGCGTGACCAGTATGCGTCTCCCGTTCGAAAGGGCGACATCTATAAATATGCATTTCTTTGCATATTTATAACCGCCATCCTTTCGAATTGTCCAACATTATCCATGGACAACCCGAGTATGTGTAGATTGGGTTTGCTTTCCCGTATGCTGTGCTCCGGATCCGATGCGGAATTTCGTCAGTGCCTCCCTTGTTGTTCTCCGGGTACACATCCTCTCTGCTTATTGCCGAGACGTGTATCAGGAGAACAGCGGGGAGGTGCTGCCGAAATTGTGCGTCGCATCCGGAGTAGAGCATGGGAAAACGAACCCAGTCTACACATACTCGGGTGGGATTAGGACCTATCTTTACCTATTAGCGTGTAGGTTGCATGGACGTAATAAAACTGACAAACTTGATTAGCGTATGAATATAGATGATGAATTATGTATTTATTTCTTGTGCCCCCATAGGTAGCTAGGCAACATGAGTGATCGTTCTTGGATGTACACTGGTCATCCTAGTCAGAAAGACATGACCCATGAATGGTTAACAAAAACCAGGGGGTTTGTGAGAGCCGCATTTGCAAATGGCCAGCAAAAAACATGGTGCCCCTGTCCCAACTGCGACAACTGGAAAAAGCAGACAGAGTTTGAAATGGGTAAACACTTGCAGAAGTGGGGTTTTACGCCTAATTATACGGTGTGGACTTTTCATGGTGAGTCTGACCAACGTGCCAGAGCTGAGGTGATTCGTCGTCGCACCGACGAGCATGGTACCGGGATTGAAGACATGGTGCAAGACTTTGATGATGCTCGGGATTCGGACGATGATATGGAGGAATCTGCAAAGGCCTTCTATGAAATGCTGGAGTCTTCAAAACGTCCTCTCCACGAGCAGACTGAGCTTTGTCAGCTGGATGCCATCGCGCAAGTAATGGCTCTGAAGGCTCAATTCAACCTAGGCAGAGAATGCTACGACGCGATGATGACGATATTTGGACGCTTTCTACCCAAAGGCCATGTACTGCCTGCAAACCTGTACCAATCAGAGAAAATCCTCCGTGTACTAAAGATGCCCTATGAGAAGATACATGCCTGTGAGAATGGATGTGCCTTATTTAGGCTTGAGTATGCGGCCTTGAACTATGGCCCCATTTGCAATTCTTCCAGGTATATTGTGGTAGACAACGGCATGGGTGAGAAGAATCAGACCAAAATCCCCATTAGTGTTCTTCGATATCTGCCAATCGTACCAAGACTTCAACGTCTTTTCATGGTCGAAGAGACGGCCAGACAGATGACATGGCACAAATTGGGCAAAAGAACCGAACTAGATGCGGATGGGAACAAGATGCTGGTACACACTTCAGATGGTTTTGCATGGAGGCACTTCGATGCATTACATAAGGATAAATCGGAAGATCCAAGGCAACCTAGAGTTGCCATCAGCACAGATGGGTTCAATGTGTATGGTATGACGGCAGCACAATACAGTTGTTGGCCTGTATTTGTCATTCCACTAAATTTGCCACCCGGAGAGATTATGAAAAGAAAGAACATTTTCCTGACGTTGATAATTCCAGGGCCCAACTATCCGGGGAAGAATATGAATGTGTACATGCAGCCGCTTAAGGATGAGTTGCAAGAAGCCTGGGATAATGGGATCAAGACCTACGACGCGGCTACCAAAACAAATTTCAAAATGCATGTGTGGTACATGTACTCGACGCATGATTATCCGGCGTTTGCGCTATTCGCTGGCTGGTGTGTGCATGGAAGGTTCCCGTGCACCACATGCAAGGCAGCTCTTCAGTTCCGTTGGCTGCAGGCTGGTCGCAAGTATTCTTGCTTCGACATGCATAGACAATTCCTGGATCCTGACCATAAGTTCAGGAAAGACAAGAAGAATTTCATCAAAGGTAGAGTTGTCAAAAACACTGCACCAGCTGCGTTGACATGCCAACGGACCCTTGATCAGTTAAACGCTCTCGAGCCCGATCCTTTGCGTCCAGGATACTTCAAAGGGTATAATACGGAACACGCCTGGACTCACAAGTCATGCTTATGGGATCTCCCTTACTTCAAAGACCTCCTTTTCCCACACAACATTGACGTGATGCACACTGAAAAGAATATTGCAGAGGCCATTTTTGGTACATTGTTCGGCATAGAGGGGAAGTCAAAAGATAATCCTAAGGCTAGAATCGACCTGGAGGCTCTATGTGATAGACCGTTGCAAAACTTGCGACAACGGAAAGGAAAGCAAAGCATAGCGAAGCCAAAGGCATGGTTCAATCTTGAAAGGCCAGCTATGAGGGAAATGCTATTGTGGGTGAAAATGCGGTTGATGTTCCCCGATGGGTATGCTGCGAATCTAAAGAGGGGAGCGAGTCTTGAGAAATTGAAAATATTTGGGCTCAAGAGTCATGATTGGCACATATGGATTGAGCGGGTAATGCCGGTGATGTTGCGTGGCTTTATCCCTGAGGATGAATGGCTAGTACTGGCAGAGCTGAGCTATTTCTTCCGTTCTCTTTGTGCGAAAGAACTATCGCCTGGCGTGCTAGATGAAATGGAAGAGTTGGCGCCGGAGTTGGTCTGCAAATTAGAAAAGATCTTTCCACCGGGCTTCTTTAATCCAATGCAACATTTGATTTTGCATCTCCCGACCGAGGCAAGAATGGGGGGGCCCGTTCAAAATCGATGGTGCTACTCAACTGAGAGGATGCAGAAGACGCTTCGAGCTAAGTGTAAAAATAAACATAGAATTGAAGCATCGATGGCCGAGGCATTCATTACTGAGGAGGCGGCAAACTTCGTGACAGCACACTATGAAGCCAAAAATTATCATTTGCATAACCCGAAGCCTCGGTACAATGATGGCGATCGAGAAAAAGTTCGATCCAACCTCAGCCTATTCAAAGGTAAGCTCGCACCATCCGGTGCTTCGAAAGGGAAATCGTTGGATGTCGAAGAATGGCGGACCATTTCATTGTATATCTTCACCAACCTAACAGAAGTGCGGCCGTACATCGAGTAAGTTCTCGGTAATTTATTGTTCCGCAACTTCTAATTGCTTTGAACCACTCTTATTCCCGGATATTTGATATAGTCGATACGTCGCCGAATTCTCGGATGGAGCGGTCATCGAAAAGGATTCCGTCGAAGAGTATGAGCTTCTCGCAAAGCATGGAGGCGACTATCCTGGTTTCATCTCTTGGTTCAAACAAAGGGTAATTAATTACCATTAAGGGCCCATTTGACTTATTGGTCTAATTTGCGGCTAATGCATCCATTCTTTCGTATTAAACTTGTAGGCTGATGCAGAGTCTATGGACGCCGAGTTGAGACAAGTCGCTAATGGTTTTGACTATAAGGTCCGTTCATTTGACAAATACAACATCAACGGGTATCACTTTCGTACCTTTGGCAAAGAGCTATCTATGCCCGACCTAAAGACTACAAATTGTTCTGTCTCTGCTATCGGTGAAGGAGACACCGAGTATTATGGAAGGGTTGAAGCAATTTATGAACTTCTATTCTATTGTGAAAACCCACCGACCGTCGTAGTATTCAAATGTTATTGGTTTGAGCCGAGGGAGACTAGAAGGACTCATGAACATATAGGACTAGTCGAAATCAACCAAAACACCCACTTAGATGTTCCCGATGTCTATATTACGGCTCAACAGGCGACACAAGTTTTCTATCTACCGTGGGCCTGCCAAACTGATCCAAATCTCAAAGGTTGGGATGTCGTTTATGAAGTGCCACCACATTTTAGACCACCTACCCTCAATGAAGAGGATTACGAACCTCACATTAACCCAGACACATATGAAGGGGAATTCTTCCAAGAAACACGTATGTCCAAGAAACGTTTCAAGAACCGCTCTACTTCACCCCAGAACATTGAAGTAGACACCGACAGTGAATCCGTCTTAACCCCTGAGCCCGAACAGGAAGAGCTGGAAGAAGAAGAGGTTACTGCTGCGGATGACCTGTCACTTCTTGACCGATTACATAATGGTGGCCTTCCACATGTTCTTCTAGATAGTGATGATGATGATGCATTTATTGATGATAGTGATGATCATGATGCATTTATTGACCCCGAAGCATATATAGACGAGGACGATTGTTATTAGTTCATGTCAGGTATTCAACTATTATACTATATATAAATTTTGAGTTCATGTTAGGTATTCAATTTTTATTAGTCATGTTGGTATTTATGTTGTACTAATTTCATTTACTCTTTGTCATGACAGGTGTTGAAAGATGGTGGGAAAGGGTCGAAAGCATGCCGCGGCTGCTTCTTCGTCGGCGGGTGATGGGATGGGTACTTCCATTCCTGCCTCGCCTCTTCGGAGAGTGTTGCTCTCTACTATGCAAGGAGCGGCCCCCGTGAGAGGAGGTCGACCACCCGCGAAGCCGAGAGGCACTAAAGGTACACGTTGTATTCATGTTGGTATTTATGTTGGACTCATGTTGTATGCATATTGGTATTTTATTACTCATGTTGGTATTTATGTTGTACTAAAGGTACACGTGGCCGCGGGAGAGGTAGGGCTACATGGTCGCCGCCACCACCCCAAGCTGATTCACCTGAGCACAGGAGGACTTCTAGGGTGGATTCGTCTGAGGTGGAGGCTACACGGTCTCCGGTTCACGAGCCTCGGGTCGACGAGCCTTAGGTCGACGAGCCTTTGACCCACGAGACTCGTGTCCCAGAGGCTTCCTTCCACACGACTGCGGAGCACAGCAGGGATGAGGGTACGTCCCAAGAGACCCAGTGGGATACCTGGCCTGAGCCAACTGGCCATGCTGGTAGCGACGAGGAGCTGGGTGAGGGGGATACCCAGTGGCATACCGTCTACCAGCGTGGTAGTTCGGGGCTCCCGCTCGTGCCAGCGACCCCCGACCAGAGGTGGTCGATTAGGCCAAATGGGGACAAGTAAGTTAATTTACTCTTATTTAACCTTTTGCCTTCGCGTTTTCTCAAATATCTAATGTTTTGGCTGCAATTTGTCATACTGTAGGGGTTGGATTGTTGCCAAGGGTGTCCGCAAGCCCAACAGCGTCCTCGGTGTTCTTTGCCGTCAAAACTTCCCAGGGTTGGTTACGTTGCCCGGTCGGGAGCGAGAGGTAGGGATGACCTGGGAGCACTACTTGGGTGCCCCGGCCCCGCCGGAGGTGGAGATCGACGGTGTTTTGTGTGACACGAGGGCGGACATGGTGATCCGAAAGTTTTGGGTAATTTCTCTTTCACACAATTATAAATTAACCATAGCTATTTATTGTACTAATCGGTGTTGTCTCATTTGCAGACCTTCTACAGGTGTGAGGAGGGATACGAGGACGACGCGGCAAAGGTTATCGAAACCGAATGTCGCCGCCTACTTCAAAACTTTCGGCACAAGGCTCGGGTGCAGGCTGTTCGAGACTACTATGCCACGCGGCGTATTAGCATTGATAAGGCGAAGTGCCGTGATGCTAAGATGGAGAAGGAGCATTACATGAAGGTAATTACATATTATTAAGGCTTTGTAGTTAGTTTCCTTGATTTGGTTCTTACGCACTCAATTTTCTCTTTATTAACTTAGGTGCCCCCGAGATGGTGTGTGGATAAGATGGATTGTTGGGAGGCCTTGGTGGACCAGTGGTGCTCCGAAACGTGGGAGACCAGCCACAACAACGCCAAGGAGAGGCGTGGCAAAATGGTTGGCGTGCCACACCATCAAGGGAGCGTCAACTTAATCCAATTTGGCGAGAACTGGGTATGTGGTTTGCTTCATGCCTCATGCAATTCATTCTTAATGCTATCTTGAGCCCTTTACCAATACAATTTTCTGCTCTCTCTCTTTTAGGCGCGTCACAATAAGACGGAGGCGCCACAGATGTACGACCTGTATGCGATGGCCCATACTGCCTCGTACAAGAAGGTCAAGGCATTCTCTCAGTCTGACCTCGAGCATCCAGAAAACTTCACCAACATCTCCTCCCACGACAAGCTCGTGAAGTACAGAGATCACGGGAAGGCGAGGAAAGGGGAGGACTTTAACCCGAGCGAGGGGCCTATTGATCCAGAGCTGGTGATGATAGCTGGCAACGGGAGGCCCCATGGCTCGCTCGCCATTGGAGACGGCCTTAGACGTTGTCCTAGCACTCTCCGGCAGATAAAGGCACGCCAAACGAGCTCTTGTCCGGAGATAACACGTCGTCCACAGCCAGTCGAGCTCGCCATCGAGGTTAGTTTAATGGACTCAACTATCTTTCCGCATTATGTTGTGCGTTGGAACCAATATGATTACATTGCTAACAATGAGTTGTGTTGCAGGCTGCTATTCAGAAAGAGAGAGCGGCAATGCAGGCGGCTATGGCGGAGAAGGATAAGGAAATTAGGGAGCTGGAGGAGAGGACGACTGCATTGGTGGAGGCGGAGAGGGCACGGAATGAAGCGTCTACCAGGGCCATATACGAGCTCTTCGTGGTAAGTTTCTTCTTCATGTTATTTCAAATCTTGCATTTGAATGTCCGTTTCATTAATAAATAAAAAGTTTGACTTGTCGAAACCAAATGTACAGTCTATGTGCGAGAAGAACGGCCAAGTCCCTCCGCCGATGCCAGTCATTAACGTGGCGGGGACGGTGAGTTTCATTTCAGTGGAGTGATCTTAAGAGTGTCCTCATGCTAACTACACATTGCAAACGATGTTTGGTGCAGAATATGTCCCGAAACGCATCGCACGACCCTTCTACAGTCGAGCCTTCTCCAGGGCGGCCTTCTCCAGGTGAAACAAGCCAGAGCCACCGTGCTTCACCCTAACTTAGGTATGTTATTTCTAGTGTTTTAATAAAAAATAGCTAGACTTCCATCTAATGACATAATTAGCTTAGTTAGCTGCAAAATAGCTAGACTTCCATCTAATGACATAATTAGCTTAGTTAGCTCCAAGAAGAAGGAGGAGAGGGAGGAGGAGAAGAAGAAGGGGACAAAAGGATAAGAAGAAGAAGGAGAAGAAGGGCACTTCCTCTTTTTCTCCTCTTCCTTCTCCTTCTCCTCCTCCTCCTCCTCCTCCTTTTTCTTCTTCTTCTCCTCTTCCTTCTCCTCCTCCTTCTTTTACTTCTTCTTCTCTTTCTCTTCTCCTATAGTTAGCTAGGGTTCCACCTAAATGACATAATTAGCTTAGTTAGCTCCTAAATGGCCTATTTAATAAAAAATGACCTATACTTAGCTAATTATCCTCGAAATGACATAATTAGCTCCAAAAAGGCATTCTTAGCCAATTTAGCCCAAAGAAGGGGACAAGAATAGAAAAAGAGGAAAATGAAAGCAAGGAAGAGGAAAAAGGAGAAGAAGAAGGAGGAGAGGGAGGAGGAGAAGAAGAAGGGGACAAAAGGATAAGAAGAAGGAGAAGAAGGAGAAGAAGAAGGAGAAGAAGAAGGAGAAGGAGCGGGAGCTCCTTCTCCTTCTTCTTCTCCTTCTTCTTCTCCTTCTTCTCCTTCTCCTCTTCCTTCTCCTTCTCCTCCTCCTCCTCCTCCTCCTTTTTCTTCTTCTTCTCATCTTCCTCCTCCTCCTCCTTGTTTTACTTCTTCTTCTCTTTCTCTTCTCCTATAGTTAGCAAGGGTTCCACCTAAATGACATAATTAGCTTAGTTAGCTCCAAAATGGCCTATTTAATAAAAAATGACCTATACTTAGCTAATTATCCTCGAAATGACATAATTAGCTCCAAAAAGGCATTCTTAGCCAATTTAGCCCGAAGAAGGGGACAAGAATAGAAAAAGAGGAAAATGAAAGCAAGGAAGAGGAAAAAGGAGAAGAAGAAGGAGGAGAGGGAGGAGGTGAAGAAGAAGGGGACAAAAGGATAAGAAGAAGAAGGAGAAGAAGGAGAAGGAGAAGGAGAAGGAGCTCTCGCTCCTTCTCCTTCTTCTTCTCCTTCTTCTTCTCCTTCTTCTCCTTCTTCTCCTTCTCCTCTTCCTTCTCCTTCTCCTCCTCCTCCTCCTCCTCCTTTTTCTTCTTCTTCTCCTCTTCCTCCTCCTCCTCCTTCTTTTACTTCTTCTTCTCTTTCTCTTCTCCTATAGTTAGCTAGGGTTCCACCTAAATGACATAATTAGCTTAGTTAGCTCCTAAATGGCCTATTTAATAAAAAATGACCTATACTTAGCTAATTATCCTCGAAATGACATAATTAGCTCCAAAAAGGCATTCTTAGCCAATTTAGCCCGAAGAAGGGGACAAGAATAGAAAAAGAGGAAAATGAAAGCAAGGAAGAGGAAAAAGGAGAAGAAGAAGGAGGAGAGGGAGGAGGAGAAGAAGAAGGGGACAAAAGGATAAGAAGAAGGAGAAGAAGGAGAAGAAGAAGGAGAAGAAGAAGGAGAAGGAGCTCCCGCTCCTTCTCCTTCTTCTTCTCCTTCTTCTTCTCCTTCTTCTCCTTCTCCTCTTCCTTCTCCTTCTCCTCCTCCTCCTCCTCCTCCTTTTTCTTCTTCTTCTCATCTTCCTCCTCCTCCTCCTTGTTTTACTTCTTCTTCTCTTTCTCTTCTCCTATAGTTAGCTAGGGTTCCACCTAAATGACATAATTAGCTTAGTTAGCTCCAAAATGGCCTATTTAATAAAAAATGACCTATACTTAGCTAATTATCCTCGAAATGACATAATTAGCTCCAAAAAGGCATTCTTAGCCAATTTAGCCCGAAGAAGGGGACAAGAATAGAAAAAGAGGAAAATGAAAGCAAGGAAGAGGAAAAAGGAAAAGAAGAAGGAGGAGAGGGAGGAGGAGAAGAAGAAGGGGACAAAAGGATAAGAAGAAGAAGGAGAAGAAGGAGAAGGAGAAGGAGAAGGAGCTCCTGCTCCTTCTCCTTCTCCTTCTCCTTCTTCTTCTTCTTCTTCTCCTTCTTCTCCTTCTCCTCTTCCTTCTCCTTCTCCTCGTCCTCCTTTTTCTTCTTCTTCTCCTCTTCCTCCTCCTCCTCCTTCTTTTACTTCTTCTTCTCTTTCTCTTCTCCTATAGTTAGCTAGGGTTCCACCTAAATGACATAATTAGCTTAGTTAGCTCCAAAATGGCCTATTTAATAAAAAATGACCTATACTTAGCTAATTATCCTCGAAATGACATAATTAGCTCCAAAAAGGCATTCTTAGCCAATTTAGCCCGAAGAAGGGGACAAGAATAGAAAAAGAGGAAAATGAAAGCAAGGAAGAGGAAAAAGGAGAAGAAGAAGGAGGAGAGGGAGGAGGAGAAGAAGAAGGGGACAAAAGGATAAGAAGAAGGGGAAGAAGGAGAAGAAGAAGGAGAAGAAGAAGGAGAAGGAGAGCTCCTTCTCCTTCTTCTTCTCCTTCTTCTTCTGCTTCTTCTCTTTCTTCTCCTTCTCCTCTTCCTTCTCCTTCTCCTCCTCCTCCTTCTCCTCCTTTTTCTTCTTCTTCTCCTCTTCCTCCTCCTCTTCCTTATTTTACTTCTTCTTCTCTTTCTCTTCTCCTATAGTTAGCTAGGGTTCCACCTAAATGACATAATTAGCTTAGTTAGCTCCAAAATGGCCTATTTAATAAAAAATGACCTATACTTAGCTAATTATCCTCGAAATGACATAATTAGCTCCAAAAAGGCATTCTTAGCCAATTTAGCCCGAAGAAGGGGACAAGAATAGAAAAAGAGGAAAATGAAAGCAAGGAAGAGGAAAAAGGAGAAGAAGAAGGAGGAGAGGGAGGAGGAGAAGAAGAAGGGGACAAAAGGATAAGAAGAAGAAGGAGAAGAAGGAGAAGGAGAAGCAGAAGGAGCTCCCGCTCCTTCTCCTTCTCCTTCTTCTTCTTCTTCTCCTTCTTCTCCTTCTTCTCCTTCTCCTCTTCCTTCTCCTTCTCCTCCTCCTCCTCCTCCTCCTTTTTCTTCTTCTTCTCCTCTTCCTCCTCCTCCTCCTTCTTTTACTTCTTCTTCTCTTTCTCTTCTCCTATAGTTAGCTAGGGTTCCACCTAAATGACATAATTAGCTTAGTTAGCTCCTAAATGGCCTATTTAATAAAAAATGACCTATACTTAGCTAATTATCCTCGAAATGACATAATTAGCTCCAAAAAGGCATTCTTAGCCAATTTAGCCCGAAGAAGGGGACAAGAATAGAAAAAGAGGAAAATGAAAGCAAGGAAGAGGAAAAAGGAGAAGAAGAAGGAGGAGAGGGAGGAGGAGAAGAAGAAGGGGACAAAAGGATAAGAAGAAGGAGAAGAAGGAGAAGAAGAAGGAGAAGAAGCAGGAGAAGGAGCTCCCGCTCCTTCTCCTTCTTCTTCTCCTTCTTCTCCTTCTTCTCCTTCTCCTCTTCCTTCTCCTTCTCCTCCTCCTCCTTCTCCTCCTTTTTCTTCTTCTTCTCCTCTTCCTCCTCCTCCTCCTTCTTTTACTTCTTCTTCTCTTTCTCTTCTCCTATAGTTAGCTAGGGTTCCACCTAAATGACATAATTAGCTTAGTTAGCTCCAAAATGGCCTATTTAATAAAAAATGACCTATACTTAGCTAATTATCCTCGAAATGACATAATTAGCTCCAAAAAGGCATTCTTAGCCAATTTAGCCCGAAGAAGGGGACAAGAATAGAAAAAGAGGAAAATGAAAGCAAGGAAGAGGAAAAAGGAAAAGAAGAAGGAGGAGAGGGAGGAGGAGAAGAAGAAGGGGACAAAAGGATAAGAAGAAGAAGGAGAAGAAGGAGAAGGAGAAGGAGAAGGAGCTCCCGCTCCTTCTCCTTCTTCTTCTCCTTCTTCTTCTCCTTCTTCTCCTTCTTCTCCTTCTCCTCTTCCTTCTCCTTCTCCTCCTCCTCCTCCTCCTCCTTTTTCTTCTTCTTCTCCTCTTCCTCCTCCTCCTCCTTCTTTTACTTCTTCTTCTCTTTCTCTTCTCCTATAGTTAGCTAGGGTTCCACCTAAATGACATAATTAGCTTAGTTAGCTCCTAAATGGTCTATACTTAGCTAATTTCTCTCCGAAATAACCTATATATACACTACTTCATCTAGTATTATTTTTCTAACTTTCTTATTTGTCATTTTGCAGATTACCTTCACTTCACGGGAAGCTTGGTTAATGGAATGCTTGAAGATGATTTCTTGTACCATGTGTTGTATTGAAACTATTGTAGTATATGAATATATGAAACATTGTATGCACGTGGATGAAACTAGTGTAATATATGGTTTGGTACGGATGTAACTTCCATAATATGTATGCACTATGGATGAGAGTTATTTTAATATGGTTATGAGTACGGAAAGATATTTATTTATGTCAAATATATATATATCCTGATTATTGTTAAAAATGCTGGATATAACAAAAAACAAATAAAAAAGGGGCTGGTTCCCCTCTTTGCCGTCTACCCCCGCATGGCAAAGGGCGGGAGGCAGACGGCAAAGGGGGGAATCTGCCCCCCCTCTCTCCCCTCTTTGCCGTCTGCCACCACATGGCAATGGGGGGGGAGGCAGACGGCAAAGGGGGGAATCTGCCCCCCTCTCTCCCCTCTTTGCCGTCTGCCACCACATGGCAAAGGGGGGGGAGGCAGACGGCAAAGGGGGGAATCTGCCCCCCCTCTCTCCCCTCTTTGCCGTGTGCCACCACATGGCAAAGGGGGGGAGGCAGACGGCAAAGGGGGGAGGCCTCCGTTAACACTTAACGGGGACGTTGCAATATATGCCGTCCCACTTATTTTGCCGTCCGCCCCCTCATGGCAAAGATTCTTTGCCGTCCGCTTTGTGAAAGCAGACGGCAAAGAGCCTCTTCACCGGATTTTTTTTTACCGTCTACTTTGCCGTCTGCTGACCGACGGCAAATCCTTTGCCGTCCGTGGTAGCCCCCTTTGCCGTCCGCCTTGGCAGACGGCAAATTTCTGAATTTCAGTAGTGCACTACTAGTATTGAAGCAATTACGAACATCCTTCGTTCTGAAATACTAAGAAACCTGAATGATAACGATGTGCTCAAGAATCCCCTGGAGCTCAACTCCCCTGAAACTTAAAGCAGATAGGAGGCACCAAGACAGAACTCCGTCACATCGGCATCATATAGATCTCAAAAATATCCGCGTGATCCTAATTTTTTTTTGAGAGAGAAGAGGAGTAGAATTAAAATATTACGTCAAGATTCCTCACCAGAGCATAGAAGAGGAGAAAAAAGAATCCTACCCTCCGATATATAACTAGACTCAAAGCAGTTTTTCACTAGACTCGACTCGGCCATGTTCGATCAATCAAGGGGCTCCTAGGTCGTTCCTTGCTCTGATACCAATTTGTCACGCCCAAGATGCGACCCTATCCTTAATTTGGCACGAAGGCCTCGTCAGGGATAGAAGCGCGTCTCGTCGTGTCGCAAGAATGGATATCACTACAAGTACATGTACTGAAAAGATGAGATAGAAATAGAATTGGCTTACACTCGCCACAAGCTACATCAGAGTCACATCACTACATTACATAATCATCAAGAGCAAGAGCAGGGTCCGACTACGGACGAAAACAAATGAGAAAAATAAGAACGGCGTCCATCCTTGCTATCCCAAGATGCCGGCCTGGAACCCATCCTAGATCGATGAAGAAGAAGAAGAAGGAGCAACTCCAAATGAACAATCAACGCGCTCGCGTCAAGTAATCTTTACCTATACATGCAACTGGTGTTGTAGTAATCTGTGAGCCACAGGGGACTCAGCAATCTCATTTCCAAAGGTATCAATACTAGCAAAGCTTAATAGGTGACGCAAGGTTAAGTGGTGAGGTTGCAGTAGCGACTAAGCATATATTTGGTGGCTAACTTACGAGTACAAGAAATAAGAGGGGGAACATCTACGCATAACAGACGTGAACTACTGATGATCAAATGAATGATCCTGAACACCTACCTACGTCAGACATAACCCCACCGTGTCCTCGATCGGAGAAGGAACTCACGAAGGAGACAGTCACGGTTACTCACACAGTTGGCAAGTTTTAATTAAGTTAACTTCAAGTTATCTAGAACCAGTGTTAAACAAAGTTTCCACGTTGCCACATAACCGCGGGCACGGCTTTCCGACAAGATTTAACCCTGTAGGGGTGCTCCAACTAGTCCATCACACATTAATACAAGCCGCATAGAAATCCTCAATCATGAAGCTCGCTATCTCGTCGGATTCCCTAGTGGAAAACCTCAACTCTGAGGTTACCCAAAGCATCACCGGAATCCCGATGCACAAGATATCTCGTCAAAGGTAAAACTAATCCAGCAAGGCCGCCCGGCGTGTCGACGATCCCGATAGGAGCCGCGTATCTCGTTCTCAGGACACGACGGATATGCTACGCGTACGAGGGCCAAACCTCGAGTTTCCTCGCGGTGGCCCCGCACAGTGCTCTGTTTTGGACCAGCACCATCAGCACTGGCCCTCCCTGTATTATGTGAAATTACTCCTCGGGTTCATGACTCCCTATGCTTTCAGTATTAGCAAAGTTATTATGTTGGGAAAATGTAGTACCAATGTTGGGCCTTGCCAGTCCAGCTTTAATCTAAAACGAATTATCAAGGGGGTCCCCATAACAACCTCGATCGTGTTAGGAGCGCTCGTTTATGGAACATAACACCGTAGCCGAAACTAAGGGGGCAAAGGTGGAACAAAACACCAGGCTAGAAAGGCCGAGCCTTCCACCTTTTACCAAGTATATAGGTGCATTAAATTAAATAGCATTTAATATGGTGATATAACAAGGAACCCATGCTTTCACATGGAAGCATCTGCACCTGCAACTAGCAACGCTACACAGGGTTAAGCAAGCGGTAACATAGCCAATCAGTGGTTTGCTAGGTTGAACAGGTTGAAGGTTATCATGGCATTGTTGAGAGGCTGATATTTAACATGTGGTAGGCAACGAGACATAATCGATAGAAACGATAAAACTAGCATGGCAATGATAGTAATAGTATCTGGGGAAACGCTCATCTTGCCTGAGATCCCAATTGGAAGAAGAACAACTCCAAGAAGTCGACGAACCATCGTAGTCGAACAGGTCCTCACATTCCGACACGCTTGCGGAACTCTATCGAGATGGAGCAAACCGGAAACAAACATCAACACAAATATTCACCACAGCAAAAGCAAGACATGATGCATACCCTAATATGATGCATGAACAGTTCAAAGATGCGAGGCATGGCATGACAATTCACGTCACACAAACACTAGACATTAAGTGAAGCTCGATATGCAACGGGTTGCATATCGACAAAACTCCACGATTAATTATTTAATTGACTCCCGATTATTTACTCGGCAATATGAAATGTTTTTTAACATGGCAAGGGTGAAGCGATGATCCTACGAGTCATCCTAGACGGTATAACTCGCGGAACATAGAACGGAGCTACGGCACAAGAACATGCAACACAAGATATCATGCCATGAATGCGACATGCATGCAAGTTACAACACGGGCAAGAAGGGTAAGAAGCAGGCGTCGCCACGGCGAGCGAGAGGGAACCATGGCGGCAAGACGGATACGATGCCACAGCAATGTACCTATCCCGATAACTCGTCGAGATATCGTGCCAACGTATGTGAAGCGGGTGCAGGAACGCTAAATAAAGATGGGGCGATCCCGTATCTCGGGTTCCCATGTGTCGAGGCACGACGAAAGAAGACAACGGGCAACGGGCAACATACGGTGCATACATACATATATTCATACATCACTTGTACACGGTACACGACAACGTCTCAACGTTATACCTCCGGAGCGTGCACATCGGAGCGGTTCGGTCGAAGCGGACGTCGTGGAGGTCGTGGTCGTCGTGGAAGTAGTCGTACACGGTCTCGTCGACGGTAGTCGTTCGCTCGGCGTCGTGGTACACGGTCTTCGGCGTCGGTAGTCGATCACGTCTTCTGAAGATTGTCGGGGGTCGTCGTTGTGCACGGTGATCTTGTCGGTTCCACGGCGGAGGGAAACGGCGCACGCGGCCACGTAAGCGGCAACACAGCAAAACAAGCAACGACATCTACTAGCATGTAAGCTACGGCAACTAGCGAGCTAGCAAGCATGCAAACTACAGCAGCATGGACAACGGCAACACGCAAGCAAGCAACAGCAAATAAGCAACGCCAGCAACATCACTAGCATCTGACTCAGACTACGCTACCAGCAACACCAAGCTACGTCATGCATCTAGCTAAACGGCAAGCTAGCAAAGCAGCAGCTAGAAAAACATGCACCGACAGGGCAAGCAGGGCAGCAGCAACGTGCATCAGTAGGGCACGCACGCAAGCGGCAAGAGCATCAGCACAAGCAACAGCCAACAAACGGGAGCGGCAGCAAGCAAGACAGCACATGCACGCAAAATGCAACCACAGCAGCAGCGATGGCATAGCAACAGCATGCCCGACAGCACTAGCATCTACAGCAACATGCAACATGTTGACAGCAGCAACATGTAGACACAGCACAGCGACGCTCGGCAACAAGCAGCAACACGGCAGCAGGAGCAGGAGGCCGGGCTTGGTGGTCTACGGCACAGGGCTGGCTCGGGAAGGCCACGCAGCACACCGGCGGCAGGAGCTGGTCCCGGGGCGGCGCCGGTGGAGGAGAGTAGCGAGGCAGGCACGCACGGCGGAGCGCGGGGTGGAGCACGGCGGGGCGGCGCACCGGCGAAGGAGAGGGCACGACGGCGAGGGGCGCACGGCTCCAGCGACCAGCAAGCCGGCGCGAGCACCGGAGAACGGCGGCGCGGCGCGGAGCAGGCGAGCAGCGAGAGGAGCTAGCGCGACGGGGTGAAGGTCGCGCACCGGCGAGTACCGGCCGAGGGCGAGGGGAGGCGGAGGAGGTCGCCGAGGAGGCGTGGTGCACCGGGCGCAGGGGTGAACGGCCATGACGCAGCCACGCGGGGATGGTGCAGGCAGCATGGCTGCTCGAGCGACAGGGCGGCAGTATGGCAGCGACGGGGAGGCGCGGCGAGCAGCGAGGAGGCGGGGCTGAGCTCGGCGGGGAAGAGGGGATCGGGGAGACGGCGCTGCGCGAGAGGGGGAGACGGCGCGAGGGACGAGGGGGATTGGGCTGGAGGGGCGCTAGGGTTGGGGGAGGCCTTGGGCCTGGTAGGCTCCCTCTTCTCTATTTGCTCTCTTTAAAAAAAAGAAAACATCAACACCAAAAGGAAAGGATTTTTTTTATAACAAATATAAAAAGATACTTTTTAACTCCTTTAAAACAAACCCCACTATAAGAAATAGTTTGGGCTTTTCAAACAAAATAAAAATGAAACCTTTTTCTTCAGAATTAAATTAAAACCCTTTTACAAAAGAATAAAATTTAAACCCCTTTTGACAAGAGAATAAAATAAAACCTCTTTTATTTAAAGAATAAAATAAGAGCTCTTTAAAAGATAAAAGAAAAAGAGAGGGTTTTAAATAACACACAAGGAGAAATAAAATTAAACCCAAGGGTTGCACCCACATTTAATAAAAGGACATTTTTAAAAGAAGACGAATCTTTTGACGGGGTTAAAACTGCACTTTAGGAAAAACCACAAAAACGAAATAAGAGGAGAGAGAGGGGGAACAACTATCGCTCTACGGCTCGGTGATCACTCGAAGCACAACACTCAATACACCACATGCGATAGACGATGCAAGATGCCATGCATGATGCGACGATGCAAACTAAATGACGATGCAACAAAATAAAATAACCAGACGACGGAAAGGGAAATACAGGGGAATCTTCTGGGCGTCGGCATCGGGCTATGACAATGGCAAAGATTCTTTGTCGTTCGCTTTACAAAAGCAGACGGCAAAGAACCTCTTCACCGGATTTTTTTTACCATCTAGTTTGCCGTCTGCTGACCGGCGACAAAGCCTTTGCCGTCCGTGGTTCCCCCCTTTGCCGTCCGCCGTGGCAGACGACAAATTTCTGAATTTTAGTAGTGCCTCAGAAGAATTTCCACTGCAAAATAGGAGTTAGAGAAGGATCTCCCCTGTCCACCCTTCTTTTTCTTCTAGAGTTGATCTTCTGCAGTCCATCCTTGATGAGGCCATGAGAAGTAATCTAATTGAATGGCCAATATCAAGTGAGGCTTTCCCTTAGTTTCCCATAATTCAGTACGATGATGACTCCATTCTCACTCTTCATGCCTATCCAATGCAACACAATCACCTTTATAACTTGCTTATGCACTTCACTGCCTTTACTAGATTGAAGCTAAATTATGAAAAATCCATCTTGGTGCCAATCAATGTTCATGAAGACTTCTACTTGATCTTCTAGCTATATTGGGATCCAAGAGGGGCAATTTCCCCTTCTCATACCTAGGACTTCTAATGAGCACCTCAAAGCCAAAAGTAGAAGATTTCAGCCCAATAATTTAGAGAATTGACAATAGACTATCTGGGTGCTCAACTTTGCTACCCTATGATGGAATATTGTTTCTTATCAAATCAATATTTGCCACTCTTACTATTTTCTTTATGAGTATTCTTACTCAGCGTGCAGGACTAATTGATCAGCTCAAGAAGCTCCTCAAAAACTTATTTTGGAGAAAATTTGGGATGGAGGACAAAGGAACATTATTGATTGCTTGGAAAAAGTTTGCATGCTGAAACTTCAAGCAGGACTGGGGAGTCTTGAAATTAAAACTCACAACAAAGCATTGCTTATTAAAAATCTCCATAAATTTATAAACATGGCAGACATTCTAGAGTTAAGCTAATATGGGAGAAACATTATCAAGGACGAGCAACAAATTATAAAATGGGCTCCTTCTGGTGGAAAGCTCACATTGCACTTCTAGAAGACTTTAAAAGCATTACCTCATGGAAGATGCTTTCTCGAAAGACTGCTCTCTTCTAACTAGATAAGTGGGTAGAAGAGTTACTTCAATACAAATTTCCTGAACTTCACTCTTTTGTCTTGAACCCTGGCATCTTTGTCCAAAAATATTGTGATGCCTCTGATTGGGCTGCTCTATTTCATCTACCTCTTTCAACTCAAGCATTCCTTCAATTCAATTCATTAGGAGGCTTGATTCCAAACATGTCTCCCTCAAGAAAATATATATGGAACCAAGGGAGACAACAAGCCAATTTTTCCTCCATTTAGATTTATAACAAGTTGATTGAAAGATCACAGGAACACCCAATTTTCATAATTATTTGGAAAAGTAAGAGCAGACTGAAGCATAAGATCTTCTTGTAGCTAGTTATGGATGAAAGAATAAACACATGGGCATTGTTACAAATAAAAGGGATACACTTGGAAAACCCCTTTTGCCCAAACTGCAATCAAAATGCTGATGAAATTGTTATGCATCTCTTTTCACACTGCAACTTTGCTCAACACTGCTAGAATTCATTATCACGTGGAAAGAAAAGGGGAACTCCAATATATGAAGAATTAAAATTTGCAATAGAACATCTACATAGCAAGTTCGCCGTAGAGATTATCATTGTTGGATGTTGGAATATCTGGATTCCAAGAAATGGAAAGTTTTTAGAGGTCTTCCATACACAATTTTAAGGCTGGAGTTTCTTCTTTAATAAAGACCTTAACCTTGTCCAATTCAATATTAAAGAGAAACACCTTCAACTCTCTCGGTAGTGGATCAATAATAATTTGCAATTCCTTCTTTTTTATCCCTAGAGAAGGAATAGGTTGATATATTCATAACTCTGGCTTTTTAAGGCTTGTAATTGTTTCTCTCTGATTTTCATTAATATATCGTAGAACTATTGTTCTATGTTTTTCATGTTGAGCAAAACACATACTGAATGACTATTTTTACAAGGCTACATCGTGCTCAACTCAAGTATGCACATACTGTACAATGATGTGTTATTTTATTAAATTCTATATGCTCTATATACCGATGGATGTTTGCTTGACGTCCATGGAATTTATTTATTTCAACATGTTCTAGAATTCTGGCATACATTCTCTATATTTTCTATTTTAGCAATTTAAGAAATAATTCACTTCATCTTGATATATCTATATTGTAGTAGTAATCCATTGTTCCATCTGGGTGTACAAGCCTATAGGGTCCACTATATTGCTTATTTGGGGTTGCACTTCATCGTTTATTGCATGTTGGCTATATGTTTTACCTGGTTGTCATATTCTTTTAGGTTTTCTAAACTATGAAAATAATTGTAATGGAGTTTATGGTTTTCTAAGCTATGACATCACCCATAGTAATATAAATTTTCACTGTTTTTTTTCCTAAACTTTCTTGCCTTGTTTTCTAAGGCTTGCTGATTGCTTCTCCCCGACCGTGCCCTACAAGTATCTTGCATGCTAATTGGAATACTTGTTAGATCCCAATGCATTGATTTTTTTAATATAGTGTTCGATGCATGACTGCCTATTAAAAATGTTTCCAGTTTACAATACTGCTTTACACAATTTTTTGTTTATATTTTGAATACCAAAGCAGAGACAATCTATATTTGCATTATTTATATATGCAATATTAGTACATCTTGTATTGACGTTCTAAGTTATCTGCATTACATATTCATGTGTGTTTCAGGAAAATAAGTACGCACATGTCAAATGGCTGCCTATTTTTAGGTTCAAATAAATACAGCTTTAATTAAAATTTATTTAGTTAGTGTAGATACCATTAGAGGCCATGTCCTTTCGCTATTCATTTGGTTCTAGTATTTTTCATCTATTGTGGCTTCACGTACTACAACCATGCTACTCGTTCTGGAGAGTGAGATGGAAAGAAGCCTTTCATGTAGAAGATAAACATAGGGGTGAGGCGTGTGCTATGTTGATGCACAGATGATACGTCTCCAATGTGTCTACAATTTTTGATTGTTCAGTGCTCATATATTATCATTTAGAAAACTTTTGGGGTATTTATTTACCAATTTATATTATTTTTTAGCACTGACCTACTGACCCTCTGCTCGGTGTGAGTTGCTATTTTCTGAATGTTTTCAATTTGCACGTTTCACATACCAAACGAAGCCCAATTGACCTGAAACTTTTTGGTGATTTTTCTGGACCAAAAGAAGACCGAGGAGTATCAGAAGAAGGTTGGATGCCACACGAGGGGCCCACAAGCCAATAGGGCATGCCTTGGGGGGGGTGCCCTGATGGCTTGTGCCTCCCTCTTGGACCTCTTGACTCTGTTTTGTGGCTTATAAACTCTCTTTTACCCTAAAACACTAGATGGAGTACGAAAACACTTTTTACACCAACACAAGTGTCTGTTCCGATGGGAGGCCATATGGAGCTTCTTTCCGGCACCTTGTCAAAGGGGGTGCCGATCACACAGGGCCTCTTCATCAAACTTTTTGCCCTCAGATGATGTGTGAGTAGCTCATAATAGACTTACGGGTCCATGTCCAGTAACTAGATGGCAATCTCTCTCTCTTTGACCTTCAATACAATAATCATCGCATCTTCACTTTGATCCACATGATGTAATAGATTTTGTGTGGTGCGTTTGTTGGGATCTGATGAATTTTGGGATTATGTTCAAAATATTTGTTATAAATATATGAGTCTCCTCTGAATACTTATATGATTCTTATTTGCATGGTTATGATAGCTCCGTAATTCTTTCTGATCTATTTAAATAGTTTGGCCAACTAGATTGATATTTCTTTCGTGAGAGAGGTGCATTGTAGTAGGTTCAACTTGGCGAATTTCTATATCCTAGTGAAAGAAGGGGAAAAGATGCGTCTTTGTGTTTTTGCTACTAGGAATAAAATGATGTGGTTTATTCACATTGCTTAAGTTTACTTTGTCTACATCATGTCATTGTTCTCCATGCATTACTCTGTTTCAGTTAATACTCTAGATGCTTGTTGGATAGCAGTTGATGAGTGGATTAATAGTAATAGGTGCAGAAAGGAGTCAGCCTATATGTTTATGGGTGTGATACCTATATACACATGGTCATTTCCGTGAGTATCACATAACTATCTGCTTTTTGGTCAATTGCCCAATAGTAATTCGTTTACCCACCGTATGCTATTTTTCATGAGATGCCACTAGGGAAAACTATGCCCCCCGGGTCTATTAACAACATATTGATAAAACCTTCAATAAATTGCTGCCATTTACTTGTTTTTGTTTTATCTTGTTATCTACAATTATCTACACACCTCACTCGCTTGCAAGTAACAAGAACAAGAGGATTGACAACTCTTTTGCCTGCATTGGGTGCAAGTTGTTTGCTCTTTTGTGTGCAACCGCTAAATACGGTTGTGTTTGATATTCCTATTGGTTCAATAAATCTTGGTTTCATAAGGGAGGGAGATTCTTACTCACATTGTGATGCGATTACACGTTCCTCTTCACAGAAAATCCAACGCAGATCACAAGTATGAGGATGGATTTCTGTCGTCATTGTCGGGGAATATCATCACCAACTACCAAATAACTCCATACAAATTTTCATTCACTTGTCATTCTTTTTATTTGCTGGTATATTTAGCTTTTCGTTAAAAAATAAAAATACAAAAATATTTACCTTTGCTTGCTTGTCACTAGATTGCATCCTCTCTCTCTAGTTTGCTTGGAAGTTGCTATCATGTCTGAGTTTGAAATTAGTGATGCCTGGGCCTCTAGTGAGGAAACCCTTCATTTACCAACTTCACATTATGATGATAATGATAGACAAATTTAGTTGAAGTTGCTAATGAAAAACTTGATCATCTTCCGAATGATGATCCTCCTAAGGTGGAACCTATTATGCAATCTAAGAAACTCCGCATAGGTAGTGGTAATATTATTGGAAAGTGTGTGATCCAAGATTTTTTTCACTTGTGCGGGATCATTATCGTTGATAGGAGGTTCTATTGTTGCTAGAACTACAAGTTATGCATATGCGATATCTTTTCTTATATTACAATTGGAGAGACAATTTGTGCACATGCATCCTTTTATACAATGGTTGTTCCTAGAATTCTCTAATATCCATGAATCTTCCACTAAACATCTAGCTACTATATTCCTTTGTAAATAATTTAGTAATATCATACCAGAAGCTAGGGATACATTTTCTCATTATAGGGTCAACGGTGAGTGCCCACCCATAGAGTTAATTCTTTCTAAGTTGGAAGAAATAAGAAAACTAAGATCCACGGACAATGTTGCTTATGATGAGAACCTTAGAAAGATGGTACCATTTAATGTATTAGTTGATAAGATTTCTGAACACAATGATCAATTTTCTGTAACAAAACTTGGATTGGATTATGACATTCAAATAAAATTAAGCAGAAACCTCCATAGGAACTTATACAACTAACTATCACTTACGAGAAACCTATGGAAGAGCCTCATGTTCCTCCCAAAGTAGACCTTTTGGATCCTAATGTTGTGCTATTTAGTACCTTTTATTATTTTTGCTTACCTATCAGAAAGCTTGCTGCTGAAAAAAGTTAATATGATTGGGTCACTCTCTCAAAGATGACAACACTTGAAACTATGCAATATACCTATCTAGGGGCGTGAAAAAATATAGCTTGTTGGGAGGCAACCCAATAGTTATCTTTTTTTGCTTTTTTACTTTTGGTTTGTTTGTGATAACATGATTATTTCATATTTAATAATTGTTTTCTGTGTTTTACTTAGTGTTTGTTCCAATTAAATCCTTTGGGATAATTTCCATGATGAGTAGAATTAATACAGTGCAAAAACATGATATAAGTTTGGGAATGCCCCGGAAGGCATCCCCTCTTTTCGTCTCAATCCATCGGTATGTCACTTGGAGCTATATTATTATTCATCACATGATATAAGTTTTGATTGGAGCGTCGTTTGATTTTATTTTTTTAAATATCAGTTTGACACAATCATCATTTTCTGGATACACCTATTTTAGAGAGATACCACATCATCACAATTTGCTAGAATACTCTATGTGATTCACTTATATCTTTTGAGTTTAGAAGTTTCTCTAGTACTTCACTTATATACTTTTAGCACGGTGGCGTGTAGATTTTATAGAAATATTATGCTCTTTTTCTTTACTTATATTTGTTGGAAATTTGGGTAAATAGTGACGGTAATTTGCATGGGTCATAAGACTAGATAACAAATAATGGATATTGAGTGAATTATAATTAGAACCATCATGTAGCACATATAGAGAAATTGTGTGTTAATGATATTCATGCGGTGATATGAAAAAGTTGTGAGTGCATTATTATTAATTTAGATAGGTGCATATATTAAGAGATGTTAAACTTCTTGTTGATATAAAAAATTAAAAGGGCATGGTGATGATGTGTGATCATTTCTATTTCTCATTGTAATCCTAGTGTTGTTTTGAGTCGGAGTCACGCGGTGGTAAATTCCTACCAATCCTCTCCCTCGGGGCATGCGAGTAGTACTTTGATTTGTGATAAAACTAATAAAACTTTTCAATAGGTACAAGATTTATTCATGACTAATGTGATACCATGGACATAATCCCACCTAGTCATATTTGTTAGCCTCTCTAGTACAGTGCATCCCCTATTCACACCTTGAGGATAAGTGCAACTATCGTCGGTACATCCAAATCCCGTGACATGACACACTCTCTCGCACATAAACCATTTTATATACTCCTAAAAACAGCCACCATACCTACCTATCATGGCATTTCCATAGCCATTCTGAGATATATTGCCATGCAAATGCCATCGTCACTTCACATGACTAGTTTATTCATCATCATAATGCTTTGCATGATCATATAGAGCTAAGATTGTATTTTTGGCAAAGCCACTGTTCATTATACTCTTTGATACATGTCATGCTAGATCTTTGCACATCCTGGTACAGTGTCAGAGGCAGTTATACATAGTCGTATCTTCCTATCAGTTTTCATATTGAGTTGTAACTACATAAAAGTGTGATTATCATGACTATTAGAGCACTATCCCAGTGAGGAAATAAAAATGTGTGAGGCCAAAATGAGCCCTCCGTAATAAAAAAATGAAAAAGAAAAAAAATGATGAGAGAAAAAGAGAGAAGGCACTTTTGTTAGAGCATATATCTCCATATGTGGTTTTGGTAATTGATGACAATTCCTATGGACTAATGGTTGCCTTAAGTTATATTTATAGGATTTGTCCATAGGTACTTCTTGAAGTCCATCTGTTGGGTTCAAGGAGTTAATATGATGACCAAGATGGTATTCAAGGTATTATCCAAAGAATGGTCATAGAGACACTAGGTTGATCAAGATCTTAGACAAAGAGTAAATTAACATGATCAACACACAAAGCGTATAAGATGTACCGAGAGGGATCAACTGATCCCATGGTATGGTAAGCATTGTACATTACGTGTTGGTGTACTAACCCATGGTCTTTGTGAGAGTCCTATGTGGGGGTTAGGTGTGCTTCCATGGGCTTGCGTCAAAAGAAAGATCTCATACAACCCATGAAGGATGACGTCAAGTGGCGATCGTCATCAAGATTGTGTTGTGCAAGTTCAACTGGATCATCACGAATATATCATTGAAACTATTGTTAATGATCATATGTTGGTAAGGACAAGCTCATGTGCTAACAAGGACAAGATGAAGATAAGCTTGTTTCTTGTGGATGTTCACATGGTGGACAAATGAAGATGAATACATAACCTAGGCTTTCCACATTGTGTATGGGAGAGCTACTTGAAGACTTCATCATGTCTTGCTTTCAACTTGAGCCAAGAAGGAACAACAACATTAAGCTCAAGTGAAAGGGCTAACTCAAAGGTATCAGTTCCTTTGACGTTAGTTGTGCGGAGTGATGATCAGCGAATAAAAGTATACACTCAAGTATGGATCATCAGTACCCCTTTTATGATTCTTGCGTCTTCACGGATCGTGCACTATTAAGAGGGGATCACAGGTTTTGCGATGAACTTGCTCAAACTACATCTCCACTGTTCTACTCAGACCACATCTCCACTGCTCTGCTGTTATCTGAAAACAGAACCAGTGCCTCGGACATCCGGCTTCCTCCGGACGTCCGAGGGCCGGACGACCGACTGCTTCGGAAATCCGGAATCCTATACCAGAGAAATCAAAGCCATATAACTCGGACTTCCGGCTCCCTCGGACGTCCGAGGCCCGGATATCCGACCAGCTTCGGAATTCTGGAACTATGCACAAGAGAAACTTGAGCCATATAACTCGGACTTCCGGCTCCCTCCGGACGTCCGAGGGCCGGTCAAGGGTCGGACGACCGACAGGCTTCGGAAATCCGGAGCCCTGCACCAGAAGAACATGAGATCTATAACTCGGATTTCCTGCTCCCTCCGAACGTCCGGGGGCCGGACGTCCGTCCCCGTTAGGAAATCCGGAACCTCCCACCACAAGAAGTTGAGTCGAATAACTCGGATTTCCGGCCTTCTCCGGATGTCCGGTCGCTGTTCAGTTCACAGTGTTTCCAGTCATAGCTACAGCCCTCGGACGACCGACCCTGGTCGGATGTCCGACCCCTTGCGAACGCCCGGACTTCTGAGAACTGCCGGACGTCCGGACCTTGTGTGACTTAAAGTGTCCCCAACGGCTGGTTTTCTCTCCCCACTTTAAATACCCCTCTCCCACTTCGTTAGAGGGATCCCAACACAGCCTTATCCTCATAAGAACACACTTCTACCTCACACACATTTTCTCACACGAAATCTTAGATCCCAAGAGAATTTGTGAACCCCTTTGAGAGTTGTTCCAATCAAAAGATAGATCGTCTCCCTCTCCTCCTCTCAACCGAAGCTATTTGAGATTTGAGAAAGTTTTGAGCATTCCCCGTGATCTTGTTACTCTTGGAGGTTGGAGACTCCTAGGCGGTAGGAGTTCTTCGGAGAGGAATCAATCCGTGTGATTACCCCCCGGAAAAGTTTGTGAGCGTTTGGAAGCCACCTCAAAGGCTTACCACTAGTGGTTGAGAAACGCCTTTGTGGTGTTATCTCAAAGGGAGAATAGGGTGAGCCTTCGTGGCGTTGGTGTGCCTTCGTGGTAACATCCACCTCTCTAACGGTGACTAGCTTCCCTCCAAGGAAGTGAACATCGGGATACACCTTCGTCTCAGTGACCTTGGTTGTCCTTAACCCTAACTCCTTACTTGTGGTTTACTTGTGTTACTTGAGCATACATACATTGCATATTGTTTGCGCTCATTATATTGAGTTGGCTATTTCTTGTACAAGATTAATCATTCAAGCATACCCTCTATATCCACACGTTCATACTTGCAGCCTTTGATACATCGTGTGATATAGTGTGATCTAGTATTTTGTGTTGTTCACCTACTTGTCGTGTGATATAGCTCAAGTAAGTTTGTGTAACTTACTTGTGCTTGTTAGTAACTGTATTGTGTCCATCTTGGTAGATCGTGTTGTTGATACACGTTGCCGTGCCAAGTGCATTTAGGATTTGTGCTTGACAAGTACCCTCTTAGTTTATTTCCGCATTAGTTTCAAGCCAAATGCGAAGAAGTTTTTGAATAGCCTATTCACCCCCCCCCTCTAGGCGTCATCGAGGGCTTTTCATTTGGTATCAGAGCTAGGTCTCTCTTTAATTAGGTTTCACGACCTAGAGAGTATCGATGTCGACTATTGGATTACTGCACAATGGCATCTTTGACTTTGATGGCACAAATTATACCCTATGGAGAATTCGTATGCTTCATCACTTTCGGGCCATGGGCCCAAATACTTTACGAATTGTTCTTGTAGGGATTGCCGACAAAAAGGATGATGCATCTTCATCTACTAATGAGATGTATCTTGATTGTGAGGCTTTTCTTGCCATTCAACGAACCATAAGTCCTGAAGTGTTTAAGTCTATCTCGACCCGCAAGTCAGCTCATGAAGTTTGGACTAAACTTGAAGATATATATGGTGGGTCCAATCTTGATGAAGACGATATTATGATGAAGGAGTTGGTGCATGAGCTCTTCACTCTTTTCGATCTTAAAGAGTCCACCACTACTTCCATATCCGATTGCTTGCACACCTCAGCATCTTCAATCTCACAAGGTAATGACATGGTGAGTGAAGAAATATATGTTGATGAAAATGTCATAGCCTCTATGGACACAAGTATATCTAGCACCACACATAGTGTAAATTATTGTGCTGATAGGTCAAGCATTTCACCTAAAGATCCCTCGACAAATGTCTTTGGTGATATGCCTGCTTCCTCGTGTCCTCTTGATCAAAATATCTTGTTTCTCCCTAGTTGCTCTATGAATAATCATTTAGGGGAAATCAAGAAATATGAAGTACCTTTGACTAATGAAGAATCTGATTCACCAAAAGAATCATCATCAACTCCTCCAGTTCACATGTGCCTCATGGCAAGAGGTAATAATGAGGTATCATCTTTGTTGTGCAATAACGATGATATTTGCGATGAGGATGATGATGATGATTTGACCGAAAATATCTATGTGATCAGTAAAATTCTTCATAAAGCTAAAAATAACGCTCTTCAAAGATTCCAAGATGTTCTTGCTTACTTTGAAAATTGTAATGATTCACTTAATCATGAACAAGCTAAAAGTGAACAACTTGAACATGAACTTGAGAAGAGTCATCAAGCATGTAGATACTTAAGATCTTCAAAAGGAGAGATTGAAGTTGCTCATGATAAACATAAAAAGGATTTTGAGGTCCTTCTCCTTGAATGCAATAATGTCAAGGGAGAGCTCATCAAAACCTCTAAGATCTATGAGGAGCTTCAATCTACTCATGAGAAGTCTCTGTTTGCTACTTACTCCTCTCATATTGTTGATGATACTTGTACATCTAACTCTACCTCATTTGAAGTATCAACATTGAAGTAGAATATTGAGCTACGTGCTCAACTTGATTTACTAACTAGCAATTATGGGAAGTTGGAACAAAACCATGTAATGCTCACAAGCTCTCATGCCGATCTTCTAACATCCTATAATGTGCAAAAGTTAGCTCATGAGGCTATCATCACCAAGGTAACATCAAATAAGCCTCATGTGGACAATTGCACTACTTCTAGTCAAAGTACTATATTTCCATGTGTTAGTCCTCGTAATTCGTCTACTCATAATGTTGCTACCTCGTGTGATGAATTACTTTCCTTGCCTTGTTGCTCTAACAATGAAACTTACACTTCCTCTAGTATTTGCATTAAAACTAACCATGCAGAGGAAATCGAAGAGCTCAAGGCCCAAGTCACTTCTTTGAAGAAAGACTTGGAACAGTGTCATGAAGGGATGTCCACACTCAACAACGTCCTATGTGAGCAAACATCAACAAATGACAAAAATGATGTTGGAGTGAACTCAAAGAAGAACAAGAGTGGGCTAGAACGAGTTAAGAATTCGGCCAAAATCATTTGCTTCAAGTGCAAAGTTAAGGGGCACCATGTTAGATCTTGCCCTTTGAAGATGAAGTCTCAAAGTCACAAGCAACAAGGGAAGCGGCCACAAACTCAATCACACACTCAAATACAAGTTGAAGGAAGGCCTCTTCCCAATAAGACCCAAGCCAACACTCCCCAAGGTGAGAAATCAACTTGGAAGAAAACAAAGGGTAGATGTTGCTACTTATGTCGTAAGAAGGGTCACGTCGCTTCGTCTTGCGCGAGAGGTAACTTATCCAACCCAATCACTATTTATGATATCTATTCCCTTGGGAAGGATAAGGTTGGCAATGTGTTTGCCAAGTTTGTTGGTACTCAAAATGGTGTCAAGAAAAGAACCATTTGGGTTGCCAAGCCTATTGTGATTAACCTCTTAGGACCCAACGTAGTTGGGGACCAACAAGCTCAAACTTGATCAATAGGTGACTATGGAGGACATTAGATACTTGGATACATAATGAAGAATTAAGGGGTCTTCATCATTCATATTATCTCAAGCCAAGTCATTTGGATTATCGAGTTTCTATCTTATATCCAATGTGCCTCCTTACGGTAACTTATACTTCAACTGTTTACATTGTTAGGTTCTCGCCCCTTTGCATGTTGTTGTTTTGTACCTTGCATGCATTTGTATATGTTGTGCTTCCAACTTGCTTATCTTGAGTAATCGAGTATGGGTATGTTGGTTTGCAGATCATGTACATGTGAGTCTTGTATTGAGCCTTTTTGCATCTTGTTTATATTTTTTTGTTGGCTATTGTGAGAGATTAATGGATTATTCCATTGTGGGGGAGTGATGTGCTTTGCACACCTCACAATCCTATAAATGTGTATACATGGGGAATACCACTTAGTTTTGATACTTCAAGATTATCTAATTTCTATGTGGTATGTCTTACTCATGAGAAATTCAAATTCTACATGGTCCATTAAGTATCACTTGTTGGTTTTAATTTGCCACTTGTTAATGTTGTTGGTTTATCACATTATGGGGGAGTAATATGCTATGTGCATATTACAAACCTAGAAAATGTGTACATTTGACGTGTTGCCACTTAGTGTTGATATTGTAAATTATCTTGTTCCTAGGTGGCATGTTAGCTCTACAAGTGTCATTTGCTTGCGTTTTATGGGTAAAAATGATCTTGGATATATTTGTGATCTACCAATGAGTATCACTTCGAAAATACTTCTTGTCCTTGACAATTGGTATTCCCATCATGTGATAGGAATTGCTAATCATCTTTACATTGGATTTTGTGTTTCGTTTGTCTTCCTTGCCTCTTATGAATCTATTTTAACATGTCTAGTGTTTTTATAGATATAGAGAAAGTGATGACCCCATCGTGTGCGTTTTGTATTCAAATGCAAATTCTATATAATGCACGTCCCTTGGGGGAGCTATCCTATTTTCTTTAGAACACTCTCTTTATTCACCCATCATAAAATCTTTTGATCCCCATCAATTGTGTGTTGATGGGAGGCAAGTCTTGCTCCTTATGATGCTTTGTGCCATCATGAAAATTTGTGGAGGGCTTGGTTTGTTGGAACCTAGCTCTCTTTTGGAAACTAGATACCTCGTGTTTATTTTCCTTCAATTGGTTTCTTGCTGCCTTCTATTTGGCATGTGTCAATAGATATCTCATTCCTTGAGGTATCTTTTAATTGATATCCTTCAAGTGATAGTTCTTTTTGTTTTAGGATCTTATTATCACTTGATACCTTGTCCTTTGGTGACTTATCAACTTTGTGTTGAGTTGATTCTTGAGAGTCTTGAGCATGCGTATCTAGCTACTATATACAACTTCTTTTGCTTGTTTTCCTTGTTTGACCCAATATATAGGGGAAACTCCACCTTGTCATAAATTGGCTAAAGTGTGCATGAAATTCAAATTCATATCTATATGCACATATGTATGTGGAGTTTGTCCTATGTATTGCTGGTTTTCTAACTCTTTGGTCCCAATGAGTTGGGCACCATTTTGTTTGTTTTGTTGTTCCAGGAACAACTGGAGATGCATTGGATGCTCGGCTCACCTATAAGGAAGGCGTTGAGACCATGTGATTATTGGAGCCAAGTTAGGATGATCAAAGAACAACTATCTACTACATCAATCCAATGTTGTCTCGGTAACAAGTATCCACTTCATGCATTCTTTTCTTGCAAAGGCCCCAACCTGTCTTTTCTTTTCCAGGTTGCGTCATAGCATGAATCTCTTGATTCGTTGTTGTAGTACTTGTTTGCTTTCTCAAAGCATCCGAACGATGATGTCTTACTGCTAGTTGGGATGTCTTTGATGTTCGTATGTTGGAAGTTCATAGTATACAATAATAAAATATTAGGCCATGTGCTATGCTTCCAAGCAAAAGATCTCATTGATATATTTATGACTTCCTTTTTTTGGATATCTAGTTTGTTCCTTCTGGTAACCATTTTGTGTGTATATCCTTCTTTGTGGATATATATCATCATGATTGTCTTCTACTTAGAATCTTTTACACATAAGAGAAGTTACATCTCTAATTGATATCCTCTTTTCTTTCACGTCCATCGTTACATTTCCTTTTTCAGTTTTTGGTGGCTTCATGAAAAGATTTGTTTTGAGTGTGTATCTTATTTTCCTACATCTTGATGCACTCTTTGGTCGTGAAGATCATTTTTTCTCATGCTTGTCTTGATGAGGGTTTTGCCATTTCAATTAGTATCCCTCCTCTTGATAAGGTTCTTACTTCCTATCTTACAATGGGTTGCCACAAGCGTTGGTTCTTATTTTGTTTATTAGTAAGCTTGTGAACCCATTTTCTAGTATGTGTGTGTGGGAATGATATGTCTTGCACTTTGTATCTCATTTCATCAATACTATGTTGATGAGTAATGCTCATCCTTATCTTAGTCTTTTCAAGTGCTTTGCCATGTCTCACACACATTACTTTGGTTGAGCCTATTCTTAAGTTGCTTCTTTTATATGTTGCTCAACCATTTGTTTTGTGCAATCGATATGCTTATTGTCTCATCTATCTTCTTGCACTCGTTGTGTGTTTTTATTAATTTTGGGGGAGCAACGATCCTATTTTGTGCACCTGTATCAAATACAAAAATCTCGTATTAGTGCACAAATCATGGGGAGCTTCTCTAGTTTTTGATAAAACACTCTGTTGCCTTTATCATAATATCTTCTATTCATGTGGTTCGAAGGACCATATGATTGTTTGTTCCATCAGGAATCTTTTGATTGCTTGCCTCTATTTTTCTATGTCTTTGTGGCATATGATCCTTCTATTTGCAATCTTTGGGTCCTCAATATAGTTTGTTTCCCTCCCATTACTTATCATTGTATTTGTGTATTTCTCTGCACTCATTTGCTGAGAAGTACACACCTTTTGGAGGACCACCTACTATATTGACTTTCTAAACTTTTTTTCCATTTTGGCAATCGATGCCAATGGGGGAGAAGTTTAGAGAGTTTACTTTGGATATGTTTAGAGGGTTTTTCTTTTATTGCGTAAGCATTTACGTCTTCACGCATGCATTATTACCTTGTATGTGTGCACTTGGTTATGCTTATTTCTTATATAAACTCTCTTTAAGTGGTTGTCTTCAATTACCAAGATGGGGGAGATTGTTAGAGCATATATCTCCACATGTAGTTTTGGTAATTGATGACAATTCCTATGGACTAATGGTTGCCTTAAGTTATATTTATAGGATTTGTCCATAGGCACTTCTTGAAGTCCATCTGTTGGGTTCAAGGAGTTAATATGATGACCAAGATGGTATTCAAGGTATTATCCATAGAATGGTCATAAGGACACTAGGTTGATCAAGATCTTCGACAAAGAGTAAATCAAGATGATCAACACACAAAGCGTATAAGATGTACCGAGAGGGATCAAGTGATCCCATGGTATGGTAAGCATTGTACATTACGTGTTGGTGTACTAACCCATGGTCTTTGTGAGAGTCCTATGTGGGGGTTAGGTGTGCTTCTATGGCCTTGTGTCAAAAGGAAGATCTCATACAACCCATAAAGGACGACCGACTACTTCGGAAATCCGGAATCCTATACCAGAGAAATCAGAGCCATATAACTCGGACTTCCGGCTCCCTCCGGACGTCCGAGGCCCGGATATCCGACCAGCTTCGGAATTCCGGAAGTATGCACCAGAGAAACTTGAGCCATATAACTCAGACTTCCGGCTCCCTCCATACATCCGAGGGCCGGTCAAGGGTCGGACGGCCGATAGGCTTCGGAAATCCGGAGCCCTGCACCAGAAGAACATGAGCTCTATAACTCAGATTTCTGGCTCCCTCCGGACGTCCGAGGGCCGGACGTCCGTCCCCTTTCGGAAATCTGGAACCTCCCACCAGAAGAAGTTGAGTCGAATAACTCGATTTCCGGCCTTCTCCGGATGTCCGGTCGCTATTCAATTCACAGTGTTTCCAGTCATAGCTACATCCCTCGGACGACCGACCCTGGTCGGACGTCCGACCCCTTGCGAACGCCCGGACTTCCGAGAACTGCCGGACGTCCGGACCTTGTGTGACTTAAAGTGTCCCCAACGGCTGTTTTTCTCTCCCCACTTTAAATACCCCTCTCCCACTTCGTTAGAGGGAGCCCAACACAGCCTTATCCTCATAAGAACACACTTCTACCTCACCCACATTTGCTCACACCAAATCTTAGATCCCAAGAGCATTTGTGAGCCCCTTTGAGAGTTGTTCCAATCAAAAGATAGATCGTCTCCCTCTCCTCCTCTCAACCCAAGCTATTTGAGATTTGAGCAAGTTTTGAGCATTCCCCTTGATCTTGTTACTCTTGGAGGTTGGAGACTCCTAGGCGGTAGGAGTTCTTTGGAGAGGAATCAATCCGTGTGATTACCCCACGGAAAATTTGTGAGGGTTTGGAAGCCACCTCAAAGGCTTACCACTACTGGTTGAGAAACGCCTTCGTGGTGTTATCTCATAGGGAGAATAGGGTGAGCCTTCGTGGCGTTGGTGTGCCTTCGTGGTAACATCCACCTCTCTAACGGTGACTAGCTTCCCTCCAAGGAAGTGAACATCGGGATACATCTTCGTCTCATTGACCTTGGTTATCCTTAACCCTAACTCCTTACTTGTGGTTTACTTGCGTTACTTGAGCATACATACATTGCATATTGTTTGTGCTCATTATATTGAGTTGGCTATTTCTTGTACAAGATTAATCATTCAAGCATACCCTCTATATCCACACGTTCATACTTGCAGCCTTTGATATATCGTGTGATATAGTGTGATCTAGTATCTTGTGTTGTTCACCTACTTGTCATGTGATATAGCTCAAGTAAGTTTGTGTAACTTACTTGTGCTTGTTAGTAACTGTATTGTGTCCATCTTGGTAGATCGTGTTGTTGATACACGTTGCAATGCCTAGTGCATTTAGGATTTGTGCTTGACAAGTACCCTCTTAGTTCATTTCCGCATTATTTTCAAGCCAAATCCGAAGAAGTTTTTAAATAGCCTATTCACCCCCCCTCTAGGCGTCATCGAGGTCTTTTCAACTTTGCTACTATCTTTTACCACACTTGTGCATCAAAGTGTCACCTTGTTCTACATATAGAGAGTATCATGTTATATCATTCATATGCTAGTGGGAATCACTTTTTCTTAAACTTGGCTTGTATATTCCGATGACGGACTTCCTCAAATGCCCGAGGTCATCACATGCAATCAAGTTGGATGCACACCCCACTTAGATTCAGTGGAGCTTTCATACACTTCTAGATCTAGTGCATCATTTGCATGGCAATCCCTACTGCTTGCATCGATATCTATCAATGGGTAACTGCATAGCCCGTTAGTACGCCTAGTTAATGTGAGACAATCTTCTCCACCTGTACCCCTTTGAAACCTACCACCATATTCTATTCCACCTTTTATGCTATGTCCAATGGTTCACGCTCATGTATTGCATGAAGAATAAAAATTTGATGCATATTGAAAAAGTGCGATCCAATTGCCTGACCTCGACATTGTAGTGCTTGACATTTGTATTAATGTGGTGAATATGGAGCCATGCCTTGCTAATATAATAAGATGGATAGGGGTTAAACAATCTTTGAGGATCGTATACTTTGACAGAGTAATGATTTGGCTTCTTATACGTATAAGTATTGTTGTGTTAATATTTGTTAATTCATCGTTTCTCACTTAGCATACATGCATAAGGTTGCATCATGAATAGCAGATCAAATCAAAAATTATATTTTTATTATTTACCTACTGAAGGATCAGGAGGCATTAAGCTTGGGGATGATTGATACGTCTCCAATGTATCTATAATTTTTTACTGTTCTATGCTAATATATTATCATTTTAGAAAATTTTGGATTATTTATTTACCAATTTATATTATTTTTGAGCATTAACCTATTGACCCAGTGTCCAGTGCTAGTTTTTGTTTTCTGAATGTTTTTCAGTTTTCAGGTTTTGCATACCAAATGAAGCCCAATTGATGTGAAATTTTTTGGTGATTTTTTCAAGATCAAAAGAAGACCGAGGATTATGGGAAGAAGGTTGGAGGCTGCATGGGGCCCCACAAGCCAACAGGGCGCGGCCTTAGGGGGTGCACCCTCATAGCTTGTGCCTCCCTCGTGGCCCTCCCGACTCTGTTCTCTCGCTTATAATTTCTCTTTTACCCTAGCAACACCAGGGGGAGTCCCAAAACACTTTTTACGCTGCCGCAACTCTCTGTTCCGATGGGAGGCCATATGGAGCTCTGTTAAGGCACCCTGCCAGAGGGGGATCGATCACGGAGGGCCTCATCATCAACCTTGCTGCCCTCACGATGATGTGTGAGTAGTTCATCACAGACCTACGGGTCCATGGCCAGTACCTAGATGGAAATATCTCCCTCCCTATGGTGTTCAATACAATGATCATCGCATCTTCGCTTGGATCCACATGATGTACTTCCTTTTGTGTTGTGCGTTTGTTGGGATCCAAGGAATTGTGGGTTTATGTTAACATTATTCATGATAAATATGTGAGTCTCCTATAAATACTTATATGATTCTTATGTGCATGATTATGATAGCTTCACAATTCTCTCCGATCTGTTGAAATAGTTTGGCCAACTAGATTGATATTTCTTCGGTGAGAGAGGTGTGTTGTAGTAGGTTTAACCTTGGGAATTTCTATATCCCAGGGAGAAAAGGGGACAAGATGTGTCTTTGTGTTGCTTCTACTAAGGATAGAACGATGGGGTTTATTCATATTGCTTGAGTTTACTTTCTCTACATCATGTCATTGTTCTCCATGCATTATTCTGTTGTACTTAATACTCTAGATGCATGTTCGATAGCGGTCGATGAGTGGAGTAATAGTAATATGTGCAGGGAGGAGTCGGCATATTTGTTTATGGATGTGATGCTTACATACACATGGTCATTGGAGTGAATATCACATCTCACTTGCTTGGAAATAATGAGACCAAGGGGATTGACAACCCTCTTGCCCGCGTTGGGTGCAAGTTGTTTCTTCTTTTGTGTGCAAACACTGAAGACGGTTGTGGTTGATATTCCTACTGGTTTTATAAACCTTGGTTTCTTAACTTAGGGAGATACTTACCCACATTGTGTTGTGATAACCCGTTCCCCTTCACGGAAAACCCGACGTAGATCACAAGTATCAACAGATTGCATGCTCTTCAATGAAATATTGCTCTCTCTTATGAGTGCTCTTTAACCATTATTACTTATTCTCTGGTTTACTATTTCATTGGCCAACTTTCATGCTTGCCTTCATATTTCATAATGTATAAAACTTGTCTAATTCAGATTTATAGTTTGATAGATTGTAAGATTCTTAGTTCTACTCTTGTACCTTATTGTCTTGCTTGTTTTCATTTAATGAAGATTCACTGCTATCGTGTTTCATTAATTTATAGGAGCCGAGGGGAGTTAATAGTGGGACATGAAACATAAGAGGGAGCACTTGAAGAGATGGATATGAAGCATCAAGAAGAATTCGAAGAAACTAGTCACGCAAGAATTAAGACCTACAAAAGAAGCAATAAGAAATGGACAAATTGATTGTTTTCTCTTAAGAACTCAATCAACTTAGCGGCCCTAATCTCATGGTGCATGAAGGCCACCATGACAACGCTTTTGTGGTCATTAGTCATCCAAATATTAGTTTACAATTTGTTTATTGTCACGAGTGTCAAACTTATGAATCAGTGTAGTTCTTACTATCACATCTATTGAGAAGACGATTTGGCTTTGATGGTTGAATTTATAGTTTTCATTAATTTTGGTTAATGTCATTTTGCTTCAACTTACCAATATAATGTGATGCGAATTAAATAATTACCATGTTATGAATTTGTATTATATTGGATTGGATAATTCATTTTCATTTAAAGTTAAAATCAATTAAATATATCAGGATTAGTTCGTATTAATCATTGTCCTATGCTGACATAGCAATAAGTTAGTGACGTTGCTTCATCAGTAAATATGGTAAACTATGGCATATTTTCATCAAACATGTGACATTTTTTTGCTGTGACTCAAATACGAGGTCGATGATGCTGTAGAAACATCATCAAAGGTTCCATGTTAGTGACGTAAAGTCTGGGCACCGTCACTAGGAGTAATTTGTCGCGGGGGATTCTATGATGATGCTCTAACACCCATAAACGTCAAGAAGGTGTATTATGTTACGTTTTTTGCTATTGCATGACATACTTTGGCTACTCACAGTAGGCATCATCTCTAGTGGTGAGGGCTGAGCAAGCGGTAACTTAGCCAAACAACAATTTGCTACGATGTGGTGGGTTAGAGGCTTACCATGGCATGGTGGGAGGCTTGATAGACAAGTGGTAGGCAGCAAGACATTGCGGTATAAATGAGCTAACTAGCATATCTCAAAATAAGAAACTCTATCCAAGGTAATGATCATCATGCCTTGTGCTTCTTCGGGGGGATAGTAAGCTTCCTCTTTGTAAGCATTCTCGAGGGTTCCTCGAACTCGGCTTCGTCACTCGTTACTACCCAAAATAAATAACAACATACAATAAACACACAATCATGGCATAATGTGCAAACAACTATGATGCATGATCATGTGTTGAATATAGCATGGCAACCCTACAATAGTTACATTTCACATGCATATTATTAGACTTTAGTATTCTGGACATAATAGAATCTTAATCGTTTGGACATGCATGAACATGTGCATGGAAGCTACACATGAAAATGATGTGAACCAATAAAAGAACGTCGCATTTGAAGCTACGGATCTATTGGGGCACTCATGAGAAGACAAAGAAGGAAACGATGATATAACAGTATTTGAGGAAGGATAGACGCAAAATCTTGGCATCCCAAGTTTGCCACGAGATAAGAAATGAAAATTTAGATGAAATAGATATAAATGTGATAAAAATCCAATGCACAAGACTCTCACAATGACCAAAAAAAATCCAATGCAACCTGTCAACTACAATAACATAGCACTTTGCGAACATCGAAATAGCAAGCTACAAGAACTTAAAATGTGCAACAAGCCATGTGGTTGTAGCTTAATATATAGAAATCATTTCATCCAAAAGGATCATGATGATAAGAGTCATGTATTAATGGCTATGAAGCCCACGACATGTGGAGAAAATATAGCACATAAGGATTTAGTGAAAGCCACAAATTTTCACAACCAGAGTTAACATTAAAGCGTATTCATGACAATATTTAAATAAGCTACATACCTTTTCGTGGAATGGAATTGCATAGCATGGTAGTGGACACAATGGACTACATTTCATTCAACATAAGCATGAGAAAATGATTCACAAAAATAAGGCTATTGTCCACACAACATGCAATGTTCAAATTTACATATTCTCAAACATAGTGAAAATTATGGTGGACATCAGCAAAAAAAATTAACAGGTTAGCATGTTTGATGCTAGAAATAAATATTACTTCCCCTGTTTCAGTTTATTAGTCCGGTACGTGTATCTAGGTGGTCAATTTGACCAACTTAATGAGAGGCATATATTATAAAAAAATATCATTAGAAACTTTAGATGTTCTATTTTCTACTGATATAATTTTTATGTTAAACAATATATTTTATATACGTCAAATTGACTACCTAGGTACACATGCATACCTTATAAATTGTGACGGAGGAAGTATGCCAAGTCCTTTCAAGGCAATAAATGGCACAAAATGATAGTCCACAACATGCATTACAAAACATCCAAAGTGATCATGCCCAAAGAACCAATAGATCAATGGCTACTAGCAAGACAAACCACTAAGTTGTTAAACAGATTTGAGACTTAGTCTTATTTTACTTAGCTCAAGATTAGAACACTAGGTAGGCATGTTTACAAGGTGAAATCTATTGCTATACATGGATTTCATGGAATTGAAAAATTACTACGAGCAAGTACACATATCCGTATATCATGTACAAACTTCATCCACACGGTGCATAGATTAAATCATTCAAAAATAACAAAAGGCCTATTAATGATAAAAATGCCTATAACTTTCTCAAAATACAATACTAATGCTACAGTTAAATTCCTTGGATTTTTCTACCCCAATAATATATTTAATAAGCATATGTTACTGTTTGGAAAAATGCCACAAATAATTATGCAAGATTTCCCTATTACTGAAAATACTAGAAAATAACAGAAAAATGCATTGACATACACAAAATAGAAAATTACTTGTAACACCCAAGATGCAGTACTGTCCTCATCATGTCTCAAGGCCTCAATAGGGATAGAAGCGCATCTCGTTGTTTCAAAAGAATAGATATCATCACACATACATATACATATAAAGAGAGTATGAGTATATGGAGTTGGCTTACACTGGCCCCAAGCTCAATATCATCATTCCAGTACAATCATCCATAGAAACACCATCCATAAGAATAGGATCCGACTACGGGTGAAATCAAATGGAAAAATATGACATCTATCCTCCTATTTCGAGGTAGCCAAGCAAGGCATCCCTCCTAATCATCTCGATATGTCACGTACATGTGACTATGTTCCTCTTCATACTCCCACTAGAGTTGGCTAGTATCATCTCGCTCAATCTCATTTGTATGTGTACCTGTTGTGTTGTAGTAATCTGTGGGACACGAGACTCACCAATCTCATCACCCCAAGGTACCAAGTATAATTAAGCTAATAGGTGAGGTATGATTAAGTGGTGATGTTTGATGTCAGCTGTGCTACTGCAACAAAAGACCTTCCAATGGCGCCATAAATAGGTGTGTCGACGACACCAAGAATCCTTCTGCTATGGCTACGCCTTAAGGGACTTCCTAGGCAAATATGCAAAGGATTTCCCCCGTGGCCTTGGACCTTTGCGTTGGTGTTCCCTCGAGGTGGAAAGGGTGATGTAGCGCAGCGATGGTAATTATTTTCCTCAGTTTGAGAACCAAGGTATCGATCCAGTGAAGGAGTATCACAAGAGCTTGCACAAACACAAAGAACCTGCTCCCAACGCTATAAAGGGGTTGTCAATCCCTTATAGATTGTTTGCCAAGTGAGAACTGAAAGCAACAAAGTAACAAAGCAAAGTAAAAGCGGAGGTGTAAACGATAGATGTGAATAGACCCGGGGGCCGTAGTGTTTAATAGTGGCTTCTGTCATGAAAGCAAGTAGACGGTGGGTGAACAAATTACTGTCGAGCAATTGATAGAACCGCGCAAAGTCGTGACGATATCGATGGCAATGATTATATCTATAGGAATCACGTCCAAAACAAGTAGACCGATACTGTCTGCATCTACTACTATTACTCCACACGTCGACCACTATCCAGCATGCATCTAGTGTATTAAGTCCAAAAGAACAGAGTAACGCCTTAAGCAAGATGACATGATGTAGATGGACAATCTCATATCAACGACAGAGCCCATATTGTTACCCTTGATGACAATTACTCAATGTGTGCCTTGCTGCCCCAACTGTCACTGGGAAAGGTCACCACGTGGTAAGAACCCAAAACCAAGCACTTCTCCAATTGCAAGAATCATAGATCTAGTTGGCTAAACAAAACCCAAGACATGGAGATACTTACAAGGATATCAAATCATGCATATAAGAAATCAGCAAAGACTCAAATATATATCATAGATAATCTGATCACAAATCCACAATTCATCGGATCTCGACAAACACACCGCCAAAGAAGATTACATCGAATAGATCTCCATGAAGATCATGGAGAACTTTGTATTGATGATCCAAGACAGAGAAGAAGCCATCTATCTACTAACTACGGACCCGTAGGTCTGAAGTGAACTACTCACCAGTCATTAGAGGGGCGATGATGATGATGAAGAAGCCCTCGAACTCCAAAGTCCCCTCTGGCAGGGCGCCGGGAAGGGTCTCCAGATGAGATCTCACGGAAATGGAATCTTGCGGCGGCTGAAAAGTATTTTCGAGGCTCCCCTAATTTTTTTTTGTATTTTAGGGAATATATAGGCCAAAGATCTAGGTCAGGGGGTGCCAGGGAGGCCACAAGCCGTGCCACCGCCGCATCCCCCTAGTGGCGGAGTGGGGGCGTGTGGGCTCCCTCTAGCCCTCCTGGCTTGGCCCACATGCCCCCTGATCTTCTTCCGTTCGGGAAAAAATCATTTTGGGGATTTTATTCCGTTTGGACTCTGTTCCAAAATGAGATCTAAAAAGAGCCAAAAACACAGAAAAAACAGGAACTGGCACTTGGCACTCAATTAATAAGTTAGTCCCAAAAAAGATATAAAAGGTACATAAAACATCAAAAGATGACAAGATAACAACGTGAAACCATCAAAAATTATAGATACGTTTGAGACGTATCAAGCATCCCCAAGCTTAACTCCTGGTCGTCCTCGAGTAGGGAAGTGATAAAGATTGAATTTTTGATGCTTTCATGCTACCTAGCATAGATATCCTTTGTAACTCCTCTTATGTGACGTGAATGTTCACATCCATTTGATTCAAAACAATAGTTTGCTATTGACGTGGAAACAATAATAATTCAAGCAAACTAGCAAGGTAATCATGAACTTTCAAAATAACAAAGCCAAAAGAAAGTTATCCCTACAAAAGCATATAGTCTGGCTTTGCTCTATCATCATTGCACAACGAATTTAAATCATGCACAACCCCGGTATTGACCAAGTAAATGTTTCACACCTTTACTTTCTCAAACCTTTTCAACTCTCACGCAATACATGAGCGTGAGCCATGGTTATAGCACTATAAGTGGTGTGGAGTGTGGTGGAGGTTGCAAGACAAACAAGGAGAAGATAGTCACATTAACTAGGCATATCAATGATCTATGGAGATGCTCATCAATAGATATCAATGTGATTGAGTAGGGATTGCCAAACAAATGATGCACTCGAGCTACGAGTATGTGAAAGCTCTTAAAGAAAACTAATGGGTGTGCATCCTACTTGCTTGCTCACGAAGACCTAAGTTAATTTTGAGGAAGCCTATCATTGGAATATGCAAGCCAAGTTATATAATGAAAACTTCCCACTAGCTATTTGGTGGTGACAAAACGAGAGACTCTGAATCATGAAGATCATGGTGCTTAATATGCACAAGTGTGGAAAAAGTGGTAGCATTGTCCCTTCTCTCTTTTTCTCTCATTTTTTTGGTGGGCTCTTCGGCCTCTTTTTTTATTTTGGTGGGCTTCTTTGGCCTCTTTTATTTCCTCACATGGGAAAATGCTCCATTAATGATGATCATCACACTTTCAACTCAAAACTTACAGCAACAATGACTCTATATGGAATGCCTTCGGTAGTGTACCGTGGCAATGATCTAGCATGGCATAGACATTAACGGAAACATCATGCTAGCTATCGTACGATCATCCAATGGCAATGTAGATGTGGTGGCACATGTCATGTTGGTAGTTGCACGGCAATATATCTTGGAATGACTTTGAAAAATCCATAGTAGGTAGGTATGGTGGCTGTTTTGAGGGAGGCTAATGGTGGGTTTTGTGCACCGGCGAAAGTTGCACGGCACTAAGAAGATAGTGATGGTGGAAGGTGGGTGTGCATATAAACCATGGACACTACATTAGTCATGAAGAACTCATATACTTGTTGCAAAAGTTTTATTAGTAATCGAAACAAATCATTCAACGCATACTCCTTGGGTAAGGGTTGGTAGGTATAAACCATCGCGCGATCCCGACCGCCACGCAAAGGATGACAATCAATAGACTAATCATGCTCAGATTTCATCACATAGCGGTTCACCATACGTGCATGCTACGGGAATCACTAACTTAAACACAAGTATTACTAGATCCACAACACCTTACTAGCATAACTTCAATATTACCAAAACCACAACTCAAAACTAATTGAGACGAATCAAACTTCTCTAACTATTCAATGCACATGAAGGTGGAAGTTTTCGTATCCCTTTGGATAACTACCCCTTTTGAGACTACTTTCAAATCATAGTTAAACTACCAAGCCACGCACCGCTGTGCTCTAAAAGATATAAGTGAAGCACACAGAGCAAAAGTATCTAGCTCAAAAGATATAAGTGAAGCACATGTGAGCTGAATTGTCTACCAAAAGATATAAGTGAAGCTCGACAAAATCACGGTGTGTGCATGTCTCTCTCTCTCTAGGTGTGCAGCAAGGATGATTGTGACACAACAAAAATAAAAGACTCCTACGATACAAGACGCTCCAAGAAAAAACACATAACATGTGGTGAATAAAAATATAGCCCCAAGTAACGTTACCGATGGATTGAAGACGAGAGAGGGGATGCCTTCCCGGGGTATCCCCAAGCTTAGGCTTTTACGGCATCCTTGAAGCTCTTGGGGTGCCTTGGGAATCCCCAAGCTTGAGCTCTTGCCACTCTTTATCTCTTTGTCCATAAGAACTTCACCCAAAACTTGAAAACTTCACAACACGAAACTTAAACAGAAACTCGTGATAACATTAGTATGAGAAAACAAACCACCACTTACTTATGTACTGTAGAAAACTTAAATTCTACTTATGCTGATATTGGGTTACTGTATTTTCAATATTCCATGGCTAATACCCCCCGATACTATCCATAGTTTCATCAAAATAAGCAACCAACACAACAAAAACAGAATCTGTTAACAGCAGACCAGTCTTTAGAAATATGTATATTTCATATACCTTTGGTACTTCCAAAATTCTGCAAAATTTCGACAGTCTGAAGAATTTGCGTAGCAATCACCAGCGAAAAGAATCAACTCAAAATCTCTTATAGAAAAAAAAAGAAAATTATTTTCGTGAGCGCAAAGTTTCTGTCTTTTCCAGCATGATCAAAAGATCATCCCCAAGACTAATCATAACGGTTTTGCTTGGCACAAACGCAGAAAGAAACATAAAAAACACAAACATAACAGAATTATGAAACTGTGAAAACACAAAACAGAAAGAAAAAGGATAGATTCATTGGGTGGCCTCCCAACGAGCGCTTTTGTTTAACGCCCTTAGCTAGGCATTCAATGATGCTCTCACAAAAGACGAGAATTGAAGCACAACGAGAGCATCCTAAAGCACGTGAAAATCACATCTAAGTCTCACATACTTCCTATGCATAGCAATTTTATAGGAAAACAGATTTTCAAGACAACCAATAGTTACCAAATGCAAGGAATAAGAAAGAGACAAGAGCAATCTCAACATCACGAGAGGTGATTTGGTAACATGAAAGTTTCTACCAAAATATTTTCCTCTCTCATAGCAATTACATGTGGGATCATATTCAAATTCAAGAATATAGATATCCCATGGGATATTGTTTTCATGATCCACAAGCATGCAAAGTTGATGCTCTTTAAAAATAGGGGGATTATCATGAAATAAAGTCATGACTTTTCCAATCCCACTTTCAGTATTGTTGCAAATATCACATTCATCATGAGGTTTGAACAAATTTTGAAGATCATAAGAAAGATCATCACCCCAATCATGATTATTGCAACAAGTAGTGGACAAAGCAAAACTAGCACCCCCAAGCTTAGGGTTTTGCATATTTTTAGCATGATTGTCAGTAATAGAATTTATAGTGAAATCATTGCAATCATGCTTTTCATCCAAGGAGCCCTCGTGAATCTCTTCATAAATTTCCTTGTCAATGTTTTGAGATTCATGCATCTCAAGCAAAACTCCATAAAGATAGTCAAGTGCACTCAACTTACTAGCAATTCGTACCACATAAGTGGGTCTCTTAAAGAGATTAGCAAGTGGATGAGGATCCATATAACTAGATTTTCAGCAAGCGAAGATGCAAGCATATTGAAGGCACATGGCACACAAGCGAACAGAAAGGAAGCGAGGTAAAAGGGCGAACAAAAAGGCGAACGAAAAAGGCAAACGAAAAAGGCAAATGTGAAGTGGAGGAGAGGAAAACGAGAGGCAACTCGCAAAAAAGTAAATGCAAGATATAATTTTGTGAGACCTACTTGGATAGATCTCTCCTTCCCCGGCAACGGCGCCAGAAATACGTCTTGATGTCAGTTGGGTTACTGCAACAAAATTCCTTCCAATGGCGCGAGAAATAGGTGTGTCGATGGCACGAGGAATCCTTCTGCTACGGCTACGCCTTAAGGGACTTCCTACGCAAATATACAAAGGATTTCCCCCGTGGCATTGGAGCCTTGCGTTGATGTTCCCTCGAAGCGGAAAGGGTGTTGTAGCGCAGCGATGGTAAGTATTTCCCTCAGTTTGAGAACCAAGGTATCGATCGAGTGAAGGAGTATCACAAGCGTGTGCACAAACACAAATAACCTGCTCCCAACGCTATAAAGGGGTTGTCAATCCATTATAGATTGTTCGCCAAGTGAGAACTGAAAGCAACAAAGTAACAAAGCAAAGTAAAAGCGGAGGTGTAAACAATAGATGTGAATAGACCCGGGGGCCGTAGTGTTTACTAGTAGCTTCTCTCATGAAAGCAAGTACACGGGGGTGAACAAATTACTGTCGAGCAATTGATAGAACCGCGCAAAGTCGTGACGATATCTATGGCAATGATTATATCTATAGGCATCATGTCCAAAACAAGTAGACCGATACTGTCTACATCTACTACTATTACTCCACACGTCGACCGCTATCCAGCATGCATCTAGTGTATTAAGTCCAAAAGAACAGAGTAACGCCTTAAGCAAGATTACATAATGTAGATGGACAATCTCATATCAACGACAAAGCCCATCTTGTTACCTTGATGGCAACTACTCAATGTGTGCCTTGCTGCCCCTACTGTCACTGGGAAAGGTCACCACATGGTAAGAACCCAAAACCAAGCACTTCTCCCGTTGCAAGAATCATAGATCTAGTTGGCCAAACAAAACCCAAGACTCGGAGAGACTTACAAGGATATCAAATCATGCATATAAGAAATCAACAAAGACTCAATTTTATATCGTAGATAATCTGATCACAAATCAACAATTCATCGGATCTCGACAAACACACCGCCAAAGAAGATTACATCGGATAGATCTCCATGAAGATCATGGAGAACTTTGTATTGAAGATCCAAGGGAGGGAAGAAGCCATCTAGCTACTAACTACGGACCCATAGGTCTGAAGTGAACTACTCACGAGTCATTGGAGGGGCGACGATGATGATGAAGAAGTCCCCTCCGGCAGGGCACCGGGAAGGGTCTCCAGATGTGACCTCGCGGAAACGGAAGCTTGCGGCGACGGAAAAGTATTTACGAGGCTCCCCTGATTTTTTGTTGTATTTTAGTTAATATATAGGACAAAGATCTAGGTCAGGGGGCTGCCAGGGAGGCCACAAGCCCTGCCACCGCCGCCTCCCCCTCGTGGCGGAGTGGGAGCTTGTGGGCTCCCTCTAGCCCTCCTGGCTTGGCCCACAAGCCCCCTGATCTTCTTCCGTTCGGGAAAAAACCATTTCGGGCATTTTATTCCGTTTGGACTCCGTTCCAAAATCAGATCTGAAAAGAGCCAAAAACACAGAACAAATAGGAACTGGCACTTGGCACTGAATTAATTAGTCCCAAAAAAAGATATAGAAGGTACATAAAACATCCAAAGATGACAAGATAACAACGTGAAACCATCAAAAATTATAGATACGTTTGAGACGTATCAATGTTGCCGCAAGCATGATGGTGCACTAAAGACTGCGGTCCCTAGTGCCCGACACTAGTGCACGGGCGCAGAGCCCCTGTCGGCACGGCTTGGCAGGACCCAGTCGAAATACATCCCCCGAGATTATCAAGGCCTCGTCAAGCCTGCCTTGCTGGGAGGATGGCCGAGGCCGCGCTAATTTGGTAGGCGTTATGAACCTCACCATGTACAAGACCTCGGCAAGCCCCATTTGCTGGGATGACGACTGAAGCCCCCGGCATGCTTCGTTGCCGAGACGAAGACCCAAGGCTCCGGCAAGCTCCTTGCTGGGATGACAGGGCTGGCCACTGGTGGGCAACCGCCCTTGCCACGGTGCCACCGCCCCCAAGGTCCAATGCATTCTGGATGCGCCAGCGCAGCGTCCAGGTGTCGAAACACCTGGATACGTGTTTTCACCAGCACATCGCTGACAAGGATAAGACATGCATTTAATGTACCTAACAGCGGTAGATGGATAAGCATCGCTCTAGGTTCACTGTAACTCCTCGTGAACCTACCATCAAGCATTGTAGGTGACCCCTTTGCCTATAAAACGAGGCCCTTAGATCATTCATAAGGGGTTAGACTCTTTGGACATTGAGTCATAAGATGATCATTAATAGTCACTGGATAAGCACCGCTTTAGTCACTGGATAAGCGGTAGATGGATAAGCACCGCTCTAGTCACTGTAACAATCAACAACAAAACGTTTAATACAACCAGACAAGCATGGTGTAGGGTTTTACGCATAAGCGGCCCGAACCTGGTTAAAAAGGCTTGTCGGGTGCTGATCGTTAGCTCTGCTCTTCACGTCACATCTCCCCGCCCTACGATCCGAAGGGTTTCATGTTGATTGCCATAGGTTTCGACATCACCGACATCTTCGACGCGCCAGGCAGGGGGTGAGGAGTTGTGCGTGAATTAGAGCAAACTCAACACCAGGTTCTTCGAAGTTTGGGCGTTGCTTGTGGTTCCCCGAAAAC